>NC_092724.1:159768563-160068563 GCF_047496885.1 Scyliorhinus torazame | reverse complement strand
CAAGAGTGAGTATTTTGTGGTGTCTCGGCCGGGGGTGGGGGGGCTGCCATTCCGTAGGGCAGAGACTCACTTTAGGTATCTGGGGGTGCAGGTTGCCCGCCGAGTGGGGGGGGGGGGCGCTTCACAGGTACAACATCACTAGTTTGGTGGGGAGAGTGAAAGCTGATCTGGCGAGGTGGGATGGTCTCCCTCTGTCACTGGCGGGTCGGGTACAGGCGGTTAAAATGAACGTGTTGTCGCGATTCCTGCTTATTTTCCAATGCCTGCCGAATTTCCTGCCAAAGGTGTTTTTCAGAGAGATTGAGGGAAGGATTACCTCGTTCTTATGGGGAGGGAAGGTGGCCAGAGTGAGAAAGATGCTGCTACAGAGGGGAAGGCAGGCAGGGGGTTTGGGTCTTCCGAACCTGATGTACTACTATTGGGCGGCGAATGTGGAGAAGGTGCGGAGCTGGGTCAGAGGAGTTGATTCCCAGTGGGTCAGAATGGAGGAGAGTTTGTGCAGGGGGTCGGGACTGAAAGCACTGGCAACATCGCCGCTCCAGATAGCCCCGGGGAAATACTCAGGGAGTCCAGTAATAATAGCTCATTGAGAATTTGGAGGCAGTTTCGCCAACACTTCAGGTTGGGGGCAGGGTCAAGGGAAATGCCGATTTGGGGGGACCACAGATTTGAGCCAGGGAGATGGGATGGAAATTATCGCAAGTGGGAGGAGAAGGGGATTAAGACGCGAAAAGGAGGGGGGGGGGGGGGGGGGGGGGGGGGGGGGAGGGGAGTGTTGGAGGAGGTGCTGACGACAGGGGGACTGGAGAAGGGGGTAGTGTCAGTGGTTTACGGAGCTATTCTGGAAGAGGAGAAGGCACCACTGGAAGGGATCAAAGCAAAGTGGGAGGAAGAGTTGGGCGAGGATATGGAGGAGGGGTTCTGGTGTGAGGTGCTCCGGAGTGAATGCCTCCACCTTGTGCGCGAGGTTGGGGCTGATACAGCTGAAGGTGGTGTACAGAGCACACCTCACGCGGGTGAGGATGAGCCGATTCTTTGAAGGAGTAGAAGATGTGTGTGAGCGTTGCCTCGTGTACCTGTTCATGACAGTTTAAAATCATCTACCTAAACCTCCAGGTCTCTTTGGACCCTCACTGTTTCTAGATTCTTGTCTTTCAGAAAGTATTCCTTTCTATTATCTTTAGCTCCAAAGTGGATGGCCTCATATTTGTTTATGTTGCAATCTATTTGTCATAGTTTTGCCTATTCACAATCTATTAATATCGCTTTGTAAATTTGTGCTCCCATCTACATTGCCAATTATCTTTTTGCCATTGTCTGAGACTCTGCCTCCTGATCCTCAGCCAGTATCCAAACCATTGCAATAAACGCCAACATTAACTGACTGCACCTTCCAAGGAACATTATCAAATGTCTTCTGGAAGTCAATATAAATAACATCCAGACACGCTCCTCGTGTCCGCCGCCCTCGGCCATCTTTTCCTGGCTTTTTGCTGCCCTCATTCTCTTTTCTGCCCATTTGCTGTTTCAGGGGCATTTCCTTGGGTGTTGGACGGTTTCGAGTGAGGGTGGGGGAGGTTTGGTCGACTTAACAGTAAATTGTTTGGGTAAAAAAAAACTAATTTGAGGTCTCCAAGGAGACTTGCATTTGACTGCGCAGCACTTCCCACCACCGGAAGACTCGATAGATTATAATAATAATAATAATAATAATAATAATAATAATAATAGCTTGTCACAAGTAGGCAACAAAGTTACTGTGAAAAGCCCCTAGTCGCCACATTCTGGCGCCTGTTCGGGGAGTCCAGTACGGGAATTGAACCCGCGCTGCTGCCTTGTTCTGCATTACAAACCAGCTGTTTAGCCCAGTGTGCTAAACCTCTTGATAAGCAAGGGGGTGAAAATTTATTGTGGACAAGCAGGATGGAGTTGAGGTGAAAATCCAGTCAGCCATGACCTTGTGAAATGGTGGAGCAGTTTCAAGGGCCGAGTGGCCTACTCCTGCTTCTAGGGTGGCACGGTAGCACAATGGTTAGCACTGTTGCTTCAAAGCGCCAGGGACCCGGGTTCGATTCCCGGCTTGGGTCACTGTCTGTGCGGAGTCTGCACATTCCTCCAAGTGCTCCGGTTTCCTCCCACAAGTCCTGAAAGACATCCTTGTAGGTGAATTGGACATTCTGAATTCTCCCTCAGTGTACCCGAACAGGCGCCGGAATGTGGCGACTAGGGGCTTTTCACAGTAACTTCATTGCAGTCTAATGTAAGCCTACTTGTGAACTAGTAAAGATTATATTATTATTAGTTCATATGATCAGCTGTTTTCTCAGTCTGACAAGCCCACATCTAATATCTGGGCTTGTGATGGCTGGCCTGATTTTCCCTGTCACCCAAAAGGGAAGTGTATGATCTCTGCTTACAGATTGGCAGAATTACTTGCACAAAGCACCATTCAATAAGCTCATGGAGCATAGAACATAGAAAATACAGCACAGAACAGGCCCTTCGGCCCACGATGTTGTGCCGAACCTTTGTAAGTGGCGTAATGAAAGTGCAATGCACCGCATTACTGCTCATTAATTAACTTTTAAAACACTGCTGGCAAGACTGCCAATTTAAATTATTCTTTAACTCTACACAAAGCAAATCAAAGTTTTGGGTCTTACAAATAAAAGTTTTAGGGTCATACGAGGTTTACAGCGGTGGGCCGAAGGGCTGTTTCTGTGCCAGTTAAAAACAACCACCTAACTATTCTAATCCAATTTTCCAGCACTTAGCCCATAGCCTTGTATGCCTTGGCTTCGCAAGTGCACATCTAAATGTCATGAGGGTCTCTGCACCCCCACCCTTTCAGGCAGCGAATTCCAAACTCCCTCCACCCTCTGGGTAAAAAAAATCTTTTAACCTCCTGCCCTTTACCTTAAATCTATGCCCCCTGGTCACTGATCCATCCACCAAGGAGAAACATTTCTTCTTGCCTACTCTATCTATGCCCCTCATAATTTTATCATTTCTCATCTAAGTAGTTTCATCAGATCTCTGATGTAGTCAGCAATGTTGAAAATACACAGGGACAAAGGATGAATTCGTCCCCAAGAGCACCCCAAAAATCCCTGGGAAATTCAATCAGGTGGAAGACCAGAGAAACGTCACGCTGGCGGAAGTAACAATCTGTTAGCAGCTGCTCCTCCAATCAGACAGAAACAGCCTGTGATTACATTAGTAGCAAGCAGTGGGAAGGTGAATGGCGACATTTACTCCGAGGCCCAAGCCAGAGGAAGAGGAATGAGAGGGGCTGCAAGACTGGGTGGGGGGTTGAAACTTTCTTCCGCAAACAGCAATTGATGCTACATTAATCTGAGATTTAGATCTGAGATGCAATGAAACAAATGTAGTAACTGTGTGGTTAAAGTCTTCTAGCTGTGCACGTACGTCATGAAAATGCATTAGCTATGACCTCAGCAGTCCACAGAAGGGGAGTTTAGTGTGATAGCAAATTGTGTCTGATAGTATTGGTCAGTTAATATTAAAAACCTTTTCTGCTAACTTCTGTAGCCATTTGGGATGGCCACGTACAAAGGGTTCCGGGAAAATATGGCCACTTGCAAAGGACCATGGGAAATATGATCAACCCAGAACTCAGATGCTCAGAGCTTAGGTATATTGGCAACTCAGATAACTAGACGCTATCGAAACCCCCAGCTAGTTTGCATTCTAATGGCCCATTTCCCCAGAACAAAAGACCTGTACTCAGGTAACAGATACAGAAAGACTCATCAGCGCCACTCCCTTTACTCAGGACGCCCAAACAGCCACGTTCAATGACCACTCAGGCCACGCCCCTTTATTGGCTAAAATCGAAGGCAGTAATCGAAGCCTGCCGAATTATTGGGTCCAAAGCTAAGGACAGCACGAAAGAGCGCAAAGCCCCAGAAGGATAAAGAGAGAAACTGGCATGTGTTTGGTCTCTCTTGGCCCGGCCTAAGCCTGCAACCAATTGCAGCATCATAAACCAGAAGCAAGTTCAAGACCAATGATCGGTACCAGACGGATGAGCCCAACAGAAACGAAGTCACTTCTCCAGACCCAGCCACGTCAGATCCGAACAAAGGCCTTGTTCCTCTGCATAAAGCCTGAAGTTAAGTACAGGTTGTTGTAGTGTTAGGTGTAATTTAGCTTGTAGTGTTTTATGTTGCATGTCAAAGTAATTCTTGTGTGTAAATAAACTATCACTGAACTTGAACTAACTGGTTGTTTGGTCTTTGATCGATATCTGGTAAAGCCTTGTGGTGGTATCATTTGATACCTGGCGAATCTGAAAAGCAATATTATCATTAATAACTGTCAGATCGACTTCCGGTGGGGTGGGCGAGCAGGGCGGCCGCAAAAACAAGAGCTCCCGCCGGTGGCCGCGATTCCCGGCGATTTCGGGGAAATCCCCGAGACCCCACGCACTCCCAGACTATCGTCAGCCTTTAGGGCCACCACGAGCAGCCAGCGGGGCCGGTTTAAAAGCCGGCGAAGAACCCCGCGCGGGTGTCGGGCGGCGGAGGCTGAGGCGCCAGGCCCGGCAGGTCGGAGCAGCGGGGACGGAGCTTCGAAGAGGCCGTGGCGCCATGTAGGGAGGGTGCTCCACGTCGGATGGCTCCCACCTAGGAAGAAGAAGGTTGAAGCCTGGTCCCAGGTGAATGTAGAGGAGAAAGAAAGAAGATTTATGGAAGTTTGGTAAAAGTTTTTTCTCAAAAAAGAAGAATGTCAGATTGATGAAGGGCAGGAGGGTGAAGGGGGAGAGAGGAGAAAGGAAAGAAGATAAAAAAACAATAAGCCGCTAAAAGATGCGAAAAGCAGCGTCAAAGAAAGGAGGAAACGCGGGTTCGCCGCCAAAGGAGAAGACGAGCAAAAGCAAAAGTGTTGACAGGATGGCGGAAGCCGAACTGCAAGGCGGGACCGCACTACTTATGGTGGAGAGGATGACCGAGGTGATGGTGGTGGAGCTGGAAAAACGTTTGGTGAGGCACATGGAGATCCTGAGGAAAGAGATGGCGGTCGTGTTGAGGTCATTGTTGGAGGAGGCAATCGGCCCGATCAGGGTGGAGGTGGCAAAGGCATTGGCCGAGGTGAGAGAGCAGGGCGAGAAGATGAAGGAAGTGGAGGAGGCCGTGACACAACACAGCGACCAGGTCACCTCGATGGGGGACGACCTTCAGAGGGTGGTGGTTAACAGAAGGCTCCGAGCAAAGCTGGAAGACTTGGAAAACCGTTCAAGGCAGCACAATTTGAGAATTGTGGGCTTGCCCGAAGGGACAGAGGGCCCAAGGCCAACGCAATACTTCGCTAAGAAGTTGGCGGAGCTGATGGGGGAGGGTGAGAACCCCACCCTGTACGAGCTAGACCGAGCTCATCGGTCATTAAGGCAAAAGCCCAAAGTGAACGAGCTTCCAAGGGGAGTAATTATCTGCTTCCATAAGTTTTGCATGAAGGAGAAAGTATTCAGCTGGGCGAAGCAGAAGCGTGAGGTGCTGTGGGATGGTTCGGATCTACCAGGACTGGACGGTGGAGTTGGCAAAAAGACGAGCGGCGTTTGGGCGAGTGAAGGCGGCTTTGTACAAGAAGGGGGTGCGATTTGGTGTGGTGTACCCGGCGAAGTTGAGAGTAACATATAAAGCCAAAGACTTTTATTTTGAGACAGCGGAGGCGGCTGAGGCGTTCGTGAGGGCAGAAGGCTTGGGACAGACGTGAAGAGCGGAACTGGGAGAAAGACTGTGGACTGTGTTTGAGCAGCTGGAAAATGTACAAATGTAACAACTTTCTTTTTACTGATTTGTATTGAAATTTGAAATTTACTTCTCTTTGCATTGTTACAGAGTTCAAGTTAATGCCATTCTGTGTTGCGACGGTTAAATGTTATGTTAGTGAATTGTAGGGGTTGGATTGTTGGGTTTGTTTTGGTGTTTTTTTCTCTGGGACTGGGCGGAAGGGGGCGAGAGGTATTGGCGGGGGGGAGCCACCCGCGCTAGCTAACTAGAGTCAGTTAGTGAACGGGGTGAGGTGAGAGGAGGACTGCGGACGTTGGAGCCTGGATAGCAGGCTTCAATGGGCCTACGAGGCGAGCAAGAGGGGGTGGAGGGAGGGATGTTGGGGGATGTTTTTGTAGGGGGGGTTCTTGGGAGGGGGGGGGGGAGAAAGGGGTTCGATGTTAACAATGGACAGGGGCGGGTCAGGCTTATGGGGTAGGGCCCGGTGGTATGGTGATGGTGGATAAGAAAGGTTGGGGAGGGGGGTAAGAGACCCCCCAGTAAGGATAATCACGTGGAACGTGAGGGGGCTAGGAGGTCCGGTCAAGAGGTCAAGGGTGCTTGCACATCTTAAAAGTTTGAAAGCCGATGCAGCAATGCTGCAGGAGAGTCACTTGAGGGTGAAGGACCAGGTGAGACTTAAAAAGGGCTGGGTTAGCCAAGTGTTTCACTCCAGATTCGATGGAAGGGCTCGAGGGGTAGCGGTGCTGGTCAGCAAAAGGGTACGCTTCCAGATGGAGAAAGTGGTGGCAGATCAGGGGGGTAGATATGTGATTGTGACAGGGGCATTGGAGGGGAGATTAGTGGCGCTGTTAAGTGTATACGGTCCCAATTGGGACGATGTGGGATTCGCGAGGAAGGTGGTTGGGGCTATTCCCGACTTAGACACGCATGAGCTGATTGTGGGGGGGGAATTGGAACCTGGTGCAGGAGCCAAGGTTGGACAGATCACGGCCGCGCTCGCTGGTCCCATCAGGGGGGGCGAAGGCGCTGGCTGGGCTAATGGTGGAAATGGGAGGGGTTGGACCCTTGGAGGTTCCTGCACCCAAGGGAACAGGAGTATTTGTTTTTCTCAGCGGTCCAGAAGGTATACTCGCGGATCGACTTTTTTGTGGTTGGGAAGGCTTTGCTGGCTGGAGTCAAGGGGTCGGAATGCTCTGCAATTGCAGTGTCAGATCACGCTCCACATTGGGTGGATATGGTGCTAGAGAAGGGGGCAGCGCAGAGACCGGGGTGGAAACTGGATGTGGGGCTTTTGGGGAACCAAGTATTCTGTGAGAAAATTGAAACGGCAATTAAGGAATATGTAGGCTTTAATTGTACGGGTGAGGTGTCGAAGGCAGTCGCCTGGGAGGCTGTAAAGGCGGTGGTGAGAGGTGAGGTAATTTTGTTTAAGGCTAGGGTGGATAAGGAGGAGAGGTTGGAGCGGCAGAGGGTAATAGATGAGATGTTGGAGGTAGATAGGAGGTATGCAGAGGATGGGGACCCGGCAAAGCTGGAAAAGAGGAAGGAACTACAGGCGAGCTTCGACCGACTGTCCACCAGGAAGGCGGTGCGCCAACTGAGACGAGCAAGGGGTGCAGTTTATGAACATGGAGAACATGTTAGCAGGTCAGCTCCGGAGGCAGGCAGCGGCAAGGGAAATTCTTCAGGTGAAGGATAGGGCAGGGAAGTTGGTGGTGGCCCCAGTGCTGATTAACAAGGTTTTTCAGGAGTTTTATGAGAGGTTGTACAAGTCAGAGACACTCGGAGGAGACCGTGAGATGCAGGAATTTCTCGATGGGTTGGAGTACCCGAGGCTAGGGGAGGGGGACAGGGCTACATTAGAAGGAGCAATAGTGGAGCGGGAGATAAAGGATGCGATTGGGAGGATGCAGTCAGGAAAGGTGGCAGGGCCGGATGGGTTTCCGGTGGAATATTATAAAAAATTTAAGGATAGGTTGGCACCCCTGATGGTGGGGATGTTTGAGGAGGCGATAGGGAAGGGGGTGTTGCCGCAAACCTTGGGGCAGGCATCGATTTCCCTGTTACTAAAAAAAGATAAGGATCCGACGGAGTGTGGGTCGTATCGGCCCATATCACTTCTGAATGTGGACGTAAAAGTGTTGGCGAAGGTACTGGCGGGTAGGCTGGAGGAGTGCCTTCCGAAGGTAATAGGGGAGGATCAGACGGGGTTCGTGAAAGGGAGGCAGCTGTTTTCGAACATTAGGAGAGTTTTGAACGTTGTTATGGCACCGGCGGTAAGAAAGGAAACAGAGGTAGTGGTGGCATTGGACGCCGAGAAGGCATTTGATCGGGTAGAATGGGGGATACCCGATGGCAGTGCTGGAGCGATTTGGGATTGGACCAAGGTTTGTGAACTGGGTAAAGCTATTATATAAGGAACCGAAGGCGAGTGTCCGCACAAATAATATCAGTTCGAGATATTTCTCTCTTCACCGTGGGACGAGACAGGGATGTCCTATGTCCCCCCTGCTGTTTGCACTTGCGATTGAGCCGTTGGCCATCGCATTGAGAAGTTCGGGAGCATGGAAAGGAATAGTGCGGGGGGGGATAGAGCATAGGGTGTCCTTATATGCCGACGACTTGCTGCTGTGTGTGTCGGAGCCGAGTGCGTCGATAGAAGGAATATTGGAGCTACTGCGGGTATTTGGGTCTTTCTCGGGGTACAAGTTGAACCTGGACAAGAGTGAGTACTTTGTGGTGTCTCGGCCGGGGGTGGGGGCAGGGGTGGGGGGGCTGCCATTCCGTAGAGCAGGAACTCATTTTAGATATCTGGGGGTGCAGGTTGCCCAGGAGTGGGGGAGGCTTCACAGGTACAACATCACTAGTTTGGTGGGGAGAGTGAAAGCCGATCTGGCAAGATGGGATGGCCTTCCTCTGTCACTGGCAGGTCGGGTACAGGCGGTTAAAATGAATGTGTTGCCGCGATTCCTGTTTATTTTTCAATGCCTACCGATTTTCCTGCCAAAGTCTTTTTTCAGGGAGATTGAGGGAAGGATTACCTCATTCATATGGGGAGGGAAGGTGGCCAGAGTGAGAAAGGTGCTGCTACAGAGGGGAAGGCAGGCAGGGGGTTTGGGTCTCCCGGACTTGTTGTACTACTACTGGGCGGCGAACGTGGAGAAAGTGCGGAGCTGGGTCAGAGGGGTTGATTCTCAGTGGGTCAGAATGGAGGAGAATTTGTGCAGGGGGTCGGGGCTGAAGGCACTTGCAACAGCACCACTCCCGATAGCTCCGGGAAAATATTCAGGGAGTCTGGTAATAATAGCTTCATTGAAAATCTGGAGGCAGTTTCGCCAACACTTCGGGTTGGGTTTAGGGTCAAGGGAAATGCCGATTCGACGGAACCACAGATTTGAGCCAGGGAGGTGGGGTGGAAGTTTTTGGAAATGGGAAGAGAAGGGGATTAAGACGCGAAAAGATTTGTTTCTTCGGGGTCGGTTTGCAGGATTGAGGGAGCTGGAAGCGAAGTATGGGCTAGAGCAGGGAGAAGTGTTTAGGTACATGCAGGTTCGGGATTTTGCCAGGAAGGAGATACACAGCTTCCCAGAGGAACCGGCTTCCACATTGCTGGAGGAGGTGTTGACGACAAGGGGACTGGAGGAGGGGGCAGTGTCAGCGGTGTACGGAGCTATTTTGGAAGAGGATAAGGCACCACTGGAAGGGATCAAAGCAAAGTGGGAGGAAGAGCTGGGAGAGTGGTGCGTGTGAAACTGGACCCGGGTCCCCAGGAGGCCATATTCGGGGTGTCGGACCAGCCAGGGTTGGAAACGGGAGCGGAGGCAGATATCATAGCCTTCTCCTCGTTGATTGCCCAAAGGCGGATCCTGCTGGGATGGAGAGCAGCCTCTCCACCCAGTGCCCTGGCGTGGCGGGGGAACCTGTTGGAATACTTGACCCTTGAGAAGGTTAAGTTTGAACTGAGGGGAAGCTCGGAGGGGTTCCACAAGTCATGGGCACTATTTATTATGCACTTTCAAGAACTGGATAACATCGAACATTAGTTGGGGGTGGGGGGGGGGGGGGGAGGAGAGGGGGGCTGTGTAGATTAAGGGTGACTATGGGTAATTCCTGATTCCTTTTTGTCATTTGTTTATGTAAACATGTGGGCTGATGTTTGGGTGTTGGTGGGTGGATGGGATCGTTGTTATTATGGGGATTGACATATCTTGCTGACTATTGTTTATTGTTGATGGGTGTAAATGTGGGAGAAAATGTGAAAAAGAGGAAAATTTTTTTTTTTTTTTTTAATTTAAAAATAAAAAATAACTGTCATATCAATATCTGAGTAAAATACAGCAACATCATTAGTACTCCTAATTTGGCAACACTTCTGCATGTTGTCTTTTACAAATGTCTAGAAAATTAACTTTTCCCTGGTGTGTTGTGGCTTTAAGTTTAATGGAGGGGGAAGATTATGGAGAACATTGTTGAATTCTTCTAATTCTGCTTCTGCGTGGGGCCAAATACCCCACATGTGAACTCGAACACCAGTGTAATGTTACTACGTGACTGCACCACCTAATAAAGGCAGTTAGTGAGACTGAAAAAGGATCCCCTGAAAACCAAAACGCCCTCGAGAAAATCTCAAGAACAGCCCTGAAGAAAAGAAATATTATTGTGACCCCGTGTATTCAGTAACACTTACCATGCACGTCAGGCTTTAAATGCTGAAGGTTTGAGAAGCCCAGTAGAATATTGGCTTGTCGCTGCAGGGCCTTTCCAAATGGGTGACTACCCTCGGAGATAACGTAGTAGAACAAACAGCCAGCAGAGAAAATATCCACCGCACATGTCTGGAGACAAAGATTTAATTGTATTATGGAAAACAAAGCAGATTCAATTCTTCTTTAGTGAAAAACAAATCTGTCATATCATGTTTGGAGAACTTAAAATGATTTTCTGTTCAATGTCAGTGATAAGTTAATGTTCTCCAGTGCAGGAAACAAGTTTCCTTGTTGATACCGTAGTCTGCACCAGGATTTCACACAGGTTCTGTACAATTGAGCTGCATGCAATTTTGGCAGAAAACAGATCATCAAAAAAATAAATCAGCAAATTCTGAAAATCTGGGGGGAAAACCTGGAAATACACAGCTGGCAAGCCAGCCAGTACCTTAAGAAAAGAAAGGGTTAATTTTGAGCTTTAACACTTCCAAGGCACTGGAAGATATTTTAACCTCATTTCTGTTTTCTGTCTCTGTGTTCAGAGAATGGGCAAGAAACCCATTTCCATTTGCCACCAAACAAGAATACTCTGCACTCCCAGATCAGGTTAGCTGCAGAGTAAGCTCCCTCTGTATCATCTCAACAGCACCACCTTCAGGAAACCATGCGCCACTGTATCCATTTCCCTTTTCACTTCTCCCAACCACACAACTCTGTTGGATCAGCAGACTTAAAGCGCTCCCATGGTTTAGCATATCGCAGATCTTTTGGTCAGAAATTGCCTTGTAATGACGAGATTATCCAGTCTCTGACTGAAAGGTCTGAAAGTAGATAAATCACCTGGACCGGATGGACTACACCCCAGGGTCCTAAAAGAGATAGCTGAGGAGATTGTGGAGGCATTGGTGGTGATCCTTCAGGAATCACTGGAGGCAGGAGGGGTCCCATAGGGCTGGAAAGTGGATAATGTAACACCGCTGTTTAAGAAGGGAGGGAGGCAGAAGGCGGGAAATTACAGGCCAGTTAGCCGGACTCCAGTCATTGGTAAGATTTTAGAGTCCATTATTAAAGATGAGATCGCGGAGTACTTGGAAGTGCATGATAAAACAGGACTGAGTCAACATGGGTTCGTCAATGGGAGGTCATGTTTGACAAATCTGTTAAGAGTTCTTTGAGGAGGTAACTAGGACGTTAGACAAAGGAGAACCAGTTCACGTGATTTATTTAGATTTCCTGAAGTCCTTTGACAAGGTGCCGCATAGGAGACTGTGAAATATGTTAAGAGCCCATGGTGTTACGGGTAAGATCTTGGCATAGATAGAGGATTGGCTGACTGGCAGAAGGCAGAGAGTGGGGATAAAGGGGTGTTTTTCAGGATGGCAGCCAGTGATTGGTGGTGCGCCTCAGGGGTCTGTGCTGGGACCACAACTTTTCACAATATACATTAATGATCTGGAAGAAGAAACTGAAGGCACTGTTGCTAAGTTTACAGATAATACAAAGATCTGTAGCGGGACAGGTAGTATTGAGGAAGCAGGCGGGCTGCAGAAGGATTTGGACAAGCTAGGAGAGTGGGCAAAGAAGTGGCACATGGAATAAAATGTGGGAAAGTGTGAGGTTATGCACTTTCGAAAGAGAAATGGAGGCATGGACTATTTTCTAAATGAGATGAAATGAATGAAATGAAAATCGCTTATTGTCACAAGTAGGCTTCAAATGAAGTTACTGTGAAAAGCCCCTAGTCGCCACATTCCGGCGCCTGTTCGGGGATGATTAGGAAATCAGAAGCACAAAGGGACATGGGAGTGCTTGTGCACGATTCTCTTAAGGTTAACATGCAGGTTCAGTCGGCAGTTAGGAAGGCAAATGCAATGTTAGCATTCATGTCGAGAGGGCTAGAATAAAAGACCAGGGATGAACTTCAGTGGCTACATAAGGTTCTGGTCAGGCCCCATTTGGAGTATTGTGAGCAGTTGTGGGCCCCGTATCTAAGGAAGGATGCGCTGGCCTTGGAAAGGGTCCAGAGGAGGTTCACATGAATGATCCCTGGAATGTAGAGCTTGTCGTATGAGGAACGGTTGAGAACTCTGGGTCTGTACTTATTGGGAGTTTAGAAGGATGAGGGGGGATCTTATTGAAACTTATAGGACACTGTGAGGCCGGGATAGAGTGGACGTGGAGAGGATGTTTCCACTTGGAGGAAAAACTAGAAGCAGAGGACACAATCGCAGACTAAAGGGACAATCCTTTAAAACAGAGATGAGGAGGAATTTCCTCAGACAGAGGGTGGTGAATCTGTGGAACTCTTTGCCGCAGAAGGTTGTGGAGGCCAAATTACTTAGTGTCTTTAAAACAGAGATAGATAGGTTCTTGATTAATAAGGGGATCAGGGGTCATGGGGAGAAGGCAGGAGAATGGGGATGAGAATAGTATCAGCCATGATTGAATGGCGGAGCAGGCTCGATGGGCCGAGTGACCTAATTCTGCTCCTATGTCTCATGGATCCACGAAGAAAGCAGCCAAGCTGCACTGTAAGCTCATGAATAGTTTAGCGAGTGGGTCTTTGGCATTGCAAATCCCTTCAGCTTGCAGTATAGCTGCTGAGTGAGGGAGGGCTAGAGTCTGTCTAGAGTTGTAAATGTATACACAATGTTGAAACAGAGATGAAATCTGTAGCGTTTGAATAAACCACCCTGAATTCCTTCAGACACTCCAGACATTCATTGTATTGCCTTCCCAGACTGGTCAGTGGTTCTCTTGATATTCAGGGCCCAGGGCTCAAATTCTATTTCCAGTGAGGGACAGAGATGGACAATATGACAAACTGGCTGTAACAGCAAAGATTGATTAGCCACAGATCAGTATTCATGGATCAATATCCTGTCAGCACTGGAACACAACAACTGGGACAAGCTGGCAGAAAGGATGGCCTGAACTCTTTTTTCTTTTAAGATGGCTCAATTCGTAACAGAGAAACAACAAGGCCGGTATTCTGGAAGAATAAGATCAGACAGGTTGAATGTACTGTCCCCATTTAAACCAACATTGCGATCTCCACTTGTAAAGCTATACAATGACAATCGCGTGAACTCTTCAAACTCCTTAATTTTTTAAAATATAAATTTAGAGTATCCAAGTATTTATTTATTTTCCAATTAAAGGGTAATTTAGCGTGGCCAATCCACCTATCTGCACATCTTTGGGTTGTGGGGGTGAAACCCACGCAGACATGGGGAGAATGTGCAAACTCCACACAGACAGTGACCCAGGGCGGGATTCGAACCTGGGTCCTCAGCGCCGGAATCCCAGTGCTAACCACTGCGCCACGTGCTGCCTTTCAATCTCTTTAATGATTGGAGATTTGGCCATCACATCTCACTGACAGGATGCAAAGAAAGCTTTAATAGACAAGGCACAACACAAGAATTGAAATGGCAGAGTTGATGGCACTTTGTTTCTCAACCTGTAGTTTTTCCACAGGAGACACCAATTTGGACGACTCCTGTTCAATGCTCCAAATTGGTGGAATTCTTCCCCATCTTCTCTGGATTGTGGGAACTGGAAGTTATCAGTTGCCTATGTTAAATTAGTTACTGCCTGGTGACAAACCCAATCACAAAGTCACCGGATTTCTGGGCGGCACAGTAACACAATGGTTAGCACTGCCAACCCACGCCGCCGAGGACCCGGGTTCAATCCCGGCCCGGGTCACTGACCGTGTAGAGTTTGCACATTCTCCCCGTGTCTGCGTGGGTCTCATCCCCACAACCCAAATATGTGCAGGCTGGTGGATTATCATAGAATCTACAGTGCAGAATGAGGCCATTCGGCCCATCGAGTCTGCACTGACCCTTGGAAAGCACACTCTAATTAAGCCCATCCTCCACCCTATTGCCATAATTCAGTAACCCCACTCAACCTTTTTGGACACCAAGGACAATTTATCACAGCCAATCCACCTAACCTGCAACATCTTTGGACTGTGGGAGGAAACCCACGCAGACACGGGGAGAATGTGAGACTCCACACACATAGACACAGACAGTGATCCAAGTGGGGAATCGAACCCAGGTCCCTGGCGCCGTGAAGCAACCGTGTTAACCACTATGCTATCGGTTCACTAGATTGGCCATGCTAAATTGCCCCTTAATTGGAAAAAAGAGAGAATTGGGTACTTTTTATAAACTCACCGGATTAGCTTTGCAATCCTCATTCAGCACCTCTGGTGCAATCCAGCCTTCTGTGCCAGGCACCCCAGACCTGCGGCTGAAGCTGTGTCTGCCCACTGCTAACTTCTTACAGAGTCCAAAGTCAGAGATCATAGCTTTCACTCTCCCATGGGCATTGGGCATTGAGATTAATATGTTGTGCGGCTTCAAATCTCTGTGAACTGATGAAAATTTGTGCACTTTAGAAAAATATTAACATAAAGCTAAGCAACAAGGATCAGAAGGCAGCTCCGCTAACCTTTCTGAAAGACATTGTACAGTCAAGTTGTCGAAGGATACAATCATTATGTTGGAGGACAAGTAGTCCAGAAAACTTTACAAATTTCACCATGATAGTTTGAGAATTTTATTCAAGTTTAAAATCTAGAAATTTCTAAAAATAATATTGGCAAAAAGTTACCATTAAGTGGTCAGATTGCTGTGAAAATCCAATTGATTCACTAATGTCCTGTAGGGAAAAGAACCTGTTACCGTTGACCGATCAGGCCTATATGCCAATTCCTAATCGAGTCCAGACCAGGTTCACGAGGTTGATCCCAGGTATGGAGGGATTTTCTTATGAGGAGAGTTTGAGTAGGTTGGAGTTTAGAAGAACAAAAGGCGGCCTTATTAAGACATACAGACTTCACAGGGAGCTTGACAGGGTAGATGCCGAGAGGTTATTTCCCCTTGTGGGAGAATCTAGGACCAAGGGTCATAATCTGAGTAAGGGTCACCCAGTCATGACAGAAATAAGGAAGAATTTCTTGTCTGAGTTTAGTGAATATGTGGAATTCTTGGCCGTAGAGAGCTGTAGAGCTGGGTTAAGCATGCTCAAGATTGATATAAGAAAATATTTTTAATCAGTAAGGGAATCCAGAGGTATGGATCAGGCATGAAAGTGGAGTTGGAGATTATCACATCAGATCAGTCATGATCTCAATGAATAGCAGAGTGGGTGATGGGCTGAATGGCCTAATTCTGCTCCTATGTCTCATGTGGTTAACTCTTAGGCTGCCCTATGAAGTCAGTCGTATCAAATTACAATTCTCCAACTGGTCTTTGTTCTACAGAATAGCAACTGTTCAATAGTTTCATTACCTGCCACAGTGGCATCGACACGTAAACTCAACTTTTGCTTGGATTGCTTGTCCAATCATGACTACTAGACTAGTGAATCTAGTTATAATTAACATTTTTACATGTCACTGTTTACTTGTAGGAAGGTTAGGCAAACATATCTGAATCAACACCAACATTTCCATTACTGAAAGACCCAAGAGTTTCTCCTGGAAGTGGATGATTGAGTTAATACTCGGTATGGTCGGAATCTTTCACAACACAAGATCCCCAAAGTTTGATGCCTGGTTTCTGCCCAATTTGCTCCTATCAGATTGGGTGGGTAGGAATGGAGAATGATCAAATACAGACAGGGTTCCAGCTCCTGACCATGGCCAGGTAACAAACACCCTCTATATGGCCTGGAGCTGCACCCGAGAAAGGGTTACCACCTACAGTTATGAGCAAATATTGGTATCTTTGTAAGAAAATAATAATTGGTTAAACCACACTTGGAACATTTCACAAGGTTTTATCTCCACATTTAACAGAGATGTAAAGGCACAAGAGGTGTGATAAAAGCTTTACAAGAAATATAAAACAGCAAGACTGAGATTGCATGTTGTTGTGAGCTTTGGAGACCATTTACATCTCCAATAGGCTGCTTACCAATATTCAGCGAGTGTAAATAAGCCAGGCCAGATGTGGTTTGTTGAAGTAAAGGAATAGGTTCCAGACCATGACGGTCAAAGTCCTTTTGTTCAACATACTGAGAAAGAGAAGAGAGTTATTTCTGGTACAAGAAAATTACCAGCAGACACAGAAAACGAAAGCATTTTTTAAAAACCTTGGGTTGAAAAACTTTCTTTCATGAACTAAACTGAGTGGGTCACATAAACAAGGCTGTAATGTAATTCCTGCCTTCCTAATCCTTTGGCTGCTCTCTCCGGTCTCACTGATCTCCATCACCCTGTAACCCACTGCAATTTTCCTTGTCCTTTGAAGAGATTTGGGCAAGTGACTGAACCAGGCATCCCTATGGGATACTCCACATCTTTTCCTTGGTGCCTCCCCGGTAGACAGTACTTCAGTGTGGAATTGACTCCACAGTTCCTACCACTCTTTGCCATTGTATGTTGGACATCCCATGATGCTACCTTTCAATCCCATTCCCAATACGAAAAATGCTCTTTTTCTTCTTAATAATAAAAATACCAGAATGGAGCGGCATAATAATGCAGTGATTAGGACTGCTGCTTCACAGCGTTGAGGACCCGGGTTCGATTCCCACCCCGGATCACTGTCTGGAGTTTGCACATTCTCCCCGTGTCTACGTCGGTCTCACCCCCACAACCAGAGATGTGCAGGTGAGGTGGATTGGCCACGCTAAATTGCCCCTTAATTTGAAAAAAATAATTGGGTACTCTAAATTTATTAAAAAATAATAATTCAATAATCTTTATTAGTGTCACAAGTAGGCTTACTTGTGAAGTTACTGTGAAAAGCCCCTAGTCTCCACACTCCGGCGCCTGTTCGGGTACACGGAGGGAGAATTCAGAATGTCCAATTCACTTAACAATCGCGTCTTTCGGGATTTGTGGGAGGAAACCGGAGCATCCGGAGGAAACCCACACAGACACTGGGAGAACATGCAGACTCCGCACAGACAGTGGCCCAAGCTGGGATTCGAACCCGGTTCCCGGGCGCTCTGAAGCAACAGTGCGAACCACTGTTCCAGCCTACAGTTTTGCCCATAACCAGTCGGAATATTTGTCTCGAAGTATTCCCAGATATCTCACCTCTTGCAGAGTGGCTGCACAGAGCTCAGTGGCTATATACTGGAACTGTCGGTCCTTCTCTGTGCAGAAATAACGAATTACATTTGGGTGCTCATCAGATTCACGGAGTAGCTGGACCTCACGGTCTGCAAAGCTGAAGCATTCTGGCAAAATCCTTTTCACTGCGATGTATCGATCATCAAACTTGCCCCTTGAGAAGGTACGTTAGTAAAGTTACCAAAAGTAAAGAGCTTAAAAATATAATCTGCATCAAAGTCACTTAAGAAGGGTAGCAAGCTGGTTTAGACCTGGTGATATATTCTGAAAATGAATCAAACTTACTTGAACACAATAGTTCCTTCAGCACCATGCCCCAGGACGTCTTTTGGATTAAATAAAATCTTTCCAACTCTCACAATATCTGAATCGTCATCTGGGAAACAAAGGCAATAAGATAAATCTGTTGTTTCTACTCTGCAACATGAGCAAGATGGTGAATTTCTCCAAATAGGGCCAGCTGTTTACCAATGACACTGGAATACGTAAGACTGTCATGTTTACTGCACTGGTGGAGTTTAATTTTCCTGACCACAACTGAGACACTATGGGCTGGCTACTCAGTTAGGATGTTGCTGATATTGGATATGATAAGCAAATGTCCCAACAGTCCTGATGAAATCGGAATTGCCCATTTGAACTTTTTAAGTGAAGGGTTGTATGCTTCTCTTCCTTTGCAAACCACGGATTTGCAAAGTCTCCACTTGTGGAGGAAAGAGGGTCTGAAAGAGTCACTTAGTAATACAGAATTGGAGTACTAGAAAAAGAAACATGCTGTCAAATTTTTCATCCAGCCCTTCCTCATGGCATTGCCTTGACTAGAGTCACTTTGTCCGGTCTGAATTTAAACAAAAATTTAAACTGTTCCCTTGTGCATTCGCCATGACAATGCTTCTACCAATCAGAGTCCACTTGCCAACCAATCAGCACACTCTTCTCATGCAATATAAATTGTTGTTCCCTTTGTGATTTGATATTCTTGCATTCATCAGGACAGAATTGCAAGATGAAAACTACAATAGCGTGTCTTGTTTTTTCAACAATACTCAAGAGTTTGACTTGTATCTTCTGTCTGCCAAATACTGCAGGATATGCAAATGAAATAGGACAAGCTGGCTAATGCTATTTTAATTATCACCAACAGCGAACCAGAACAGCCCTTCCCTATTTTTCTCTTTCTTCTATCTTGCTGATACTGTTGCCTCCCTATCTCACTGAATTATCGTTTCACAGGCTGTCGTCAATCAACCAAGCTTTACCTCCATCCTCTTGTTCTGTGGCCGAGCTGCCAAACTCGGAGATAGAATGATTGGAGTACAGCGAATGGTTAGAGGCTCGCGGAGATGCACTTGGCGTGTTGGTGCTTGAACTTTCTGTTCGCAATCTGGATGACTCCAGGAAGTCTGATTCCGGACCCAAGAGAGGGGGGCGGAAAATGAGCTGCCGTTTCTGCATTAGTTCAAGCCGTTCTTCTAAGTGCTTCTGAAACTGTTGGTGTTGCAACTGTTGCTGCTGCTGCACAGTCTAAAAGAAAAAGCATTTTTATTTTGATATCTCTTGCAGTAACTATACTGCATAAATAAAAATATTCCAGACAAATCTGCTTTGTCCTTTGGCAGAATGCACAATAGATTTTAACCATTAAACCTTGCATAGACTTACTTGTACGATCTACATTGTCGCCACATCTCCTTTTCCACAGCTAGTTCTTTAATTTTACATTACTAGAATTATATCATATTACATTTCCACAAAACACCGGCCATACCGCCCACTCACCTCACTTCAACTCACCTGAAGAGCGTAACAAAGCAAAATTTGCAGATGATACTGAAGTAAGTGGGAAAGCAGACAGTGAAGAGGAGATAAAGCATTTACAGACAGATATAGATAGGCTAGGAGAATGGGCCAAAATTTGGTAGATGGCGTTTAATGTGGATAAATGTGAAGTTTTCCGTTTTGGCCGAACAAAATAGATATTATCTAAATTGAAAACAAATTGAAAATGCGCCTAGGCGGTGGGATCTGGCTGTCATTGTTCTTGAATCGCAGAAAGTCAGTATGCAGGTACAGCATGTAATAAAAAAGGCAATAGAACTTTA
Organism: Scyliorhinus torazame; assembly: GCF_047496885.1. Taxonomy (NCBI): domain Eukaryota; kingdom Metazoa; phylum Chordata; class Chondrichthyes; order Carcharhiniformes; family Scyliorhinidae; genus Scyliorhinus; species Scyliorhinus torazame. The sequence continues at coordinate 160,048,897 of NC_092724.1, read as the reverse complement.
GCGTTTATTGCAAAAGGACTGTACTATTAAATTAGAGAGTTGTTGCAATTATAAAGGTGTTGGTGAGACCACATCTGGAATAGTGTGTCCAGTTTTGGTCTCCTTATTTGAGGAAGGATGGGGCATTGGAGGCAGTTCGGAGGAGGTTCACCAGATTGATTCCGGGGATGAAAGGGCTGAAGTATGAGGAAAGATTAAACAATTTGGACTTATACTCGCTGGAGCTTAGAAGAATGAGAAGGGATATGATCAAGGTATATAAAATGCTGAGAGAGATTAATGAAGTAAATGTAGACAAAATGTTCCCCCTGGTGGGGAAATCTAGAACGTGAGATCACGGATATAGGTTGAGAGGTGGTAATTTAAAATTGAGATAAGGAGGAACTACTTCTCACAGAGGGTGAATATTTGTGTATCTCGTTGCCCCATAGTGCGATGGGATCTGAGCCATTAAATGGTTTCTAGATATATTTCTGACAAAGAAAACTGGTTAAAGGGATATGGGGAACAGGTAGGGAAGCGGATTTGAGACAAGGAAGGGATCAGCCATGATCTGATTGAATGGCGGAGCAGGCTCAAAGGGCTGAATTGCCTACTTCTGCTCCTAATTCCCATGTTCCTATGTTCTAACAAAATAGCCATCTACTCCTTCCTCCCTCATGTGCTCATCTAGATTCTCCTTAAAAGGCATCCATGCTATTCCCCTCAATCACTCCACCTGAACAAAGTGGAGGTGGAGTCCTCCGAGCCTGCGCCGACCATGCTGCCTGTCTAAACTACAATCTTCTACACTTCCAGGGGCCGTATCCATCTATTCCCATCCTATTCGTGTATTTGTCAAGATGCCCCTTAAACGTCACTATCGTCCCTGCTTCCACCACCTCCTCCGGCAGCGAGTTCCAGGCACCCACTACCCTCTGTGTAAAAAAGCTTGCCTCGTACATTTCCTCTAAACCTTGCCCCTCACACCTTAAACCTATGCCCCCTAGTAATTGACCCCTCTACCCTGGGGAAAAGCCTCTGACTATCCACTCTGTCTATGCCCCTCATAATTTTGTATACCTCTATCAGGTCGCCCCTCAACCTCCTTCGTTCCAGTGAGAACAAACCGAGTTTATTCAACCGCTCCTCATAGCTAATGCCCTCCATACCAGGCAACATTCTGGTAAATCTCTTCTGCACCCTCTCTAAAGCCTCCACATCCTTCTGGTAGTGTGGCGACCAGAATTGAACACTATACTCCAAGTGTGGCCTAACTAAGGTTCTATACAGCTGCAACATGACTTGCCAATTCTTATACTCAATGCCCCGGCCAATGAAGGCAAGCATGCCGTATGCCTTCTTGACTACCTTCTCCACCTGTGTTGCCCCTTTCAGTGATCTGTGGACCTGTACACCTAGATCTCTCTGACTGTCAATACTCTTGAGGGTTCTACCATTCACAGTATATTCCCTACCTGGAGTTCCAGTTTTCTCCACCCTTCCCCACTTTTCTCTTTAATGAATGGATATCAGATTCTTGATTTCCAGAGTAAGATTTATAAGTTGTAATGTTTCCAGATTCAGAGGAAACATTACAACATTTCACATGAGTTGCAACATTTAGGATTTTCTTTTGGTTTTATGGTAATGATAGGTAGGATCTGATCGCGAGTAAACTACAAATGGTCCAATACAATTGGTCTTAATTTTTTATATTACAAAGAATAAAAGTATAAGTCAGGAATGAAAAAAGGTCAATCTGCTCATCCAGTCCATTCCCTCCCACACCATCCATCGATCCCTCATTTAACACCAAACGCTTTCCTTACCTCACAAAAGTGGCATCAATTTATATACATTTTAAAATGTTAGAGACAAATACACATTTAAATTTTCATTACCCATTTAGCAGTTTAACTATTCTTAACAATGTGGTCTTTGCTTTATTATTTTTGAAAGCTGCTTCCAATAGGAAATTCAGGGTCAAAACAGAAATAAAGATGCATTCTAGATTTTAAACATTAGAAACTTCCTGCATGTTCATGATAGACCAGGAGAGGACTGTGGAATCCATAATAAAATGTTTCTTAGTGAAGGACGTGGGTCTGCATTGACAGAATGGTGGATGCAACCGAAACAAAAATATGCTTTCTGTAAACTGCAGTAACTACCCAAGGGCAAGTGGGGAGATGAGGACTGCAAACGAAGGATTGAAAATACTCCTTTTCTATTACTCCACTTACCTCGTTTTCTATTGGCTAGAAAAGCTATCCTTTCATTGGTTTAAAATGAAGGTTTAACTGTGATATTATTGGTGTGTTGACAAACAAAGAACAAAGAAATGTACAGCACAGGAACAGGCCCTTCGGCCCTCCAAGCCCGTGCCGACCATGCTGCCCGACGAAACTAAAATCTTCTACACTTCCTGGGTCCGTATCCCTCTATTCCCATCCTATTCATGTATTTGTCAAGATGCCCCTTAAATGTCCCTATCATCCCTGCTTCCACCACCTCCTCCGGTAGCGAGTTCCAGGCACCCACTACCCTCTGTGTAAAAAACGTGCCTCGTACATCTACTCTAAACCTTGCCCCTCTCACCTGAAACCTATGCCCCCTAGTAATTGACCCCTCTATCCCGGGGAAAAGCCTCTGACTATCCACTCTGTCTATGCCCCTCATAATTTTGTAGACCTCTATCAGGTCGCCCCTCAACCTCTTTCGTTCCAGTGAGAACAAACCGAGTTTATTCAATAGCTAATGCTCCTCATAGCTAATGCCCTCCATACCAGGCAACATTCTGGTAAATCTCTTCTGCACCCTCTCTAAAGCCTCCATAACTTCTGGTAGTGGGGCGACCAGAATTGAACACTATACTCCAAGTGTGGCCTAACTAAGGTTCTATACAGCTGCAACATGACTTGCCAATTCTTATACTCAATGCCCCGGCCAATGAAGGCAAGCATGCCGTATGCCTTCTTGACTACCTTCTCCACCTGTGTCGCCCCTTTCAGTGGCCTGTGGACCTGTACTCCTAGATCTCTCTGACTTTCAATACTCTTGAGGGTTCTACCATTCACTGTATATTCCCTACCTGCATTAGACCTTCCAAAATGCATTACCTCACATTTGTCCGGATTAAACTCCATCTGCCATCTCTCCGCCCAAGTCTCCAAACAATCGAAATCCTGCTGTTTCCTCTGACAGTCCTCATTGCTATCCGCAATTCCGCCAACCTTTGTCGTCTGCAAACTTACTAACCAGACCAGTTACATTTTCCTCCAAATCATTATATACTACAAACAGCAAAGGTCCCAGCACTGATCCCTGTGGAACACCACTGGTCACAGCCCTCCAATTAGAAAAGCATCCTTCCATTGCTACTCTCTGCCTTCTATGACCTAGCCAGTTCTGTATCCACCTTGCCAGCTCACCCCTGATCCCGTGTGACTTCACCTTTTGTACTAGTCTACCATGAGGGACCTTGTCAAAGGCCTTACTGAAGTCCATATAGACAACATCCACTGCCCTACCTGCATCAATCATCTTTGTGACCTCCTCGAAAAACTCTTATCAAGTTAGTGAGACACGACTTCCCCTTCACAAAACCATGCTGCCTCTCACTAAGACGTCCATTTGCTTCCAAATGGGAGTAGATCCTGTCTCGAAGAATTCTCTCCGGTAATTTCCCTACCACTGAAGTAAGGCTCACCGGCCTGTAGTTCCCGGGATTATCCTTGCTACCCTTCTTAAACAGAGGAACAACATTGGCTATTCTCCAGTCCTCCGGGACATCACCTGAAGACAGTGAGGATCCAAAGATTTCTGTCAAGGCCTCAGCAATTTCCTCTCCAGCCTCCTTCAGTATTCTGGGGTAGATCCCATCAGGCCCTGGGGACTTATCTACCTTAATATTTTTTAAGACGCCCAACACCTCGTCTTTTTGGATCTCAATGTGACCCAGGCTATCTACACACCCTTCTCCAGACTCAACATCTACCAATTCCTTCTCTTTGGTGAATACTGATGCAAAGTATTCATTTAGTACCTCGCCCATTTCCTCTGGCTCCACACATAGATTCCCTTGCCTATCCTTCAGTGGGCCAACCCTTTCCCTGGCTACCCTCTTGCTTTTTATGTACGTGTAAAAAGCCTTGGGATTTTTCTTAACCCTATTTGCCAATGACTTTTCGTGACCCCTTCTAGCCCTCCTGACTCCTTGCTTAAGTTCCTTCCTACTTTCCTTATATTCCACACAGGCTTCGTCTGTTCCCAACCTTTTAGCACTGACAAATGCCTCCTTTTTCTTTTTGACGAGGCCTACAATATCTCTCGTTATCCAAGGTTCCCGAAAATTGCCGTATTTATCCTTCTTCCTCACAGGAACATGCCGGTCCTGAATTCCTTTCAACTGACACTTGAAAGCCTCCCACATGTCAGATGTTGATTTGCCCTCAAACATCCGCCCCCAATCTATGTTCTTCAGTTCCCGCCTAATATTGTTATAATTAGTCTTCCCCCAATTTAGCACATTCATCCTAGGACCACTCTTATCCTTGTCCACCAGCACTTTAAAACTTACTGAATTGTGGTCACTGTTCCCGAAATGCTCCCCTACTGAAACTTCTACCACCTGGCCGGGCTCATTCCCCAATACCAGGTCCAGGACCGCCCCTTCCCTAGTTGGACTGTCTACATATTGTTTTAAGAAGCCCTCCTGGATGCTCCTTACAAACTCCGCCCCGTCTAAGCCCCTGGCACTAAGTGAGTCCCAGTCAATATTGGGGAAGTTGAAGTCTCCCATCACCACAACCCTGTTGTTTTTACTCTTTTCCAAAATCTGTCTACCTATCTGCTCCTCTATCTCCCGCTGGCTGTTGGGAGGCCTGTAGTAAACCCCCAACATTGTGACTGCACCCTTCTTATTCCTGATCTCTACCCATATAGCCTCACTGCCCTCTGAGGTGTCCTCCCGTAGTACAGCTGTGATATTCTCCCTAACCAGTAGCGCAACTCCGCCACCCCTTTTACATCCCCCTCTATCCCGCCTGAAACATCTAAGTCCTCGAACGTTTAGCTGCCAATCCTGTCCTTCCCTCAACCAGGTCTCTGTAATGGCAACAACATCATAGTTCCAAGTACTAATCCAAGCTCTAAGTTCATCTGCCTTACCCGTAATACTTCTTGCATTAAAACATATGCACTTCAGGCATGTAAATAAGGGATTAGGCCGCCTGGTCGAAAACGTTACGTATTACTGCTTCATAGGATTCAGACGGAACATTGCAGTGAATCCCAGTGTTGTTCTCCTGGCTAATAAAGTTTGATTAAAGAGTACTTGCTGTGCCAACTTGCTAATTTCCACAGGACATCTTGGTCTAGGATTACCAATACATGAAGGACCTGTAAAGTGTAACTCATAAAGGAGCCTCAATTCTGAAACCATTTCCAGCTAATCAAGCTCCTTTACTGTGGAGATTTATTTCCAGTGATTCCAACATCAACCAGCACACTGAGAGGGGCTACATTAAAACTGCCAGGTGGGCAGAGTGCAATTTACCAAAGTGCTAAAAAGCATCAGCATACATGCTCTGGTCTGGGATCTCTGAAAAGTTCCCAATCTTGCCCATCATATCAGGAAACTGTCAAACTGTCCTCGGAAAGAGGAGAAATGTGCCAAGCACTACCGAGCAGCACAATGGGAGGAATGTGCTTGTCTGACCTGTCAGCAGAGGCCGAGTTTGATCACAATCATAAGAGTTTTTTACAGCACAGAAAGAGGCCCTTCAGCCCATCGTGTCTGTGCCAGCCATCAAGCACCAATCTATCCTAATCCCATTTTCCAGTACTTGGTCCATAGCCTTATATGCTATGGTTTTTTAAGTGCTCGTTTAAATGCTATGTTGCAAGGGTTCCCGCCTCTACCACCCTTTCAGGCAGTGAGTTCCAGATTCCCACCACCCTCTGGGTGAAAAAGACTCGTTGGGCCAAATGGTCTACTTCTGCTTCTACACCCTACACCTTATGTTATTTCCTCACATGTCCTCCAAATCTCCTGCTCCTCATCTTAAATCTGTGCTCCCTGGTTATTGAACCTTCGAACGGGAAAGATTTCTTCCTAACTACTCGATCATGTCCCCAGTAATTTTGTACACCTCAATGAGGTTCCCCCCTCAGCCTTCTCTGCTCCAAGGAAAACAGCCCTAGCCTAACCAGCCTCTCTTCATAGCTGGAACGCTCCAGCCCAGGCAGCACCCTGGTGAATCTCTAGTGGAAACACTGCAGGGGGTACAGAAGTTCAGAATAAGAGACGTCACTTGTGCCACCAACAACTTCAGATTACCAAGGCAGGACCAATGTAGGTTATGACTCCATACAGGGATCAAAGAGGTACCGTGTGGGGGAGTTACTGACTGTTCTGAAGACTTTTATTCACCTTGTTTCCATGAAAATACAAATCTCACATTAAGGAGAGCTCTGCTCATGTATTTCACAACTAAAGCAAACATAACTCTTCAAAACACTAAGCAAGAGGAAGCCACTTTCCTAACCATCCAGCAGCAGTGAAATTGTACCCAGCAAATAACAGCCTTCAGCTGCTGAAGCCCTAACCACGGATCTATTCAAAAATCTCCCCATCTTTCTCGGTTTCTTTAAGACACTCAAAGAACAAAGAAAAGTACAGCACAGGAACAGGCCCTTCGGCCCTCCAAGCCCGTGCCGACCATGCTGCCCGACTAAACTACAATCTTCTAAAAGAACAAAGAAAATGTCTTCAAGCAGCAGCTTTTTTGTCTTCTTCCCTAATGTGTCCTTTATGGTTCAGGATCAAATTTTGTCTGATATCCACTTCTATGAAACTCCCTGGGACAAGGGGCTGGTTTAGCACAGGGCTAAATCGCTGGCTTTGAAAGCAGACCAAGGCAGGCCAGCAGCACAGTTCAATTCCCATACCAGCCTCTCCGAACAGGCACCGGAATGTGGCGACTAGGAGCTTTTCACAGTAACTTCATTTGAAGCAATTTTCATTTCATTTTCATGTTGTCACATTAGAGACGCTACCAGGTTTACAGACCAGAAAACTGTGGGATGTGGGGAAACCTAGGAGATAGAATATGTTAAAGCAACAAAAAGAGACCGAATTACCATTGAGAGCAGGTCACTGAAGGATGCTAGCACATCTGATTCTACAACATACAATCTCAAAACACTGCCCAATCCAAATCATCCATTATTTTGGCTACTTGAGACTTGTGAGCATTACCTTTGGATAGGTGATGACAAAAGCTACCCATCCTGCCAGCAGAAAGGTACTAAAGACAATTGTGGCCATGTCTTTCAATACAGAATCCACAGGAGTTTCAAGCTTGGGTTGCGATTTGCTATATTTTTCTTTGAGGTCGTTAAGAATATCAAAATCCTCTGCAACTTCATCAATGTTTGGGAAATGCTGCAATGAAATTTTTAAAAGATCAATATATGTAATAGATGTTTTCATAAACACATAGATATCCAAGATTACATCAGTTTGGAGTATTAATACTGATCATTTAGTGACACAAAGTCAATGGTATTATAGAATGGTGTCACACCCAGAGTTTGCTCCCTTCATTTGAAGGCTGGTAAAGTTGGTACTGAGTCATTCAGACCAATGAGGTCCCAGGCTTCAGCAGCAGTTGCTTTTGTTCCAAGCTGGCAGAGCACAGTGGGCACAATCAGGTTCCTTAACGATTGAAGAATAGGAGGAAAGGGTGGAATATCCCCACAAAACCAACACATTTCCTAATCCTAATCCACAGGCCCAAGTGTATGTGTGCCGATATGCAATGAGGAAGAGTTATTCCCATGAATGGTTAGTCTCGTGTTGTAGGCAACTCACGGCAAGAATGACCATTTGGTTGAGGTAGCAGAGGATGGCCGGAGCCAAAGGAACTGGACCTCAGTCCAAACTCTTATTCAGCTTCATTGAGACCCAATAACATTGAAACTGCTCTGGGGCAGTTTCTACAATAGCATACACATTAAAGCCAAGAATTTACCAAATTGCACCACAGTTACTCAGCAAGGCAACTGCACAACATTCAGTAATTTTCTGTCAGGAAGACAGGGACACTTTTAAGGGATTTATATTGTTAAATATTAGGAATAAGGTATAGTTTTAAGTGGGTTTAGTTTTGTGTAGCTCTGTAAGGAAGGGTAACTCTATAGTTTGATTTGGGTTAGACAAAGGTGTTTTGATTATTATTATTATGTGTGGAGATTTGTTCAGTTAAAACTGGGCTTCTATCATGCTTAGAGAAGTTACGGTGTCAAAAGCAAGTAATAGCTTGGAGAAGCTTAGCAACCACGGGCACTTTTAGTACAAGAAAGCCTGTGATTGAGTTTTTAACGGAACACAGCAATTGGTCATAGAAGAATAGAGAAGGGCAAGCTTTGCTAGAAGAATAGGCATACCATAGAGTAATGGTTAAGAAAACAAGTGCAGGGAACTTGAAGAACAACTAGTTAAGGCAGCTACAGGAATGAAGAGAGGTTTCCAAGAAATCTGGTGTTAAGGTAACAGAGGAAACAGGTACTAGAACAGAGAATTGTTCGGTGATGACAGGCAGAGCTGAGAAGAAGTTGGCTAGTGAAAAGTCTGAAAGATATTGGAAATGATTTCACCGTTTGTGATAGTTTACTACAAACCTGTGGAATGAGTGTTGAAATAATTATGGAAATCAGTGGCTGGATCTCAGAATTGGGATAAAAGCATTTAAGACAAAAAATACCTGAAAGGAGGTGGAAAACCTGGTGCTGGATTCGTTGTTAAAGGTGGAGCGGAGGCTTTGTTTGAAAAAAAAGTTTGGAAAATGTGGAGTGGATTTTTAAGGCAAACAGCTAATGGAAAGCATTGTTTGAAAGATTTTAAAGTGTGTCTTTTTTGAAGTGAAGTTTAGGAAACACATGTGACAATCACCTGGGGGAGAAATCCACATAAGATCGGTTGAGTGGCATCAGCCATTTGATTCAGAGTGGGGTGTTATTTTTGAAAACAGTATACGTTTGTGAAGCTGAGGGGGAGGATATTGTAATCAAACTTTATGCTTAATAAATGTTTTTTTTCTTGTTGTTAAAACTAATTCGCAATGCTGTGATTCTGTTCCTCCACATTATCTTTAAAAAATAAAGAGTAAAAGTTGGTCTTTTGAGCCAGGGTTCCATTCTGGAATCTTCCCGTCCAGTAGTAACACCAACTGGGATCATAATATTCCCCCATAAATTCTCTGGTAGTTGCACCATTCAAATACTTATCAAATGGACCTTCGCAAATGGGACAATGTTGCACACAGCCTTGGTCAGACTTCATCTGAAGCAGTACATCAGTAATGGGAATAGGAACCTTGTTGATTTTGTGGGGATATTTTCCATCCTTCCCTCTTACAAACAGCGAGGATGCAGTGCAGATTCACAAAGAATGATACTGGGGCTTAAGAGGGTTAAATTATGAAGATTTGTTTCATAAACTTGGTTCATATTACTTGGATTATGAATGTTTGGGGGTTGATCATGAGAAAATAGATTCAATAGGATACATAGAGGATCTATTCCATCTGGTGGGTGTCGTGTTAGGTACACTGAAAAAAGAACAAAGAAATGTACAGCACAGGAACAGGCCCTTCGGCCCTCCAAGCCCGTGCCGACCATGCTGCCCGACTAAACTACAATCTTCTACACTTCCTGGGTCCGTATCCTTCTATTCCCATCCTATTCATGTATTTGTCAAGATGCCCCTTAAATGTCACTACCGTCCCTGCTTCCACCACCTCCTCCGGTAGCGAGTTCCAGGCACCCACTACCCTCTGCGTAAAAAACTTGCCTCGTACATCTACTCTAAACCTTGCCCCTCTCACCTTAAACCTATGCCCCCTAGTAATTGACCCCTCTACCCTGGGGAAAAGCCTCTGACTATCCACTCTGTCCATGCCCCTCATAATTTTGTAGACCTCTATCAGGTCTCCCCTCAACCTCCTTCGTTCCAGTGAGAACAAACCGAGTTTATTCAACCGCTCCTCATAGCTAATGCCCTCCATACCAGGCAACATTCTGGTAAATCTCTTCTGCACCCTCTCTAAAGCCTCCACATCCTTCTGGTAGTGTGGCGACCAGAATTGAACACTATACTCCAAGTGTGGCCTAACTAAGGTTCTATACAGCTGCAACATGACTTGCCAATTCTTATACTCAATGCCCCGGCCAATGAAGGCAAGCATGCCGTATGCCTTCTTGACTACCTTCTCCACCTGTGTTGCCCCTTTCAATGACCTGTGGACCTGTACTCCTAGATCTCTTTGACTTTCAATGCTCTTGAGGGTTCTACCATTCACTGTATATTCCCTACCTGCATTAGACCTTCCAAAATGCATTACCTCACATTTGTCCGGATTAAACTCCATCGGCCATCTCTCCGCCCAAGTCTCCAAACAATCTAAATCCTGCTGTATCCTCCGACAGTCCTCATCGCTATCCGCAATTCCACCAACCTTTGTGTCGTCTGCAAACTTACTAATCAGACCAGTTACATTTTCCTCCAAATCATTTATATATACTACAAAGAGCAAAGGACCCAGCACTGATCCCTGTGGAACTCCACTGGTCACAGCCCTCCAATGAGAAAAGCATCCTTCCATTGCTACTCTCTGCCTTCTATGGCCTAGCCAGTTCTGTATCCACCTTGCCAGCTCACCCCTGATCCCATGTGACTTCACCTTTTGTACTAGTCTACCATGAGGGACCTTGTCAAAGGCCTTACTGAAGTCCATATAGACAACATCCATTGCCCTACCTGCATCAATCATCTTAGTGACCTCCTCGAAAAACTCTATCAAGTTAGTGAGACACGACCTCCCCTTCACAAAACCGTGCTGCCTCTCACTAATACGTCCATTTGCTTCCAAATGGGAGTAGATCCTGTCTCGAAGAATTCTCTCCAGTAATTTCCCTACCACTGAAGTAAGGCTCACCGGCCTGTAGTTCCCGGGATTATCCTTGCTACCCTTCTTAAACAGAGGAACAACATTGGCTATTCTCCAGTCCTCCGGGACATCCCCTGAAGACAGCGAGGATCCAAAGATTTCTGTCAAGGCCCCAGCAATTTCCTCTCCAGCCTCCTTCAGTATTCTGGGGTAGATCCCATCAGGCCCTGGGGACTTATCTACCGTAATATTTTTTAAGGCACCCAACACCTCGTCTTTATGGATCACAATGTGACCCAGGCTATCTACACCCCCTTCTCCAAACTCAACATCTACCAATTCCTTCTCTTTGGTGAATACTGATGCAAAGTATTCATTTAGTACCTCGCCCATTTCCTCTGGCTCCACACATAGATTCCCTTGCCTATCCTTCAGTGGGCCAACCCTTTCCCTGGCTACCCTCTTGCTTTTTATGTACGTGTAAAAAGCCTTGGGATTTTCCTTAACCCTATTGGCCAATGACTTTTCGTGACCCCTTCTAGCCCTCCTGACTCCTTGCTTAAGTTCCTTCCTACTTTCCTTATATTCCACGCAGGCGTCGTCTGTTCCCAGCCTTTTAGCCCTGACAAATGCCTCCTTTTTCTTTTTGACGAGGCCTACAATATCACTCGTCATCCAAGGTTCCCGAAAATTGCCGTATTTATCCTTCTTCATCACAGGAACATGCCGGTCCTGTATTCCTTTCAACTGACACTTGAAAGCCTCCCACATGTCAGATGTTGATTTGCCCTCAAACATCCGCCCCAATCTATGTTCTTCAGTTCCCGCCTAATATTGTTATAATTAGCCTTCCCCCAATTTAGCACATTCATCCTAGGACCATTCTTATCCTTGTCCACCAGTACTTTAAAATTTACTGAATTGTGGTCACTGTTCCCCTACTGAAACATCTACCACCTGGCCGGGCTCATTCCCCAATACCAGGTCCAGGACCGCCCCTTTCCTAGTTGGACTGTCTACATATTGTTTTAAGAAGCCCTCCTGGATGCTCCTTACAAACTCCGCCCCGTCTAAGCCCCTGGCACTAAGTGAGTCCCAGTCAATATTGGGGAAGTTGAAGTCTCCCATCACCACAACCCTGTTGTTTTTACTCTTTTCCAAAATCTGTCTACCTATCTGCTCCTCTATCTCCCGCTGGCTGTTGGGAGGCCTGTAGTATACCCCCAACATTGTGACTGCACCCTTCTTATTCCTGATCTCTACCCATATAGCCTCACTGCCCTCTGAGGTGTCCTCTCGCAGTACAGCTGTGATATTCTCCCGAACCAGTAGCGCAACTCCGCCACCCCTTTTACATCCCCCTCTATCCCGCCTGAAACATCTAAATCCTGGAACGTTTAGCTGCCAATCCTGTCCTTCCCTCAACCAGGTCTCTGTAATGGCAACAACATCATAGTTCCAAGTACTAATCCAAGCTCTAAGTTCATCTGCCTTTCCCGTAATACTTCTTGCATTAAAACATATGCACTTCAGTCCACCAGACCCGCTGTGTTCAGCAACTTCTCCCTGTCTGCTCTGCCTCAGAGCCACACTGTCCTTATTCCCTAGTTCTCCCTCAATGCTCTCACCTTCTGACCTATTGCTCCGGTGCCCACCCCCCTGCCATACTAGTTTAAACCCTCCCGTGTGACACTAGCAAACCTCGCGGCCAGGATATTTATGCCTCTCCGGTTTAGATGCAACCCGTCCTTCTTATACAGGTCACACCTGCCCCGGAAGAGCTCCCAATGGTCCAGGTAATGGAAACCCTCCCTCCTACACCAGCTGTTTAGCCACGTGTTTAGCTGCTCTATCTTCCTATTTCTAGCCTCACTGGCACGTGGCACAGGGAGTAATCCCGAGATTACAACCCTCGAGGTCCTGTCTTTTAACTTTCTGCCTAGCTCCCTGAACTCCTGCTGCAGGACCTGGTCTAACACTGGCTGCAACTGGATGCAGCTTAGATCAGAAAGATACTCCAGACCTTGAAGTTCAATCAGGTTTATTGAACTAATAGCACAGTTCTCTGTGAGTTCGACTCTCTGCTAACTTAAGTGTGGTTACTCTGTCTGACTGAACCAGACTAACTCTTAGCCACGTGGTGGAGATGTGAGATTGTAACAACACCCTTGACTGACTCTCTAGATGTTCATCAGTGGAAAGAGGCGGAGTGTGAGTGCCTCATGTCTTTTACAGTCAGATCCCACCCGAGTGTCCTGCCTGCTTATTGGTCATGTCCTGTTCTGTGTCCATTAGCTGCTTGTCTGTATATCATTGTGTGTGTGTCTGCATATCATGACAGTGGGCAGTGGAGATCATGGGGACATTATAAAATTTGACAGCCAATCTAGGAAGGAAATCCTAAAGCATTTTCACTGTACAGAAACAGTTGTAGAAATCTGGAACTTTCCCCAAATGGCTGTGGAACAAGTGAAAATTTCAAGACTTGAGGCAAATTGATTTTTGTCGGCCAAGGGTACAGAGAGATATTGGCTGGTTAATGCTGCAGGCGTTCATATTTAGATGAGCCATGATATAACTCGAAAGTCTGAATGTCCCTCTCCTCTTTCCACGCTGCACATTTTAAAAACATGCCTTCTGCTGGACCATATAAGTACAGTTTGCAGGTCACACAATGCAAGTGTGAGAAACAATTGAGACATACATACGTCTTCAAATATCTCATTCTGTGGGCTGGTAGCGATCACATCATCTGGAATTTTCTGTATGTTCTCAGGAAAGTCATTCAGGATCTTGGTGTGGGCTGCTAGGGGCATTTCATGGTGACCTGAAAATAACAAATCCACAGCTCAACACAGCTGAAGCAGCAAATGACAGACATGAACTCCATTCAGGTTGCAACATAAGGGAAGATGCTCAGTGTCAGAGCCCTGAAGTGAATAGGGTACCAATGTAAACAAAAATATGGTTAGACCCACATTACAACAGTTATATCCTAATAGTGACAAATAGACATCCATTCACAAAATGTCTCACTTGTTAGAGTATTACAGGCCAATCACTTCCCATATCAAAATCACAACACTTTACAGAACTTATGTTCTATGTTCTATATGAAGTTTGGAAGTTTCTATTTTACAGTAATCCAGTTCCACTAAATCCGGTAGATTTATTGGTTTCTATTATATATAAATGTACAGGGAGTCCAGGTAGCACTGTGGAGTTGGAGGAGAAGTGATTGTAGAACATAAGACTTTTATAAATTTAGAGTACCCAATTATTTTTTTTCCAATTAAGGGGCAATTTAGAGTGGCCAATCCACCTAACCTGCACATCTTTTGGGTTGTGGGGGTGAAACCCACGCAGACACGGGGAGAATGTGCAAACTCCACACGGACAGTGACCCAGGGCTGGGATTCGAACCCGGGTCCTCAGCGCCATAGTCCCAGTGCTAACCACTGCGCCACGTGCCGCCCTGTAGAATATAAGACTTGAAGAAGTCAAGACTTGCTTTTTAGTTCTTATTCCAGAGACACCATCAAGAGCTTAAAAATGGCAGCAGTAGTTACTGGCTGTAAGAAAAAGGGAGTGCAAATAAAGATTTATTCGGACGGAAAGGCTATATTCTGAATTCTAAAGAGTGATTTCGAGTAACTTGGAAACTAAATGGCTGAATCCAAGAGTATAATGTCACGGCATGACTTCCCACCAGTCTGAGCATCTTCCCTATAACCAATGGAAGGATCAAGTTCCCAATTGGACACAGGTTCCGTCCTTTCCCAAGAAAAAAACAAGGAATGATCAGTAAACATGGAGGAAAGCAAAATAACACACAAGGTTTATTCAGAATTGGGGCATTTAAACTCAGATGAAGGTTTGGATACATTATTAACTTTCATGGACAAGATGGGCAGCACGGTAGCACAAGTGGATAGCACTGTGGCTTCACAGCGCCAGGGTCCCAAGTTCGATTCCCCGATGGGTCACTGTCTGTGCAGAGTCTGCACGTTCTCCCTGTGTCTGTGTGGGTTTCCTCCGGGTGCTCCGGTTTCCTCCCACAGTCTAAAGACGTGCAGGTTAGGTGGATTGGCCATGATAAATTGCCCTTAGTAACCAAAAAAGGTTATTGGGTTATGGGGATAGGGTGGAAGTCTTAAGTTGGTGGGATGGTGCAGACTCGATGGGCCGAATGGCCTCCTTCTGCACTGTATGTTCTATGTACAAAAAGGATGACTTATGAGGTTTGGGTGGAATTTGACCAAATTTAGAAAGTCAGAGGATACCCCCATAGAAGAGTACATAATGGAATTTAGCAGACTGTATACAAGGTTGCAAAAACTCAGGCTAGAAATTCATCAATCGGTGCTAGCGTTTAAATTATTGTTATTGTCCATTAGTGGGTACTTCAACACCATGTAATTACTAACGTTACAAAGCTGGATAGGCTTCTGGTTTTAATGGGAGTTAAATTTACAGAAAGACACACGCTGCAAGAACAAATGTCAGAGGCTCTAAAAAGGTTCCTGGGCAAACATTCCTTCCCAGCAACATTCATAACACAAATGGGCCAATCGGCAATAAGATGGGCTATGGAAGGCACGATATTAACGAGATGGCGAGGTGGCCTAGAAACAGGCCACAAGTCAATACGGAAGGAGGTTTGTAACTAAAAATAATGAGAAAAGAAACACCTTTACCAATTGTGGCAAGAGGAATGAATTGGGAAATGTCAACAGAAAAATGTACCCCAGAAATACCCAAGATACGGTCAGTCGGGGTTTTAGGTGTGATTCAAAATGCCATTAAGTAATAAGCTGTCTGCAAAAATATCATAGGATTTGAAACCAAACACAAGACAGAAGACTCTGAAGGAGAGAGATAATGCTGGCATGGTGACAAAAGTGGTTAGCACTGCTGCCTCACAGCACCAGTGGCCCGGGTTCAATTCCAACCTTGGTGACTGTGTGGAGTTTGCATTTTCTCCCCGTGCCTGCATGGGCTTCCTCCGGGTGCTCTGGTTTCCTCCCACAGTCCAAAGATATACAGGTTAGGTGGATTGGCTGTGCTAAATTGCCCCTCAAATGTCCAACTGTTAGATGGGGTTACAGGGAGATTATGGAGATAGGGTAGGGTGCTCTTTCAGAGGGTCAGTGTAGACACGATGGGCCGAATTGAATGGCCTCTTTCTGCACTATAGGAATTCTATAGCATTGTCTTAGTAATGTGAAGTAAAAGGTCACATTGATTGCTCACACAGCCTAGTACACAGATTTAGAGGACTGCATGGTTCTACATTCCTAGTCTAGTTTACTTCCCCCCCTCCCCGTTAGCCACAGCAAAGCTCTCGTTCGGAGATGAAAAACTACTCACTTTATCCACCAAATACATTTTGGAGAGCCCCTGCTGACAGACGCTCCTTGGGAAACCCTGCTACAGAAGCCAGACCTTGAGCTTTATCAAATTATTTTGGTAATCCTGTCTCATTCTGTCCATTAGGGGGTACCTCAACACCATGTAACGACTCTTACCTATCAGAAACCACTGGTTCCTCAGGTAATCGATTGTATTTGTGACTCCCGGCGTGAACTTAACATCAATACTGGGCGTAGTGTCACACTCCCCACGATCTGTGATTGTAATACGCTCTGTTTTGGGACCCTCCAGTAAAGGGAATGCACTGCCTCTTGGCTGTGAACACAAAGATAGTTGTTGGAATACATTACAATTACAAGAACATAAGAAATAGGAGAAGGATTATCTACAAAACATCTGCACTCTAAAACCACCAAACAACACAACATTTTTATTTCTTCACGCATTGCTTCTCGGAGGCACCTTAAAGAATCAAATAATTAATTATTTTTTTTACAAAATATGTAGATTTCATATTGAAAGCTGGAGTTAGAGTCACTATTAAGCAGCAGGGTGAAGCGAGGATAGAGATAAACTGACCACTTTGTTAAAACAAATGAATGTCAGAACTGTGCAATGGGATGTTCTGTCTTAGCACAAACAACCTCTGTTCCTTCCACCCAAATGTGATCGAAGCAAGTGTTTAAAAATAGGCAAGCTGGAATCAAAATAAATATATATTCCCAAAATTGCTGCTTTTTGAAAATAAAAATAATTAAATGCTGGTCAGCTGGTTAAAACAGTGAGCACTCTGGGATGGCTGTTGGTTAAATTGGCAATCTCTGCCAAGTCAGCTGGCCCCAGCCAGAGCACCAATAGGCGGTGTCATTTTCCCCACATCTCTGGATTGGTAAAGGGGGAAGGGAATCGCTCATCCAGGTACTCCAATCCACGGAATGTAGAGGCAGCATTCTCAGGCACGGGGGAGTTAGGTGGACACAGGCTGGGGCACGTTCACAGCCCCTCTCTGGTGGCCCAATATTTTGTTGCTCCTCATTATTCAGACTCTAGGTGAAGAGTGGCTTTGAACCAAAGTAAAAGTGTCCAGTCCAAACTGGTGCCTACCAAATAGGAAAGAAACCACAGAGCAAAGCCAAGGCCGGATCTGATGTCTACAATATACCAACACTGGACCTTCGTTTTAATAAAGTTACAGATGAATAACAAAAACTTATTTTAAAATAAAAGGGACACTATTGATGCACAAATTTGCAATTGGATAAATTAAACTCCAATTACTTACCACAACAGCCACTCCCTCGTGCACTAATGATGATGAGGCATACAAGCTGGTTGAGTATTTTCCCACATACAGAGTTGGCCTAAGAATGAAGAATAAGATTTGAAGTTAAAGACTAAAGGGACTTCAGAAATCCATCAGAAGCCTATGTCTTGTGAAATTTTTTAAAAAGAGTGCACGCAGTGAAAGAATACATCATGGAGTTTTGTTAATTTTCATTTTTAAAGTACCCGTAAGCCACATCTTAGCTGTCAGGAGAGGCAAGTGACCTGTTCTCACAGATCCACCAATGATCTGATCAGCTACAAGGAGGAGCTCAACATCACAGCTGACTGGTCAGTCAATTTGGCGACATTAGTATTATGAAACTCAAGGGGAATGGTTGGGTCCTCGTCACTGACCCCTCTGATTGTCTGTTGATCCAGTGTCCAATTACAAAGTATCCACTAGGTCCATCTGACAGTATTTATGTTCCACAGGAGCTTCCTCCCACCCACTCTATACGGCCCCATCCACATATCCCCACCCCCCTTTGTCCTTCACATGCTTTTCCATCTTTTTTTGAAAATATATTTATTCAAATTTTTCAACAAATTTTCAACAAAACCCCCCCTCAAACAAGAAGAAACAAAAACACAAGCAAAAATTATACATTGGATTTCCCCCAATACAATAACCCCCCATATAACAGTATAAAAACACAAATAGAGAAAAAAAACCACCTTAACCCAAACACCACCCCAAAATACATAGATTCGGCAGCGCCAGCCCCCCCCCCCCCCCCCCCCCTACGCTCCAGAAACACCCTCTGGGTCATATTCGCCCACACAAATCCCATGATGCTCCTGCTTACCCATTTGAAAAAGGCCTTGGGGATCAAAATGGGAAGGCACTGGAACACAAAGAGAAACCTCGGAAGGACCGCCATTTTGATCGACTGCACTCGACCCGCTAGTGAGAGTGGCAGCATATCCCATCTTTTAAAATCCTCCTCCATCTGCTCCACCAACCGCGTCAAATTGAGCTTATGCAGGGCCCCCCAACTCCTAGCTACTTGGATCCCAAGGTACCGAAAGCTCCTTTCCGCCCTCTTCAGCGGTAGCTCGTCTATCCCCCTTCCCTGGTCCCCTGAGTGCACCACAAAGAGCTCACTCTTCCCTAGGTTGAGTTTATACCCTGAAAAGTCCCCAAACTCCCTAAAGATCCGCATGACCTCTGCCATCCCCTCCACTGGATCCGGAACATACAACAACAGGTCATCGGCATACAACGACACCCGGTGTTCCTCTCCCCACCCCGAACCAATCCCCTCCATTTCCTGGACTCCCTCAGTGCCATGGCCAGCGGCTCAATTGCCAGTGCAAACAACAAGGGAGATAAGGGACACCCCTGCCTCACCCCCCAGAACAGCCGAAAGTACTCCGACCTCCGCCGGTTCGTAGCCACACTCTCCACAGGGGCTCTATATAGCAGCCTGACCCAACTGATGAACTGCTCCCCGAACCCAAACCTCCACAACACTTCCCAAAGATACTCCCACTCCACCCGATCAAAGGCCTTCTCCGCGTCAATAGCTGCCACTAACTCCGCTTCCCCCTCCACCGAGGGCATCATAATCACATTGAGGAGCCTCCGCACATTAGTATTTAGCTGCCTACCCTTCACAAATCCCGTCTGGTCCTCATGAATCACCCCCGGGACACAGTCCTCAATTCTCGTAGCCAGCACCTTCGCCAGCAACTTATCGTCAACATTGAGGAGCGAGATCAGTCTATACGACCCGCATTGCAATGGATCCTTGTCCCGCTTCAAAATCAAAGAACATTGTCGGGGGCAAGGTTCCCTCCTCCCTCGCCTTATTAAAAGTCCTCACTAGCAACGGGCTCAGCAGGACCACGTATTTCCTATAAAATTAACCGGGAACCCATCCGGCCCCGGGGCCTTCCCCGCCTGCATGCTCCCCAATCCTTTAACCAGCTCCTCCAGCCCAATCGGCGCCCCCAAACCAGCCACCTGCTCCTCCTCCACCCTCAGGAACCTCAGCTGATCTAGGAATAGTCGCATCCCCTCCTCCCCCGCTGGGGGCTCAGACCTGTACAGATCCCCATAGAAGTCCCTAAATACCTTGTTTATTCTCACCGCACTCCGCACCGTATTCCCCCCTCTATCCCTAACTCCACCAATCTCCCTTGCTGCCTCCCTCTTACGAAGCTGATGTGTCAGCATCCAACTCGCCTTCTCCCCATACTCATACATAGAACATAGAACATAGAAAATACAGCACAGAACAGGCCCTTCGGCCCACGATGTTGTGCCGAACCTTTGTCCTAGATTAATCATAGATTATCATTGAATTTACAGTGCAGAAGGAGGCCATTCGGCCCTTTGAGTCTGCACCGGCTCTTGGAAAGAGCACCATACCCAAACTCAACACCTCCACCCAACACCAAGGGCAATTTGGACATTAAGGGCAATTTATCATTGGCCAATTCACCTAACCCGCACATCTTTGGACTGTGGGAGGAAACCGGAGCACCCGGGAGGAAACCCACGCAGACACGGGGAGGACGTGCAGACTCCGCACAGACAATGACCCAAGCCGGAATCGAACCTGGGACCATACACCGCCCCTTGTGCTTTCCTCCACTGTGCCTCTGCTTTCCCCGTGGTCATCAGGTCGAATTCCGTCTGGAGGTTCCGTCGCTCCCCAAGTAGCCCCTCCTCGGGGGCCTCTGCATAACTTCTGTCCACCCTTAAAATCTCCCCCACCAACCTCGCCCTCCTCTCTCTCTTCTCCCTGTGGGCCCTAATGGAGATTAGCTCTCCCCTGACCACCGCCTTCAATAACTCCCAGATTACCCCCACCTGCACCTCCCGTTGTCGTTGGCCTCCAAGTATCTTTCAATACACCCCAGCACCCACCTGCACACCTCCTCATCCGCCAACAGTCCCACATCGAGGCGCCACAGCGGGCGCTGGTCCCTCTCCTCCCCCAACTCCAGCTCCACCCTGTGCGGAGCATGGTCCGAGATGGCTGTGGCCGAATATTCCGTTCCCTCCACTTTCGGGATTAGCGCCTTACTCAAGATGTAAAAATCTATCCGGGAGTAGGCTCTATGGACGTGGGGATAAAAGGAAAATTCCCTGGAAGCAGCCTGGCAAACCTCCATGGATCCACTCCCCCCATCTGGTCCATAAACCCCGAGCACCTTGGCCGTAGAACGGTCCAGTGCTGGGTTCAGCACCGTGTTGAAGTCCCCCCCACCCCATTATCAAGCTTCCTACCTCCAGATCCGGAATCTGACCCAGCATGCGTTTCATAAATCCGGCATCATCCCAATTTGGGGCATATACGTTCACCAGTACCACCCGCACCCCCTGCAACCTACCACTCACCATCACATATCGACCTCCATTATCCGCTACAAGCCTCGAACGACACCCACTTCCCCACCAGTATTGCAACCCCTCTGTTCTTCACATTGGATTGGATTTGTGTATTGTCACGTGTACCAAGGTACAGTGAAAAGTATTTTTCTGCGAGCAGCTCAACAGATCATTAAGTACACGAGAAGAAAAGGGAATAAAAGAAAATACATAATAGGGCAACACAACATATACAATGCAAGTACATAAGCACTGGCATCGGATGAAGCATACAGGGTATAGTGTTAATGAAGTCAGTCCATAAGAAGGCCCTGAATGAAAGACCTGTCTGACCCATCCCTTTCTCAGCCTAACCTGATCTGCCACCTTCAGATGCATCTCCTGGAGCATAACCACGTCTGCCTTCAGTCCCTTTAAGTGCGCGAACACCCGGGCCCTCTTGACCGGCCTGTTCAGGCCCCTCACATTCCAAGTTATCAGCCGGATCGGGGGCTACTCGACCACACCACCCACCCCCGCCCTGCCGACAAGCCATCTCCTTTTCTAGGCCAGCCACTTGCCCGCGCCTCCCGCACCCTCCAGTCCCCCAGGCAGCGGACCCCCGCCCCGACTACCTCTCCTACTTCCAGCTCCCCTTTGGCCAATGCAGCAGCAACCCAGATTCCCCCCCCGCCCCGCTAGATACTCATCTAGCCATTTTGCTCCCCCCCATGACACTCCCGTAAGTCAGCTGACTCTTGCTGACCCCGGCCTCTCCCGCCATTCTATCTACCCCCCAGTGAGAGAATGCCCCCACCCCTTGGCAGTCAGTGTGCGCTCCTCTCCAGCACCACCCGGCCCCGCCCCCATCCTTCCCTAACGCGGGAAAAAGCCCACGCCTTCCGTCCGAGCCGGCCCCGCCCCCTCTGGCGCAGCTCCTTTTTTGCAGCCTTACCCCAACTCCCCATCCCCGGGTCACCCCCCCCCCCCTTCCTCCGTGGGGCCCTGCCCCTCCAACTCCGACGCCCACACTCTCCCACAACCCCCAGATCAAATCCATTCACCCATCCCCCCCTAGCACTCAAACAAAAAGAACATTCCCCAAGCGCAGTAAACATCCCCCCCACGACAAACCCTCAGTTTGATTCCAACTTTTCAGTCTGTATAAAGTTCCATGCCTCATCAGGCGTCTCAAAATAGTGGTGCCGATCTTGGAACGTGACCCACAATTGCGCTGCAGCATCCCGAACCTCACCCCCTTCCGATGGAGAAACGCCTTAGCCCGGTTAAAACCAGCTCTCTTCTTAGCCACCTCCGCACTCCAGTCCTGATAAATTCGGACCTCCGTGTTCTCCCACCTGCTGCTCCGTTCTTTTTTGGCCCATCTCAGGATGCACTCACTGTCCATAAAGCGGTGGAACCTCACCACTACAGCACTTGGCGGCTCGTTGGCTTTGGGTCTCCTTGCCAGGACCCGATGAGCCCCATCCAGCTCCAGGGGCCTCGGGAACGCTCCCGCGCCCATCAGCGAATTGAGCATAGTGCTCATATATGCCCCGGCATCGGGCCCCTCCACTCCTTCGGGGAGACCCAGAATCCAAAGTTTCTTCCTCCTCGACCTATTCTCCAGGTCCTCAAATTTTTCCTGTCACCTCTTGTGCAGCGCCTCGTGTGCCTCCACCTTCACCACCAGGCCCAAGATCTCGTCCTCGTTCTCCGAGGCTTTTTGCCGCACCTCCCGGATCGCCGCCCCTTGGGCCTTCTGGGTCTCCACAAGCTTCTCAACCGACGCCTTCATTGGCGCCAGCATTTCTGTCTTCAGCTCCGCAAAGCAGCGTTTGAGGAACTCCTGCTGCTTCTGCGCCCACTGCGCCCACGCTGCTATGTCTCCACCCGCCGCCATCTTGCTTCTCCCTCCCTCGCACTTTCCGCTGCACCAGAATCACTTTCTTAACCGCTCCACTCCTGGTCCAATCCATACAGTGCCTGGGGAACCTTGCTGTCACCTTCCCACACTGGGAGCCGTCAAACAATTGCCATTGGGGTCCCTCTAAAGAGCCCAAAAGTCCATTCCTGGCGGGAGCTGCCGAATGTGCAACCTACCTCGGCATAGCCGTAACCGGAAGTCCACCTCTTGCATCCCTAAAGTAGAACCTCTAATCGTTAAATCATTTAAATAAAAATGTTTGTGTTTGTATGACTCAATGAATTATACATCCAAAAAAAGCACACTATTGTAGCAGGTTGCAGCGAAAGGGAAGTTCCCAGATGCAAAGGTTAGGGCAGAACGGGAAGGAGATGGGCGGCACGGTGGAACTGTGGTTAACACTGCTGCCTCTCAGCATCAGAGTCATGGGTTCGATTCTGGCCTTGTCTGCATGGAGTTTGCATGTGATAATAATAATCTTTATTATTGTCACAAGTAGGCTTACATTAACACTGCAATGAAGTTACTGTGAAAAGCCCCTAGTCATCACATTCCGGTGCCATTCGGGTACGCTGAGGGAGAATTCAGAATGTTTGATTCACCCTTTTGATTCACGTCTTTTGGGACTTGTGGGGGGAAACCCACGCAGACACGGGGAGAACGTGCAGACTCCGCACAGACAGTGACCCAAGTCTGGAATCAAACCTGGGACCCTGGTGCTGTGATGAAACAGTGCTAACCAATGTGCTAATGTGCCACCCGGTCTCCGTCTCTGCATGGGTTTCCTCTGGCTGCTCTGGTTTCTTCCCACAGTCCAACGGTGAGCAGGTTAGGCAGATTGGGCACGCTAAATTGCCCCTTGTGTCCAGGGATGTGTAGGTTAGGTTATAGCAATAGAGCAAGGGAGTGACCTAGGTAGAGTGCTCTTTTGGGGGGCCAGTGCCTCCTTCTGCACTGTAGTGCTTTTATGAATCATAGTATGGTTCTATGATGGCCATTCAATTAAAGCTCTGCTTAAATTTAGACCCAAGATATTGTCCACTTCTTTCACAATTTTAATGTATTACTGATGCAGCCAAGTGATGCAGATAAAGATTTAGATTGTTACTGACAGGATTATTGTTCAGTTTTATATTGCTCTGCAGAACTCTCTAGTTTAACAAACAGTGTTGCAGTACTTACATCAGCTTTTGTTTGGTTTCCGCCTCTTTAGGAAAAGGATATTTCCACTTTGTGATGCGGCCCACCTCTCCAGACATGAATGTGAGATAGCGGAGGGTTTCAATACCAACGTTTGTGTGCATCACTTTCCTCAGTCCTTCTCGTTGCCAGATGTACATCGCCACGACCGGTGATGCGTAATTCTGAATCCAAAGAATGTCACCTGATTCGCTGTCTACTGTCACCACCAGGCCATCGCCATTCGATACAAAGTGGAGCATTTCTACAAGTAGGTAGTTAGAATTAGTACATACAAAACGTTTAATAGCACCAAAAGCATGTTGGCAGAATGTTCAGCTTCTTTTGCAGTTGGAGAGCTGGATACACATATCATAACAGCGACTGGACTACATATGGTTACTCAGAATTGAGAGCCCCTACAAACCACTCCACAATACAAACATGTCAAGCTCCTACTCCTCCCCTGCACACTGCAGGATTAGTAAATATTATTTTCTGACAGGGCTTCACTAAAAATAAAAGGAGCTCCTCTGGCAATGGCAGTGTAAGAACGATGTCAGTTGCATGTACACAGGCAAGGGCTACCCTGTGTTACAGGACTGAAGAGATTGGCTGTGCTAATCTCTCCAAGGCAAGCTGCAAAACTGAATTCAATAAATCTGCTCATTTGTGGGCTAATACCAGGACAATAACCATCAAAACTTTTTTTTTTAAATTTAGAGTACCCAATTAATTTTTTCCAATTAAGGGGCAATTTAGTGTGGCCAATCCACCTAGCCTGCACATCTTTTGGGTTGTGGGGGCAAAATACACGTAAACATGGGGAGAATGTGCAAACTCCACACGAACAGTGACCCAAAGCCGGGATCGAACCTGGGACCCCGGCACCGTGAGGCAGCAGGGCTAACCCACTGCGCCACCATGCTGCCCATAACCATCAAAACTGGTGGTTATTAGAAAAAACATGCACAAAAGCTTCACGGAAGGGAACTTTAAGATCTGTTGTAATGTTCTTTTTAATTACATTACCTACCATGCCCACATTATACATGTGCATGCTAACAAATTGCAAATTCAGCTGCTTGAAAAATTAATTAGCTCTGCATGGTCTAGGCCAGTACGTGACTCCTGTTCTTTACTATTAAATGATTCAATTCCCTCAAGGCGATGAGTGGTGGGCAATAAATGCAGTCTTGCCAGTGTGGCTCACATCCAGGGGATGAACTCTTAAAAATTAAAAATCCAAAATGAATATTTAACTTTTCCAAGCCGCAGTCTGATCCTGGTGTTCATTAGTAAAATAGTCAATTTAGGTATAATATGAGCACAGAAGTGGCCACTTGACTATAGCTATTTCCTATCTGCTGTTGCCAGGCAAAATTCTCAGCAGAACAAGCAACTGTTCAACTCAAAGCATTCTTACTGTATTCAGTGTCCTCATCGGGTAAGGTAGCAGAGTAATCGAAGTAGGTGGCATTCCATCGCAGTTCCCTGTTCTTGGTGTCATACATGGTGATTGTGTACTCTGAAAACAGAAGAGCACATAGGCACGGAGGAGCCGTTTGAGACTCAGGTGTGAAAGGAACAAAAAGATATGTGGGTGCTATTTAGAGTCACTGGAATTCTATGCACATTGAGATTAAGCTGCACTTCTCTGCCTAGGTCTGTGGCCAAGTTTCACAGACAAACCCTGAATCCAGTTGAACAAGTGTTTGTGCCACAATGAAATGTATTGCAATACATTTCGTTTTTTCTATCATGCCGCGTTCTCGATTTTGAAATTCCACTCTCTCCCCATCTGCCCCACATCACACATTCACTTTTCCTCGTCAATTGTCTTCCTTTCTGACAAGCATCAACTCCTCAGTGTTCCACATTGATGCCCCAGCGTCCAGCTATCCTCCAGTGCCTGTCTCTATGCGGCTAGCATTCACAAGTGAACAGCAATGGGACCTTTTCGCCCTCCTCTTCCTTCAGGCATACGGTTGTTCAGCTAGGAATCACCATGTCCAGCAGTGGATAGAAATCAGGATTCCTGGCCCATTTCCCCCCTCCCCCCTCACTTTAGGGGTGAAGTCAGTTTAAGTACCTCCGCCCTACTTTGAGATCAGCTAAATCAGGACTTGACAAGCAAATTCTTGTTTGATGTGACTCAGCAGCTGCAGAGATTTGCTCAGCCACTGGGGGGAGCCAGGGTCACCCAATTAGACCAAAACAAACTCAAAACAAGCCTATATTTCACTCAAGTTACTGCAAACGGAGAGGGAGAAGAGTTCTTCCTCACCAGTGGCCTCTCCAACACACATATGAAGAATATTTGTGCCCCTCAGGTTCAGAACTCCAAGACCGAGTTAGGGAACTGGAGCTGGAGTTGGAAGAACTTCGGATCATTCGGGAGGCAGAAGGGGTCATAGATAGCAGCTTCAGGGAATTAGTTACACCAAAGATTGGAGATAGGTGGGTAACTGTAAGAGGGACTGGGAAAAAACAGTCAGTGCAGGGATCCCCTGCGGTCGTTCCCCTGAGAAACAAGTATACCGCTTTGGATACTTGTGGGGGGGGGGACTTACCAGGGGTAAGCCATGGGGTACGGGCCTCTGGCACGGAGTCTGTCCCTGTTGCTCAGAAGGGAAGGGGGGAGAGGAGCAGAGCATTAGTAATTGGGGACTCTATAGTCAGGGGCACAGATAGGAGATTTTGTGGGAGCGTGAGAGA
This sequence comes from Scyliorhinus torazame, assembly GCF_047496885.1. Taxonomy (NCBI): domain Eukaryota; kingdom Metazoa; phylum Chordata; class Chondrichthyes; order Carcharhiniformes; family Scyliorhinidae; genus Scyliorhinus; species Scyliorhinus torazame. The sequence continues at coordinate 160,022,121 of NC_092724.1, read as the reverse complement.
CTCACGTTTGGTATGTTGCCTCCCAGGTGCAAGGGTACGTGATGTCTCGGATCGTGTTTTCCGGGTCCTTAGGGGGGAGGGGGAGCAGCCCCAAGTCGTGGTCCACATTGGCACCAACGACATAGGTAGGAAAGGGGACAAGGATGTCAGGCAGGCTTTCAGGGAGCTAGGATGGAAGCTCAGAACTAGAACAAACAGAGTTGTTATCTCTGGGTTGTTGCCCGTGCCACGTGATAGTGAGATGAGGAATAGGGAGAGAGAGCATTTAAACACGTGGCTACAGGGATGGTGCAGGCGGGAGGGTTTCAGATTTTTGGATAACTGGGGCTCTTTCTGGGGAAGGTGGGACCTCTACAGACAGGATGGTCTACATCTGAACCTGAGGGGCACAAATATCCTGGGGGGGGAGATTTGTTAGTGCTCTTTGGGGGGGTTTAAACTAATGCAGCAGGGGCATGGGAACCTGGATTGTAGTTTTAGGGTAAGGGAGAATGAGAGTATAGAGGTCAGGAGCACAGATTTGATGTCGCAGGAGGGGGCCAGTGTTCAGGTAGGTGGTTTGAAGTGTGTCTACTTCAATGCCAGGAGTATACGAAACAAGGTAGGGGAACTGGCAGCGTGGGTTGGTACCTGGGACTTCGATGTTGTGGCCATTTCGGAGACATGGATAGAGCAGGGACAGGAATGGATGTTGCAGGTTCCGGGGTTTAGGTGTTTTAGTAAGCTCAGAGAAGGAGGCAAAAGAGGGGGAGGTGTGGCGCTGCTAGTCAAGAGCAGTATTACGGTGGCGGAGAGGATGCTAGATGGGGACTCTTCTTCCGAGGTAGTATTGGCTGAAGTTAGAAACAGGAAAGGAGAGGTCACCCTGTTGGGAGTTTTTTATAGGCCTCCTAATAGTTCTAGGGATGTAGAGGAAAGGATGGCGAAGATGATTCTGGATATGAGCGAAAGTAACAGGGTAGTTATTATGGGAGACTTTAACTTTCCAAATATTGACTGGAAAATATATAGTTCGAGTACAATAGATGGGTCGTTTTTTGTACAGTGTGTGCAGGAGGGTTTCCTGAAACAATATGTTGACAGGCCAACAAGAGGCGAGGCCACGTTGGATTTGGTTTTGGGTAATGAACCAGGCCAGGTGTTGGATTTGGAGGTAGGAGAGCACTTTGGGGACAGTGACCACAATTCGGTGACGTTTACGTTAATGATGGAAAGGGATAAGTATACACCGCAGGGCAAGAGTTATAGCTGGGGGAAGGGCAATTATGATGCCATTAGACGTGACTTGGGGGGGATAAGGTGGAGAAGTAGGCTGCAAGTGTTGGGCACACTGGATAAGTGGGGCTTGTTCAAGGATCAGCTACTGCGTGTTCTTGATAAGTATGTACCGGTCAGACAGGGAGGAAGGCGTCAAGCGAGGGAACCGTGGTTTACCAAGGAAGTGGAATCTCTTGTTAAGAGGAAGAAGAAGGCCTATGTGAAGATGAAGTGTGAAGTTTCGGTTGGGGCGATGGATAGTTACAAGGTAGCGAGGAAGGATCTAAAGAGAGAGCTAAGACGAGCAAGGAGGGGACATGAGAAGTATTTGGCAGGAAGGATCAAGGAAAACCCAAAAGCTTTCTATAGGTATGTCAGGAATAAGCGAATGACTAGGGAAAGAGTAGGACCAGTCAAGGACAGGGATGGGAAATTGTGTGTGGAGTCTGAAGAGATAGGCGAGATACTAAATGAATATTTTTCGTCAGTATTCACTCAGGAAAAAGATAATGTTGTGGAGGAGAATGCTGAGCCCCAGGCTAATAGAATAGATGGCATTGAGGTACGTAGGGAAGAGGTGTTGGCAATTCTGGACAGGCTGAAAATAGATAAGTCCCCGGGACCTGATGGGATTTATCCTAGGATTCTATGGGAGGCCAGGGAAGAGATTGCTGGACCTTTGGCTTTGATTTTTATGTCATCATTGGCTACAGGAATAGTGCCAGAGGACTGGAGGACAGCAAATGTGGTCCCTTTGTTCAAAAAGGGGAGCAGAGACAACCCCGGCAACTATAGACCGGTGAGCCTCACGTCTGTAGTGGGTAAAGTCTTGGAGGGGATTATAAGGGACAAGATTTATAATCATCTAGATAGGAATAATATGATCAGGGATAGTCAGCATGGCTTTGTGAAGGGTAGGTCATGCCTCACAAACCTTATTGAGTTCTTTGAGAAGGTGACTGAACAGGTAGACGAGGGTAGAGCAGTTGATGTGGTGTATATGGATTTCAGCAAAGCGTTTGATAAGGTTCCCCACGGTAGGCTATTGCAAAAAATACGGAGGCTGGGGATTGAGGGTGATTTAGAGATGTGGATCAGAAATTGGCTAGCTGAAAGAAGACAGAGGGTGGTGGTTGATGGGAAATGTTCAGAATGGAGTGCAGTCACAAGTGGAGTACCACAAGGATCTGTTCTGGGGCCGTTGCTGTTTGTCATTTTTATCAATGACCTAGAGGAAGGCGCAGAAGGGTGGGTGAGTAAATTTGCAGACGATACTAAAGTCGGTGGTGTTGTCGATAGTGTGGAAGGATGTAGCAGGTTACAGAGGGATATAGATAAGCTGCAGAGCTGGGCTGAGAGGTGGCAAATGGAGTTTAATGTAGAGAAGTGTGAGGTGATTCACTTTGGAAGGAATAACAGGAATGCGGAATATTTGGCTAATGGTAAAGTTCTTGAAAGTGTGGCTGAGCAGAGGGATCTAGGTGTCCATGTACATAGATCCCTGAAAGTTGCCACCCAGGTTGATAGGGTTGTGAAGAAGGCCTATGGAGTGTTGGCCTTTATTGGTAGAGGGATTGAGTTCCGGAGTCGGGAGGTCATGTTGCAGCTGTACAGAACTCTGGTCCGGCCGCATTTGGAGTATTGCGTACAGTTCTGGTCACCGCATTATAGGAAGGACGTGGAGGCTTTGGAGCGGGTGCAGAGGAGATTTACCAGGATGTTGCCTGGTATGGAGGGAAAATCTTATGAGGAAAGGCTGACGGACTTGAGGTTGTTTTCGTTGGAGAGAAGAAGGTTAAGAGGAGACTTAATAGAGGCATACAAAATGATCAGGGGGTTGGATAGGGTGGACAGTGAGAGCCTTCTCCCGCGGATGGATATGGCTGGCACGAGGGGACATAACTTTAAACTGAGGGGTAATAGATATAGGACAGAGGTCAGAGGTAGGTTCTTTACGCAAAGAGTAGTGAGGCCGTGGAATGCCCTACCTGCTACAGTAGTGAACTCGCCAACATTGAGGGCATTTAAAAGTTTATTGGATAAACATATGGATGATAATGGCATAGTGTAGGTTAGATGGCTTTTGTTTCGGTGCAACATCGTGGGCCGAAGGGCCTGTACTGCGCTGTAATGTTCTATGTTCTATGAATTCATTCATATTTACATGGATTGACAAGCAGTCTCTAAACTCTTGCCAGAGATTTCTGGATCAGCGGTGCTATTCTGATGTACAAAATGTAAAGGGAACAGTTCCTGTTCATTAATACAACTCCAGCAGCCCATTCCACAGGACAGCAACTATGATCGCCCGATTTTAGCTCGCACTGTGCTCTTAGATTCAACTATAAACAAAGCACGAGACATCAGAACGTCAAGTACTTAAATCCTCTCTAAAACCATTTCCTCAGGTAGTCCCCATCTGGATGGACTAAACACGTGAACGGCATCGGAAAATGGAACTAAATGACAAGTCACCTAGTTGCAATGATCGGGCTGTGCTGGAATTTAGGATTCATGGATAAGCCCACCAGAGATCACTTATTTTTACAGACACTTTCATTCAGAAATTGTCAGAGTTTTCATTCTTGTTCGGCTTTGCTTGGGTGTAATTGTTGGAATTTTGCATATATTTAAATTCAGTTCTATAACCAGAATTTTATCCCTGAATACTGATTAAGCCCAGAATTAAACAAATTTAGCAGACATAGAATCCATACAGAGCAGAAGGCGGCCATTTGGCCCATCGAGTCTGCACCTACCCTGTAAAAGGTCACCCTACCCACACCTACATAGGCCCACTCCCCACTTTATCGCCCGTAACCCCACCTAACCTGCACATTCCTGGACACGAAGGGGTAATTTCTATCACGACCAATCCACCTAACCTGCGCATCTTTGGACTGTGGGAGGAAACCGGAGCACCCGGAAGAAACCCACGCAGACATGGGGGGAAAGTGCAAACTCCACACAGTCACCCAAGGGTCTCTGGCGCTGTGATGCAGCAGTGCTAACAACTGTGCTGCCATGTTGGAAAATTACTCCAGAGGCTTTCTATTCCATTCTGCCTTTTGGCATACGCACATGGGACATATATACCTGTACGTCCAAGGTATAGGAGGGGTGTTGATGGACACATGCTTTCCGCAAAAGAAGCCGTCAACGTCTGCTGCTTCACACCAGTCATTGGGTCCACGACGTACCAGATATCCTGTTTCTTTCCTGAGGAGACATGAAATAAAACTATCTTCCAATAAATTGTTACCATGTTACTTCAGAATTACCAACCTATCCTTCCTGAGGCGCACCAGAAGACTTGAGATACACCACGTCACAGCTTAATTCAAGCCTCCCACTAAAGTGCATCCATGTATAAAATAAGGGCTCCTGAACTAGCTCTATTGAAACAGTATTGGTTAATAAATAATACCCCTTTTAAGAAATACTTAGGAAATAATTATTTCTCATCAGCCTACATTTAAATTTATTTACAAAAAAATCACCTGTAACCCCCTATTTGAAGGAACTAATTTAAGTTGCAGGTAGCAACTACACAAATACCACACAGAATGCAACCTTGAATGTAATCTCAAGATCTGCAACCCACTTTAATGAGTCCTTGAACAAAGAACTTAGGGTACTTGTTCTAATCAAATGTTTAACTATTTAAAGATTAGTGATTATCTAAAGCTTTATCCATGCCGAGGGCTTTCTATAAACAGTGTGACTGGAATAAAAAAGTTTGAAAGACAGATTTGAGTAACCTATGATTACTAGCAACGAATACACCAAATCAAATTTTAATTAGGATGTGGGAGAAGTTAATTCAAAAGTTGTGTCCAGACCCCAACCAATAATAACATTATCAGATAGAAAAGATTTATACCCTTTCTACTTTATCACATAACTCACGGTCTGCTAGTTACGAGCACAGTAGACATGGCGCTAATTGTTACTGGGTAACCGGCAATTAAATTTATTTTTAAAAAGTAAATTGGAGTACCCAATTATTTTTTTTCCCCAATTGAGGGGCAATTTAGTGTGGCCAATCCACCTAACCGACACATCTTTTGGGTTGTGGGGGGGGGGGAGACCCACACAGACACGGGAAGAATGTGCAAACTCCACACGGACAGTGACCCAGGGCCGGGATTTGAACCCGGGTCCTCAGCGCCGTGGGCAGCAGTGCTAAGCCACTGTGCCACGTGCCACCCTTGAACATCAATTTATAACCATGTCACATGGAGTAGCGGCAGTGATGGCAAGATGTGAGGCTGCTCTATTATATTGTACCATTATAACATTATTGTAACAGCACCATTATCTTATAGCCCTGATCTACTTCTAAAATTTCACCACCAGGAAGTCAGGCATGCTGGCCCCCCAACCTTGCTTTCACAGATCTCCCCACACTTTAAACACAAAGCGGGAGGGGTGATATAATCTGATCCCAAGTCACTAGGAGGTAGAATGGTTTCCTACTATTTCCTGCCATGGAACAATACTTCAAAGGCACCCCAGCTGAGAATGGAAACTCATCAAATGTCAGACCATCACAACCGGTTGACGAAGATGCTGTGTATTTAACTGCAGGGTCACCCAGCCATTGAACCAAGTTTTAACCATCAGAGTGTATTTGAAGTTTACTCTGGTATACATTAAACTACATTTTGCAAACATGTCCAATTGGAAAGAGTTTCTCATTCCATCAAAAACAAGCGGTTGAGCATTTCATGTTGAAATCTTTTCTTCAACCCATTATTTACACCTATCTTGGATAAGAATAGTTGAAATCTGAAAATAGTTAAACAGCGAGTAGTGTATTGTGAAACTGGTAGTCCACTCACCCATATACAGTACACCATCAGAACTTCGACAAGGTGATGCCTGAACCAATTCAGGAATTGTGAACGGAAGCTTCTGTAAAAGAGAATAACGGTTGTCGTTCAATTGCAGAAACAAGTTTCACATTGGGCAATGCTGGAACTAAAAGTGGCCACATCACACAGAAAAAAAAACATGTACTAAAACGTAGCAGCAGAGTGCATTCATTTTCAAATCAGGTCTCTATAAAATCTCCAGCTCAAAACCGAGACTGGAATCAATCAGACCGATTTGGAAAGAGGAGATCTGGACCACCTGCAATTTCAGAGAAGATAAGGGATTGCTGATTTTGGGAGATTAAATCTCCACAACGAAGCGCTAGCTTCTCTTCTAATGTTGAGGAAAGGCACATTGTTGAGGCAGGTTAGAGAGTTACACCAATTTACAGCATGGAAAGAAGCCATTCAGCCCAATCAGTGTAACCACATTATTCCCGCCAAGATTGTTTGATGCATGAAATAGAAAAAAGTCAAATTTTCCAGCATTAACACATACTAAGATATGCACAAAGTTTACAAAGTAATTCAAAACAAGAATTAGCAGACAGCTTATTGATTGTAGAAGTATTTAGCAAACGGACTAGAGAAAATATGAGCATTAACTTACAGTCAGTCCTTCGTTGTTTTTGCCTCCCAGCGTGTATAGACTGCCATCATTGGGATCAGGAAGAAATGCTGGTCTGCAAAGAAGAAATAAACAACTTATTGGCAGCAGAATGTCTAGTTATAGAGCCTCAGCTGGTCAATTACCTGCACAGTTCAGAGATCAACAGGTAGCAAAATCCAGGTGTTGCAAACACAAAACCAACTGGATTACACTGTTGAGGGGTTCACTTATAGTTAAGAGGTGCTAATACCTAATCATTTAACAATTTTAAAAGGCACTACTAGCACAGCATTATGAAAATGCTATGATTGAGCAAAGTGGGAGTAACGCTGAACACCCTGCCATGTGCACGCAATATTGCACACTCCATTATAGTTCCTGTGGAAGTCTGAAATCAAGTTAAGCCTCTGTGGCAGACTTTGTTCCAGTACTTGAGCCAAACAGGCCTAAAGAACCTCAAACTTTAGTTTGAGGAGTCAGGCAGCACGGTGGCACAGTGGTTAGCACTGCTGTCTCACGGTGCCAAGGTCCCAGGTTCGATCCTGGCTCTGCGTCACTGTCCGTGTGGAGTTTGCACATTCTCCCCATGTTTGCGTGGGTTTTGCCCCCACAACCCAAAGATGTGCCGGCTAGGTGGATTGGCCACGCTAAAGTGCCCCTTAATTGGAAAAAATGAATTGGGCACTCTAAACTTATTTTTTAAAAACTTTAGTTTGAGGAGTTAACTTAGATGGTCCAATTCCAGCCGCAGTACCCCCAAAGACACTAAGGTCTTAAAGCATTGTCTCTGCAAACATTTTCCCAGGTTCTCTGGCATTGGGTAAATGGAGGTGCCCTGTACCCTTTAGGTTAGATGTAAACAGATGTATAGCCACACTAAAAACTTACTCTGTTAGATGCATGGGCACTTGAAGCACAGGATCTATACAAGACAAAAAAAATGGTACGTTTATAATTACACAGTTAACACATAGAAAATGGGACAGTGCAAATTTTGAAGCCGTCTAGAATTTCCATCATTCCTAATCCTGAAATATTTTTGTTTTAAACTTGTTAAATTATGAAGTCATAGATTAATTACCCAAATCCATGGTCCTAGATTATATAAATCAATGCTCATAAAAAGGCAACCACTTTATATTTGTTAAAAGAAAATATATACTAAAATGTACAAATGGAAAAACATGCTTATAATAATCTCTTATTGTCACAAGTAGGTTTCCATGAAGTTACTGTGAAAAGCCCCTAGTCGCCACATTCTGGCACCTGTTCGGGGAGACCGGTACGGGAATTGAACCCGCGCTGCTGGTCTTGCTCTGCATTACAAGCCAGCTGTTTAGCCCACTGTGCTAAACCAGCCCCCTCAATGAGCAAAATGGCAATTTATTTTTATTCATTCATGAGATGTGGGTGTCGCTGGCTGGGCCAGCATTTATTATCCAACCCTAACTGCTCGAGAAGGTGTTGGTGAGTTGCCTTCATGAACCAGTCCAAAACAATATTGACATTAATACATGTTAAATGCTATTTGACTCCGTAGGCAGCATTCTCACCTTTAAGGCTGAAATGTGACTTTGAATTCCATAGCCATGCACGAGAGGGATCATAGCCTTGCCAGACAGGAGGACACAAGGTAAGGTTTATTGTTCTTGTAGTTCAGATGGATCCTAATGACCCCATATCACTATTCCCTGGTGTCCGAGCCAAAATCCATTGCTCAACCAAAGACAGATTTACTATTTATCCATCTTCAATACCATTGAGTGTATTAATTTCCTCACACCCAACATCATGAAAGAACTGACTGACTATTCATCTCTTGACCATTGTTAGGACACAACTGGCACAGGAGTGGTCACATATCCTCTCACAAAGGTATAATCGAAGCACAAGTATTATCGTTTAATATAATTGCTACCCACTAGAGGCAGTCGAGGAGTTGGGAGACAAAACAGAAAATACTATGCTTTTCTCAAAGTGGAGCACATCACAGTATAGCTTAAATTGGCAAAGAAATAAAATTATATTTTACTGTACTTCAATAATTGATGCACTTGAATTCAGAGACCTGAAGGGCAGGTATATGCAGTGATAGCCATGAGACAACCATATTGATTACCATTTCCTCGTTTGAAATCTGCTGTCAAGAAACAATGTTATGGCATAGCAGATGGCAAGGGCCCAAAGAAAAACTTGAAACGAGCTGCCACAACGATTTGCAATTTGTGTATGATGAGGAGCTATCTGAAGTCGAGATAAGTAACCCGCAGACCAATTGTGATAATTTTTTATTAAATTTAAACATTTATTGAAAGAAAAAATAGAACAACAGTTAAAGACACAAGAACAACGTTACGCAGAAACAGTTCTTCTACCAACATTTCCAACAAGACAATGGTTTAAATAAACTCAAGAGCTTGAACCCCTTTTTAAGGCAACAGTCCATATGAAGTCTATAAAATCTCCAGCAACATCATCACACAATGCTTTGCTGCTCTTGGGGACAGACTCTCCTCTCGGAGGGTGGCGACAAACTGGTGTTCACAGGTCTGACTTGAGCATGCACTGCCTTGGTCAAGATCTCACAGTAATAACCAACAGCTTTCAGCCTTACTTTAAATTACTTTTTTTCCCTTTGATCTTCCACTCATTTTCTAGAGTCTTTAAGAAACTCCTCATCCCAGAATAGAACAACCTTGTTTTATTGGCTATAATATTTATAAAGCAAATTTACTACTTTGCCTCACACATTTATGATTTCCCGATTGTGTTTCCTTTGACATCCAACAGTCAACTTTAAAATCACTTCTCTTATCCGCCTAAAGTAAATTCAGTCAAGCTGATTCCCTTGTTCATTACCATTTCAGCCACTTGTCTTCACATGTCCTTTATGGATGTTTTGACCGTTGCAATCTCTTTAGTTTAATTAAACCAGTCACACCCATGTACTCACACAAGCTGGTTTCCCAATTTATGACAATGATATTGCAAAAATATTACACTCATTTTCCTCACAACACCTGCAGACAAACGACAGTCAATCTAAAGACCACAGAAGACTCAACGTATGCTCTCAATAGCAGGACACTGTTAGTGCATCAAAACACTATTATAGCAGAATATTCACTGATGTGTTTCGTCCCTGCATCCAGAGGGAAAATAGGGTCAGCTGTGGTGATATGGATACGGCACAATGATCAAATATTATATGTAAATGTTCTCAGTTCCCCAAGTTCTCAAACAAAGATGAAGTATTTTGAATTCTTCATTGAAATATTATCCATTCTAGCTAAAATTTCCATACACCAATTAAAATGGAAGCGTAAAACTAGTTTTACAATTTTGCCATGCCTCGCAGATATGGAATAAAATGCTGTTTCATTAAATGTGTCATTTTAGGACACATTTTTAACTCTTCTCTAAATGAAAAACTGTATTTTTTTTTTCTGCAGCTTGATTATTGGCTTTAACTGTACTGCATAGCCAGTTACCAGCAGACAGCCTGCTGGACATCCGACAAACCAACAACTACACTGAGGACTGTTATTTTGCGCGGGGTCACACAAAAACTGGATGTGACAACTTGGTCAGAACAGATGTTACATAACTACAAAAATATCACTGTTATTTTATGGGACACTACTGCATTAAACTTGCTGACTGCAGAACGGCAGATTTACTGATGCATGGGCAGCATGGTGGCACAGTGGTTAGCACTGTTGCCTCACGGTGCTGAGGACCCAGGTTCGATTCCGGCCCCAGGTCACTGTTCGTGTGGTTTGCACATTCTCCCCGTGCCTACATGGGTCTCACCCCAACAACCCAAAGGTATGCAGGATAGGTGGATTGGCCTTGCCAAATTGCCCCTTAATAGGGAAAATTAAGAATTGGGCACTCCAAATTTCTTTTAAAAAAAAAGGTTTACTGACCCAACAGCAGAGTCAGCAAGACCCAACACAGCCTGCACAAAGTGCTAGCAGTAGTATAAAAAAATAAAGACAAGTTTATCTTCATGGTTGTTTCAGATCAAAAATGCAAAGTCAATGGTTGGACAATATAAAAGGTACTACTGCCTCTTGGTGACAAACTCTTGGTATGAATTGGAGGGGTTTTAGAGGTTTGATCATCTCATTGCTTGCAGATGCTACTGAGAATTGATAGCAGCCTTAAGGGAAACAGAGCTAATCCACATAATTACAGGCCAGTTAGCTGAACATCTACAGTAGGGGAATTTTAGTCATTAATTAAGGATGAAATTATCACATACATAGAGGAAAAATAGAGGTTGCCAGAAGGAATTTCAAACACAATAATCACGCCTGTCAAATCTCTCCCAATTCTTTGAGGTGGTAACATAGTGAATATATTCTGCATGGACTTTAAGGCACACAGAGGATGATTACTATCAAAGTTCAAAGTGCACGGAATTTGGGTTGGGGTAGGAAATAGGATTTCAAATTGCTTAAAGGGAAAAGAGAGCGAAGTTTAGGACAGTTTTTAAAGAGTGGTTGAAGTGGGTGGTTGTTCTGTTCTAGTTTGATCTCTGTGTAACAATGTGGTTAGAGGGCTGGATGGCACCAAAATAAGGGAATGACCAATTCCTTTAAAGTCCAAAGGCAGTCATAAAGGACTATTTAGGAGATGAGGGAATGGGGTAAAAAGTAGATCTAATTCAAATGGTTCCATAATGTGTTATGATCCCAGTTGATGTTATAATTGGACGCGAGAGGACGGTACGGCGCCGCAGTGGTTAGCACTGCTGCCTCACTGCACCGGAGACCGGGGTTCGACTCCGACCCCAGGTCACTGTCCATGTGGAGTTTGCACATTCTCCCTCTGTCTGCGTGGGTCTCACCCCCACAACTCCAAAATGTGCAGGCTAGGTGGATTGGCCACGCTAAATTACCCCTTAAAAGGAAAAAAAGAATTGGGTACTTAAAAAAAAAAATTTTTTTTTTAAATTTTAATAAATAAATAACTGGACGCGAGGATCCCATATTAGAATCCTGGCTCAAAAGGCCATCAGGCACATAACTTCCTCAGGCTGGCAATCTCTGGCGATTGCCCAAACTGGGATTCCAAAGCCCCTGTTTTGTCCAATCTTCCTCACTCAGGCTGGGTGAGGCAGGAGCTGCGATGCAGGCCCTGGCTTCATCGGTGGAGTAACTGGGGTGCAGAGAGATAAGAAATGACCCCTTTTTAAGGCACTAGCTGCAATAAAGGTGGTGTTTAAAGGGGCAATTGAAAGTTAAGCGGTTCAGAAATGGGGGGGGCAGTCTGCCCAGGAAGGGGATGGGAGGACTGTGTCTATAAAATGTGGAGGAGCAAAGTCACAGGATCGCTAATTGTTTTAAATGTTCCTGTCCAAAGCTAGAGTACTACTGGAAGGAGGTTTTTACGGTAATTTCCAAGGTGGTGCGTGTGAAACTGGACCCAGGGCCCCAGGAGGCCATATTCGGGGTGTTAGACCAGCCAGGGTTGGAAACGGGTGCGGAGGCAGATATTATAGCCTTCGCCTCGTTGATCGCCCGAAGGCGGATCCTGCTGGGATGGAGAGCAGCCTATCCACCCTGCGCCCTGGCGTGGCGGGTGGACCTATTGGAATACTTGACCCTTGAGAAGGTTAAGTTCGAATTGAGGGGAAGCTCGGAGGGGTTCTACAAGTCATGGGCACTATTTATCATGCACTTTCAAGAACTGGATAACATCGAACATTAGTTTTTGGGGGGGGGGGGGGCTGTGTATATTCAGGATGACTATGGGTAATCCCCGACTCCTTTTTGTCATTTGTTTATGTAAACATGCGGGCTGATGTTTGGGGGTTGGTGGGAGGATGGGATCGTTGTTATTGTTATGGGGATTGACCTATCTGTTGCTGATTATTGTTTATTGTTGGTGGGTATAAATTCGGGAGAAAATGTGAAAAAGGAGAATAAAAATATATATTTTTTTTTATGATTTGGAAGTAAATGTAACTGGTCTGATTAGCAAGTTTGCAGACGACACAAAGGTTGGTGGAATTGCGGATAGCGATGAGGACTGTCAGAGGATACAGCAGGATTTAGATAGTTTTGGGCGGAGAGATGGCAGATGGAGTTTACTCCGGACAAATGTGAGGTAATGCATTTTGGAAGGTCTAATGCAGGTAGGGAATATACAGTGAATGGTAGAACCCTCAAGAGTATTGACAGTCAGAGAGATCTAGGTGTACAGGTCCACAGGTCACTGAAAGGGGCAACACAGGTGGAGAAGGTAATCAAGGAGGCATACGGCATGCTTGCCTTCATTGGCTAGGCCATTGAGTATAAAAATTGGCACATCATGTTGCAGCTGTATAGAACCTTAGTTAGGCCATACTTGGAGTATAGTGTTCAATTCTGGTCGCCACACTACCAGATGATGTGGAGGCTTTAGAGAGGGTGCAGAAGAGATTTACCAGGTTGTTGCCTGGTATGGAGGGCATTAGCTATGAGGAGAGGTTGAATAAACTCGGTTTGTTCTCACTGGAACGACGGTGGTTGAGTGGCGACCTGATAGAGGTCTACAGAATTATGAGAGGCATAGACAGAGTGGATAGTCAGAGGCTTTTCCCCAGGGTAGCGGGGTCACTTACTAGGGGGCATAGGTTTAAGGTGCGAGGGGCAAGGTTTAGAGGAAATGTACGAGGCAAGTCTTTTTACACAGAGGGTAGTGGGTGCCTGGAACTCGCTACCGGAGGAGGTGGTGGAAGCAGGGACGATAGGGACATTTAAGGGGCATCTTGACAAATACATGAATAGGATGGGAATAGAGGGATACCGACCCCGGAAGTGTCGAAGATTTTAGTTTAGACGGGCAGCATGGTCGGCACAGGCGTGGAGGGCCGAAGGGCCTGTTCCTGTGCTGTACTTTTCTTTGTTCATGGCAAAAAGAGATGGACAATAAATTTGCCAACAATGGCGGTGTTTATTTGTGCCACAACACTGGGGGAGGTACTTCCTGTACGTGTGCAGATGCAATGTCGTTGACAGCATCAGTGTTAGCTGCTTGTTTTAAAACAAATATGATGGTTTGACACAGACCAATAACAAAGTTCAAGTTACCAATTTGTAGGCCTGTGCAGTCCTTAACCAATTGTTGGTTCTTCGGAGGAGAGGGGAGAGTGACTGCCCTTGACATCAAGGCAGCAATTAACTGAAGTGTCAGCAAGGAGCCTGAGCAAAACTGGAGTCAGAGGATATAAGAAAAACGCTCCACTGGTTGGAGGCATACAGAGCACAGATTTGTGGTTATTGGAAGTCAATCATCTCAGTTCTGGGACACCACAGCAGGGGTTGCTCAGGACAGTGCCCTAGGCCCAACCATCTTCAGCTGCTTCATCAATGACCTTCCTTCCATCATAAGATCAAAAGTGGGGATGTTCACTGATGATTGTACAAAGTTCAGCACCATTCACCATTCGTTAGACACGGAGCAGTCCATGTCCAAATGCAACAAGAGCTGGGCAATATCCAGGCTTGGGCTGACAAGTGGCAAGTAACATTTGCGCCAGGCATTGGCCATCTTCAATGAGAGAATATCTAACCCTTGTCCCTTCACGTTCAATTGCATTACCATCACTGAATCTCCCACAATCAACATCCATTGACCAGAAACTGAACTGGACTAGCCGTTTAAACACTTTGGCTACAAGAGCAGACCAGAGGCTAGGAATCATGCAGCGAGCTCACCTCCCGACTCCAAAAGCCTGTCCACCATCTACAAAGCACAAGTCAGGAGTGTGATGGAATACTCTCCCCTTCCTGGATGAGTGCAGCTCCAACAAGCACTCAAGAAGCTCAACACCATCCAGGACAAAGCAGCCAGCTTGATTGACACCCCTTCTACAAACATTCACTCCCTCCACCCCCGAGGCACAGTGCCAGTAATGTCTCCAAGATGGAGAGAGATTGGGGAGATCTGCGATTCAGAGGGACCTGGGTGTCAGAGTGTATGAAATACAAACGGCTAGTACACAGGTACCGCAAGTAATTTGGAACGCTAATATTGTTTATTGCGAGGGGAATTGATCACAAAAGTAGGGAGGTAATGTTTCAGTTATACAAGACATTGGTGAGACCACATCTGGAGTATTGTGTACAGTATTAGTCTCTTTATGTAAAGAAGGTTTACCAGATTAATATCAGGCATGGGCATGGTTGTCTTATGAGGAAAGGTTGGAGAGGTTAAGCTTTTAACCGCTGGAGTTTAGAAGAGTAAGAGGCGGGCTGACCAAAATCTTTAAGATCCTGAGTATCTTGACAGGTTGTATGTGGCGAGGAATGTACTCTTGTCAAAGAGTCTAGAACTAGGAGCCATTGTTTCAAATTACCAATTAAACTGGAGTGTGGTGAAATCTCAAAATAACATTTTGTTTCCAACCAGTTCTATATAAAATCAAATAGAAAGTATAGATTTTTATTGACCGTGAGTTCCCCTCCCATTCCAAAAGCACAAAAAGGTGCAGCACATAGATACCTCTCTCACAGCCTGATCAAGCCAGGTTTAATTACTGATGTTGATGTACCAGTTTAACTAACAAGTTTGCAATCTTCAATTTAAAACTCTGCTGTTACAAGCTGTACATAACCACATTCAGACTTTTGCTTCTCTGTTTAGAGTTCACTTCCCCACCACACACCCCACAACCTGTCTCAGTTTGGATGAGCTGATCATTGTTAGATTGCCACCCATATAAAATTAAATTCAGCATTTTGCAGCAGCATCACATTTCACACTTTTTAAAATGTGCAAATATGTGACACTCTCAAGTTAAGCAGTTTTCCATTGCATATTTCATTGGTTTAATTCTTATGCCACGATATGACAAGATAGGAAAGAGATTCTTAAATACAGAATAAAGGCAGAACAGGTGATGGGAGTGGAATTCAAGACAATCATCTAATCATGGCTATTGTGAAATGTGGCAAATGTTGTGCTCAAGGACAATAGTTCCAGAAAATGAAATGGCAGCAGAATAAGGCTACATTTACTATCCGCTCCTCAATGACCTAATTCGCTTTGTTGCAATTGTTGGCACAGTTCTAAGGAATGTGCAGGGACAAACAGACCTGGGTGTGCATGGGCATGGATTTTTGACGGTGGCAGGACTTACTGAGAGCAGATTGAGAAAAGCACAGGGATCTTGGGCTTTACATATGGAGGAATTGAACATAAGAACTAGGAACAGGAGTAGGCCATCGGCCCCTCGAGCCTGCTCCGCCATTCAATGAGATCATGGCTGATCTTTGTGGACTCAGCTCCACTCTCCGGCCCGTACACCATATCCCCGAATCCCTTTATTCTTTAGAAAGGTATCTATCTTTTCCTTAAAAACATTTAAAGAAGGAGCCTCAACTGCTTCACTGGGCAAGGAATTCCAGAGATTCACAACCCCTCCTAAACTCGGTCCTAAATCTACTTCCCCTTATTTTGAGGCTATGCCCCCTAGTTCTGCTTTCCCCGACCAGTGGAAACAACCTGCCCGCATCTATCCTATCTATTCCCTTCATAATTTTATATGTTTCAATAAGATCCCCCGCATCCTTCTAAACTCCAATGAGTACAGTCCCAGTCTACTCAACCTCTCGTCATAATCTAATCCCCTCAACTCTGGGATCAACCTAGTGAATCTCCTCTGCACTCCCTCCAGTGCCAATATGTCCTTTCTCAGGTAAGGAGACCAAAACTGAACACAATACTCCAGATGTGGCCTCACCAACACCGTATACAATTGCAGCATAACCTCCCTAGTCTTGAACTCCATCCCTCTAGCAATGAAGGACAAAACTCGATTAGCCTTCTTAATCACCTGTTGCACCTGCACACCAACTTTTTGCGACTCGTGCACCAGCACACCCAGGTCCCTCTGCACAGCAGCATGTTTTAACATCTTACCGTTTAAATAATAATCCATTCTGCTGTTATTCCTCCCAAAATGGATAGCCATTTGAGTACAAAAGCAGGGAGGTTGTGCCAAAACGTTATCATTTCTGATTAAACCGCAACTACATTTGCGGTATTTATGTCCAGTTCTGATCACCACATGTTTTAGGTTGGATGTGAGGGTCCTTGAGAGGGTGCAGAGAAGATTTATCAATATGGTTCCAGGAGAATTGTAACTACAAGGTTAGGTTGGAGAAGCTTGGGTTGCTATCATTGGGTAAGGTACTCAAAGAACAACTGTTCCCATTAGCTGATGGCACACAGTCTAGGCCTAGGGGAAATCAAATTTTAAGGTTTTGGGCAAGAGATGCAGCAGGGTTACGAGGAACAACGTGGTAATAACCTGGAACTCACTACCCAGGAGGGTAGTAGAAGCAGAGACAGTCAATCATTTCAAAAGGACATTGGATGGGTGCTTGAAAAAAAATAAACTTGCAGTGCTAAGGGAAACAAGCAGAGGGTAATGGGACTTCTCCTCAGAGAGCTGGCAAAGACTTGATGGGCCAAATGGCCTCTTTCTGTGCCGGAAATGAGGGCACTGCAGTCCAATGTGAACTAGATACATGCAAACCAGGTCAGGTATTGGTGAGCCAGTTGGGTTTTTACAACAAACCAGCAGCTTTCAAATCATTCTAGGCAACAAATTTCCCAACTTTCCTTCCTGGGATATGAACTGTGGATACTGGTCCTGTATCACAACCACCACACAACCAAACTCAGTGGAATTGTGTGTCTGGTAAAAATGTGATGGAAACTGCCTAAACGTGTTTCCCACGTAAGGGGAAAGAATATACAGGATGGAACAGGGGACACTGGGGTGATTTTGGACTCCTCCAGCAATCAGCTGACACAAACAAAGAGTTTCCTTCTGTGCTGCATCTTGAATGGTTCTAGGACTGTTACAGCCAACAGAGAAGAAAGTTTGAACTTATCAGTTTGTGCTGGATTTGAACGTTCCAGACATGAAAAAGGCAATATCTGACCCACTCCAACATCCATTCCTCCTCAACTAAGGATTCTGATAATGTTATGAATCATGCGGACAAAAGATCAATGGCTCACACCTAATACAGACAATTACTGTATTTAACCAATACGTAGAAGATGCCATGTTTGTGCCGAGAGCAGGAATAATTGAAGGCACTTTGCTGTAAGGTATTTGACCTAGTCTACTCCTATAACCTTTGAACAGCCAGTCAGAAAGTAGAATTGACAGAGATGTGGCACTAGGTTGCAGTTTGCCCAGCTTCCAGCAAAACAAATGGGGTGATTGTGGTGGGGGAGAGGGTGATGAGAAAATGCATCAAAATCGTGCCAGCAATACAGGCTTTCAAAATTAAAGGTCAACATAAAATTCAAAAGCACCAAATACTATTTTTAAACTGAACTTTTCATGGTCGACTCCAACTTCTAAAGCTACATAATGAATGAGGGCAAAGTCAAAAAGTGGATTGTCCCTTGAATTTTAAATTCCTTCAGCATGCTTTCCAGCACGCATTCTTTACAATCAAAAGTAATGAAAACTCTTCTGTAGTCTTTTTAAACCAAGTTGCTTTCAAATTATCACAAAATGTTAATTATCCCTGTGGTTAGCACTGCTGCCTCACAGCGCCAGGGACCCGAGTTTGATTCCAACCTTGGGTGACCATGCACATTCTCCCAGTGTCCGTGTAGGCTTTCTACGAGTGATCCAATTTCACACTTAGGGAGAGCTGTTTGTCAAAGGTGGAAAATTAAAACGACACTGCATCTAGAGGTAAAATAATATTTTCTCATATTTCCAAGACACAAGAGATACGACTTGCCTTCTTTCAAGGTCCACTTAATTGAGCCCGTTTGTTTGCTGACAGCGTGTAAGCTTCCATCCAGTGTTGATATAAAGAGTAGGGTTTCGGGCAGCACCGTGCTCGAACTTCCACAACACTGTAGGAGACAAACATCAACATATAAACTCACCCAAGAAAGACAATCCATTCTTCACCATTATTATCAATCCCACACTTTAGAAAACCATTCAGAAGGAATGGACCAAAAGATCATCTCATATTCAATTTCTTCGCAGGAAAGATAATAGTTCAATCACCAAAGTAGCACGGTAAAATACCCCTCCCCCTCCCTGCTCTTGGGAAAGCATGAATACCAACAGTCACTACAACACTGATCTCCTATCTGGAAGTGATAGTATTTAAAAGCTGGCAGAAGAGGGCAGCTGTTTCAGATATCTGTTGCCATAAATAGATGTAAACCCACATACTATATCATTTGCAGACAACTCACTACTTATAACAGCTAAACTTCAGTTCAAGTTGAGGGTGTAGCTTGTGTGTATATTACTTTTCGTTAGAAAACGGTTCAAATTTGGGGGATGGTCAATAGTCACAGAGATTTTGTTTTAAAATCCTCATTACAATATTTTATAGTTCATCCAAGCAGCGCTGGCAGGAATCTGGCCAATAAATTTTGACGCATTAGATGTGATGTGGAGGAACGACAAAGAGTCATATTCTCTTGAACAGAGTTTCTTTATGCTCAGTTGAGTTTCCATTCACAAATTTGGTTAACCAAATACAGAAGTTAAGACTAACACATCACTCAGCATGGTAATTTAGCTCAACAGATTGTTCCTTGGGAGTAACAGGCTCTAATAAAGTTAAATACAGAGTGATTCTCTGAATGCAACAGAAGGATTTGTTCAATGAAAACTAATCTCAGAACCACACCTACTTCATAGTGAATTACATTTCATGCAGAATATAAAGCTCTTTCAGTACTCTCACTTCATCCAACATTGTCAAAGTAATGCAAGTTTATTCAAAGCAAATAATTGTACAAAGCTTTTTCTCATCTACTGCAGCCAAGACAAATCCTCAAGATTCTGGAAGACACATTGGTACTTTTAAATCAGGATTTGGGATTCAGGGGGACTTCCGGAGGCGGCCATGAGCGGATCGGCCGCACACAAGGTGGCTCCTGCTTGGCGGCTTTGGTTTTGGCCCTTTCTGCCCAGTTAATGGGCAGTTTCCTTGTAAAAAGGGAAGGAGTCAGATTCTCCTCCAACGTGCAACGTCAGGGGGCTACAACACCCAGAAAAAATAGAATAAAGCCTCAGCTCAGAGGTGGAGGATCCGCGTGGCGCATCAACTGAAAGAAAGGCAGTGTTGGGAGCGTCGCATCGCCTACCACATTGCCTGTAGAGCAGTTGATGGACTGTATCGAGGGGGAGTTTCAGCATCATCAGAAAGAGATCCAGGGCGATTGAGGGAGCAGTGGCCCCTCTTCACAGGACTTTGGAGTGGGTGGAGAAGGTGCCTGGAGCTTCAAGGTGCGACGATCCGAGAGGTGAAAAGGGTGGTGTCGGACCACAGTGACCGACCGGATTGTGTTGATGGAGACGGAAATGGCGATACTGGGAGAAGCCTGCAAGGTGCTGAGGGTGAAGATGGACAACCAAGAGAATAGGCCGAGCGGCGGAATCTATGAATTGTGCGGCTGCCAGAGGAGGTGGCGGGAATGAGTGCCACGGACTACATATTGAGGATGTTTGCGAAGGTGGTCGAGAAGAGGGTCTCCGATAAGGCCCACCGATCACTACAACAGAGACTCTGAGCACAACGGGCGGTGATCGTCCAGATGCACATGTTTCAGGAGAAGGTGAGGATTCGGAGGTGGGCGAAGTTGACGCGCGACTGTAGCTGGGAGGGGAATCAGATGCAGATTTACCAGACATTGTAGCTGACCTGGCCAAACATGGAGCGAGTTTTATCAAGGCCTTTTTGGAGCACGAACCGGTTTGGGGTGACTTTCAAGGGCAAAGAACATTATTTTACGACACCGGAGGAGGCAAATTACTTTGTCAAGGAGCATTGGTTGGGTGCAGGGCTAATGGTGGAAACTTTTCTGTTTTGGTCTTTATATGTGGTGGGTGCAGGCGGAGGAGGCCTCCTGTGTGGGGGTGTGCTTAAGGGTCTGGGCGATGCCTCCCCTCCCGTTCTCCCTGGGTAGGTATACCATCAGTTCCGTTATGGTGTCGTCCCTCAAGATATGGGACCAGCTGAGGCTGTACTTCAGTGTAGGGGGTATGTCGGTATTGGCCCCAATATGTGGGAATCATAGGTTCATACAAGAAGGGATAGACACGACGTACAGGAGTTGGCATAGGGAAGGGGCAGAGCGGGCAAGGGACCTGTTCATAAAGGGAAGGATCGCAAGGCTAGAGAAATTGCAGGGGAAGTCCCAGCTGCCGAGGGGGAGTGAACTCAGGTACATGCAGGTGCAGGATTTCATACGGAAGGTGCTTCCCTCGTTTCCTCAGCTGCCAAAGTATATGCCATTGGATAAATTGCTAACTCAAGATGAGCTGGGGGAAGGAGGATTGCGGATATTTATGGATGATTGTCGGAAACTGAGAAGGCACCCGTGGAGGAGTTAAGACAGAAATGGAAGGAGCAGCTGTTTTGGTCGTGCCCGAAGTTGGGGGAATTCTGGGCATCAGTTTGAGACACTGTCAGAGATAGTGGGGGTGAAGCTGACACCATAGCTTTTGGTGGCAATTTTCGGTGTTTCAGAGCTGCCAGAAGGGAAGGGGGCTGATGTTTTAGCCTTCGCCGCTCTGATTACCCAGTGGCGAAATTTGCTGAGTTGGAGGACGGCCGCTGAACGTATCAGCGTGGCTGTGGTATATGGTGGAATTTCTACAACTGGGAGGGTTAAGTTCGCTCTCCGCGGGTCAGAAGGGGGTTTCTACAAAAGGAGGAGGCTCTTTCCATCTCTATTTGAGGATCTGTTTGTCGCCAGTGTGTGTGTCTGGGGGGGGTTTAGGGGGGAAAAAGGGGAAATGACAAACTGTTGAAACTTGGTGATATTTGTTGGTTGATTGCTTGTATTATTGTGTTTGGAATAAAATATATTTTTTTAATAAAGGATTTGGGCTTCAGTAGCGGTTCACTGTTGTTTGGTACCGCTTGCATTTCCCCAGCCAGCATTCAGACCCCCTGCAATGCTAAATGCAGACACCAAGAACTACTGCAAAGGTTTGCTATCACTTGACAAAGGACACACATCAAAAATTCACTCGATTCAATGCATCTGTCTTGCAAAGGTACCACATTTAAGGAAGTTGCACCAACCCTCTCTTCCCCACCCTCCATATTCTTCATCCCCATTTGCCATCCTCTATCTCTGCAACATGGTGCTAGAAAGACCATTGTTTGAAATGAACACTATCAGACACACCTACATTTTTATTCCACACTTTGTTACGTAACAAGATTTTATACAAGTAACAACAGTAGACTGATCCTACCTACTGGCGAAGACAGTAGGCAGGATCTGTGTAATACCCTTAAAAGATTTGTGAACAGAACAGAACAAAATAGTGCAGATGCTGGAAATCTGAAATAAAAACAGATAATGCTGGAAACACTCAGATCTGGCAAGTTTTCCGTGTGGAGTTTGCACATTCCCCGCGTGTCTGCGTGGGTCTCACCCCCACAACCCAAAGGTGTGGAGGCTAGGTGGATTGGCCACGCTAAATTACCCCTTTATGTGAAAAAAATAATTGGGTACTCTAAATTTATAAAAAAAGATCTGGCAAGTTTGTCCTGGTCAATATTTACCCCTCAACCAACATCACAGAAATTACACAGCTATTACCACATTGCTGTTTGTGGGAGCTTGAGGTGTACAAATTAGCTATTACTTGTCCTCCAACCCTCACTGCACACCAGAAGTATTTGCTGCTTTAGATGCTCCCGTGGTTGTGAAAGGTGATTGATATACAAATCTATAATTACAAGTCTTCCTTTCTTCCCCTCGTAAAAAACAGAAATCAATACTACTAACGCCTGTGAAGGTGGTTTATGTGCAAAGCAAACGCATGTTCCCACTCCATAGCTGGCGCAGTAACTATAATTCAGCTCCCCTGGCGCATTAAGTATCTTGTAAGAAAAACTCAAGGAGACTAATTCACTGAGCGGGAGGTCAGTTAACCAAGAAAGAAAAAAAGTCATATGCACTTGTACACATCCCTACTTCAGTATTTCTAAGACCAAACCAATTAGGGTCTTTTAAATCTGACACGTCTAGTTGGATATTTAATCCTAGCAACCTAGAATTTTTGAAAATGCACAAATTTTTAAAGCATTGATGACGCCTGTAACTGTGGATAACCAGCAGGTGGCTCAGTGAAATGTTCAGGAAGAGCTCAGATAAACAATGATATGAGTGGCTGCTCTCTTTTTAACTCACTTCATAGAGGAAGTCGTCACAGCCTCTGTTGGTGTTCATGTTTGGTGCATCAGCACATTGAACAAAGCCACCTTCTCTCACTACTCATTACACTTTATTGTTTAAAGCAAGCGACATCATACAGCCCATTCACACCACAGACTAGATAATTACATCTAGAAATTGAGATACTGCAGTTTTTCATGGCTGTACAGGCTGAACATCTCAAACTTCTTCAGCTAAAATCCTGTTTAGCCCAAATGCATTATCTAGCAGGTGGAGTTGACAACATTGCCAGTGACACCAGTTCTGCCCATATAACAGAAACATTTTCATCAAGTGCTAACAGAGTAAGGGCAGCACGGTGGCGCAGAGGTAGCACTGCCGCCTCACGGCGCCGAGGTCCCAGGTTCAATCCCGGCTCTGGGTCACTGTCCGTGTGGAGTTTGCACATTCGCCCCGTGTTTGTGTGGGTTTCGCCCCCACAATCCAAAGATGTGCAGGTTAGGTGGATTGGCCTCGCTAAATTGCCCCTTAATTGGAAAAAATGAATTGGGTACTCTAAATTTTTTTTTTTTTTTAAGTGCTAGCAGAGTTAAAAGTTGTCGTAAATAATACAGTAGGCATAGAAGAATCTAAAATAAAAACCTTTTACTGAATATTATGAATTGAAGAGTACCAGTCAACAACAGGCAGACATTAATTTTTAAGCTCAAGTTTTCTATAGGGTACAAATATTGTAAATATAAATTTCTTGCTTTGTTTGCATTGTCCAATCGAGCCACCCAGTTAACTGGACCCTTTCATCAAATCACAGAATAACCACAGTGCAGGAGGTCATTCAGTCCATTGAGTCTGCACCAACCCTCTGAAGAGGACTTTACCTAGGCCTAGGCCCAGGGCCCCCACCCTATACCAATAACCCAACCTAACCTTTTGGACAAGGGGCAATTTAGCATGGCCAATCCGCCTAACCAGCACATCTTTGGACTGTGGGAGGAAACCGGAGCACACGGAGGAAGTCCATGCAGACACGGGAAGAATGTACAAACTCCACACAGTCACCCAAAGCTGGAATTGAACCCGGGTCCCTGGTACTGTGAGGTAGCAGCGCTAACCACTGTGCCACCGTGCTGCCCTTTGTACTGAAGGTAGTAATAGGAAGCTGAATGTTAAATGATCAGAGTTTAAATAGCTGAAAATAATTCCAAGTGTAAAAATGGGTCAATTAATTTCTTACATTTATACATCTTAAAAGGCATAACTTTCCTGAGATACAAAAATCCTCAAGGTGGTTCCCAGCTACAATGGGATACACAATACAATTAACAAAGAATAATGAAATGTTAAATTGAATTTAACAAACCAAGCGCTCAGAATTGGAAACATTTTGCGAGGGAAATCAGGAGTGTACTGAAATGCTGCGCCGCTATAAAACCAACGCCTTTGCAGCTCATTTCCTTTCCACCAACCCCGCTCCCCCACCCCAAACACAATAATCCAACTTGCCCCAGAGGACTAAGCCTCACCAAATGTTGGCACCTATGTAACAGAACTCTAGGATCACAGCAACACTGAAAAGCACACAGTACAGCATACTGTTTACACCAGTTACCATACAAGTGATAGCGCTAGCGGAAATACTATACCAAATCATGGTTCACCAAATACTGCCGGGGGGAAAAGCAGAAATAATTGGCTGAAGGGTGGAGTAGGTCTCCCATCTTCTACAAAATATAACTGATCTAAAATTCTTGCTGCCCATTTCCAGCACAGAACAAGTCCTGTTTGCTCCTCATCTCTGTGCTTGGCAACCCGCATTGGCTCCTGCTTGACCAATACCTCAATTTTAAAATTCTCATCCTGGTGTTGAAATCCGAATGACCTCACCCTGCCCCATCCCTATAATCTCCTCTAATAACTTGCATTCTTCCACTCTGGCCTCTTACACATACCCTCTCTTCACTGTATCACTGGCAGTCTAATCTCTGGAATTAACTTCCAAAGGCCTCTCCACTTCTCTCTCCCTTTAAAGACCCTCCTTAAAACCTCCCTCTCGTTCACAAAGCTTTTAGCAACACATTCAGAACGGTAGCCTAGTACAGCAGAAGGGAATGAAAATATAATGTCTCATGATACATGGGCACCAGCACAAAGATTGTATCAACATTTTTACAAAAAGATTGAGAATCTGCATGCCACATGGTTAATTCAACAAGGAATTGAAACCACAATGTAAACCATTCAACAGCAAAACTGCTCAACTTCTCAACCCAACAGTTTTCATTTGCATATCTGATTTTACAGAATTTATACATTTTAATTATTCACATTGTATTTGTCAATGATCTTTATACAGCAAGATTAAGGTGGCATGAGGTAGAACATAGTGTTACAATTCTGGCCGCCTGTGATGGTGATATGACAGTACTGGGGAAATGGATGCAGGTGACATAATTCAGTTATGTAATGATTTATGCCCTGGCATTCAGCTGTAGTCAATTACTCAACAGATAGATCAATCACAATTTCAATTCCCGATGAAGGATATCACTGCACATCAACGACATTCCGTGCTCTATGGCAGGTGCTAAAAGATCCAAAGATTAAAAACTTCAACACATTCCACACTTTTAAACAATGTCCCATCTCAGTGCACAGAGAAGATAATAAACAAGGAATGGCAGGAAATATTCAAGTGTCTGCTGTTCTCTATATAACTATGTTTCATATCACAACGGAGAAATGTGTTAAAAGGACTGAGTTCTGATGAAAAGCCACAAGAGCAATGCCACAAAACTGTACACAGACACTGCAATCCTAACAACGAACAGCTGAACCACGATGACTGAGCTCTTCCTGTTTTGGATTCCCATCTACCACTGCCCCATTATACGGAGCATTTTCTTTATTTTTGCTATTTTTCATCACATGACTGAAAGGAGTTCTTTGCATGCAAAATAAAAATAATTCTGCAAATTAAAAATGGAGTCTTTAAAAAATAAAATCAGATGAAAAGGAGTTGATGATCATAATGTGTTGTACTTGTATCACAGTCTGATTGGAGAAAGACAAAAATCCAAAACCATTAAATTAGCTTTGACAAAGAATCATCCAGATTCAAAACGTTCACTCCCTTTTCTCTCCACAGATGCTGTCAGACCTGCTGAGATTGACCAGTATTTTCTGTTTTTCTTCCATTAAATTTGTTGCACTGCGCTCCAAGTAAAACACAGAATCAGGTTGCAAATGGAAACACACAGGTATGATCTGCTTATATTAAAAACAGTAGCTCTAGAGGATTGCGACAATTACAATTTGTTAAATTTTTAACCATTTCTAATTGACAGATTAATGGCAGCAGAATCACTAATAGAAATGCTATCCCTGCTGCCAATTCAGGAATTCTGTTCCTGGAAGAGTTAAGTTATTGCATTCCAGAAATCTCAATTTTTGTTCTGCAGAGTGAATGCTCGTCAAGAAAGCGATATTATGAATGTAATGTAAAGCAACTGTTTAAAACAAAATGAAAAACTATTCCTTTGAAAGGTAGCTTACTGAAGAAATTAGTGAGGAGCATATGGATTCAGAAGCTTTCAGCATCACTTGCATTCACATGCAAACACAAGAACTAAACACAGAGTTATGTTCTTAAGAGAATTGTCCACCTCTGCGCTGTTCCATATTTGTTTACTGTGTTTGTGGTCCATGGCATCAATTTAACCATAATCAAATTAAAGATTAACCAACTTATTTGGATCCTAAGGTCTCCTTAGCACAATATATATATATTTTTTTTAATAAATATTTTATTGAAAATTTTTGGTCAACCAACACAGTACATTGTGCATCCTTTACACAATATTATAACAACACAAATAACAATGACCTATTTTATAAACAAAAAATGAATAAATAATAAATAACAAAAATGAAAACTAACCCTAATTGGCAACTGCCTTATCACAAGTAACACTCTCCAAAAATATAATTTAACAGTCCAATATATAATTATCTGTCGCAACGACCTATACATATTATACAGTATATATTAACAACCCTGAGAGTCCTTCTGGTTCCTCCTCCTCTCCCCCCCCCCCCCCCCCCCCGATCCTGGGCTGCTGCTGCTAGCACAATATATTTATTTGAAGAGAAAGGCATCCATCAACAGTAATGTAAACAAAAAGGTTCCTATATTACTGGTCTTTCCGAAGACATTGTCTTTTGCACGGTATCACTGTTATTGCATTTAGTCATTCAGAAAATCAAATAGTGCAGCAAAAATCTATAGAAGGATTAGAATCAGCTATGTACCTGTGCAAGGAAAAACTATCACTCAGATAATAAAAAAGTAAAGCATTGCATATCTTGTGTATAGTGGTCAGGCTGCACTTAAGAATACAGTACGCTTCCAAAGTATAAAAAGGACAGCGAGGAACTGGAAAAAGTACAAAAAGAGTTACAAGAACAATTTCATTTAAATTAGCAACTATAATTAAAAACAAATATGGAGAACTTCACTCAATATTAAGCTTTTGGTATATTGTCGGCAGGTATTCACACAATTATTTGGAAATTCCAAGTGAAATCGGTGCTAAAATGCCACAAGTGATCTGTTCTTCAGCCAATGTTTGTCAGCTCACATGGAGGAGATTTCTGTGCTGCCACTTCTATATTCAGTAACATGATCAGAGGAGCACATTAAATGAAGCTACTCTAATCGATAAGTGTCACAAATGCTTTAAAACCTGTTTCCACAAAGTCGGCCATGAACAATATATTTGTACGTATATTTTCTTATCCATGGAGTGAGAAATTCAATTTTTAAAAAGCCAGCAGTAAAGTCTCTTTACTTTAAAAAAAGGTTGTTTATATCACTCTATTGCTCTGGGAAAATATATGTTATTAACATATACACACAAATATTAGTTAAAAATTGAGGGAAAGCGAAACGTATAAATGTTAATCAAGACTAATCCATACTGGGGCAGCATAGTGGCACAGTGGTTAGCACTGCTGCCTTGTGGCATCAAGGACCCGGGTTCGATCACGGCTCCCTGTCCATGTGGAGTTTGCACATTCTTCCCGTGTCTACATGGGTCTCACCCCCACACCCAAAGATAAGCAGGGTAGGTGATTGACCACGCTAAATTGTCCCTTAATTGGAAAAGAAATAACACAAAGATTAGTCCATACTTGGTGCAGGCCTGATACATTTTGAAGTCGAGGTGTTGGGTTGTCTGAAGGGACGCTCGAGCTTGTAGAGTTGTCTCTCCAGCTGCGACAGCTTCTCCTGTCAAATTGTCAGAGGTTGCTTTAACAGGTAAGCTTAGCAGGTGGAATCAGGATTTTTACAGAGACAGTGACTTCTGTTCAGCAGGCATGGCACTTTCAACTGCCTAGTTAACTTTACAATAGAGCAGTTTTTTTTTTAGATGCCTTTATCTGTCTTTCTCTGGGTTGAAGATGGTTCTTTGTGGATCTGCCCTTTTACTTGCCCTTTTCAATGCTTTTTGCCGGTAAGGCAAGATGGCCACAATTATCATGTGACCTGTACAACAATGCTAAGTTACTTTCCATTTAAGGGACGTGGTAATTCTATTACAGTCCTCCGAAGTCTCCTTACCCCATGTAGTGTTAAACAAGGTCAAACATGTTGACACCTAACAGTAGTTTATTAGTTAGTGTCCGTGTTTGGAGGGAAAGTCATCAAGTCAATACGTTTCTGTTTACATTTTTGGAACACTCATTAAATTTTAAAGATATACATCTGAGGATTGTATCCTGGTCTCCTCGAAAGGCAAGAGAAAGATGATTGAAATACTTTTTCTGATAGCCCAAGTCATTTTTAGAACAGTCTTCAAACTCAATCTAAGTTTTTTTTTAAATAATCTTTAGAACGATTTTTCCAAAACGTATATCATAATTGCGCACCACAACAATGTAGACTAGTTATTTCTGACTAACCAACTGATACATTGCCCCGTCAGAAAACGTGATAGGAAAGTGGGCATTGTAATCTATGCAATCACATCAGATCTTCTTGCTAGGCAGTAGCACCCAACTTTAGATGGGTGTCATGGCCATTAAATTGCATAAAGAACTAGAATCATAATGGTTAAAGCACAGGAGGCCATGACATTATGTCCATCTTGTCCACGCTGGCTCTCTGCAAGAGCAACTCATCTTGCCATACGTCGGCCTTTCCTCCCGCCCCATGGCTTTTCAAATATTTTCTATTCATTTAATTATCCAATTAAGGCATGACTGAATCTGCTTCCAACTCTCAGGCAGTGTATTCCAGATCCTAACCACTCGCTGCCCAAACAGATCTTCATGTAATCATTAGTTCTTTTACAGTTCGCCTTGAATCATTCTCGAGTTCACAATCCTTCTGCCAAAACATATTCATTTCACCCCATCTACTCTGTCGAGACCACTCATGGTTTTGAGCAACTCTATCAAATCTCCTCTCAATCTTCTCTTCTCTCAGAACAGCCCTAGTTTCTCGAATCTATCCTCGTAAGTGGAGTCCTTCTTCCCTAAGTCCCATCATTCTCATAAAATATTTTCAGCATGCACTCTAATGCCTTCAAGTCATCCTAAAGCGTTGTGCCTAAAATTGGACATAACGTTCCAATTAAGGCTTAACCAGTGCTTTATAAAAGTTCATCAGGACGTTCTTGTTTTTGTAAATCTATGTCCCTATTTATTTATTTATTTAAAATTTAGAGTACCCAATTCATTTTTTCCAATTAAGGGGCAATTTAGTGAGGCCAATCCACCTAGCCTGCACATCTTTGGGTTGTGGGGGCGAAACCCACGCAGACACGGGGAACTTGTGCAAACTCCACATGGACATTGACCCAGAGCCGGGTTCGAACCTGGGACCTCGGCGCTGTGAGGCATCAGGGCTAATCTACTGCGCCACAGTGCTGCCCATATGTCTCTATTTATAAACTGCAGGTTGCATTATCATGCAATAAAATCAGCACAATTTCACAAAATTCAGTTTTATATAGCTCCTGTCAATGCTCGAGGCAAAATGCTTTACAGCCAATTCATTTCATATAGTTAGTTTTGTTTTGTAGGCAAATGCAGCAAGAGATTTGCATAAATGATCCCATCAACGCACACCTGCTTGCAGTAAAATTATCACTGTACTTGGATATGCAAGAGGGGAGGGTCAGACAACATTTAACAGAGTTGATCACCAAGGTTCAAACAAGCCATTGCCTCAAGACAAGAAGGCTGCCAATGAGGATAATGTTTGGGTGTGATACTGGATGACAAGGAGGGGCACATCTCCCATTGACTTACAATTTTTTTCAGTGGAAGAGGCTCCATCACTTACCCACGAGGTACCACCTTAAAATAAAACACTTGCTCACAACAGAAACAAATTTCACTAGATAAATCAAACTGTCTTCTCTCGTCATTCTCGATTGCAAAGAGATCATTAATCTGATTGCAGCTATTTTTCCTGGTACGGTCTAGGCCAACCCTTGTTTCTAATCGCTACAATCTCACTGAACTGCCTCGGGATCTGATAAGTAGAAGCATCTGATGATTTGATACAGACTTCCCACATCCCTACACTCATCTGCTTTCTGCCATTTCATGCTTGAATTGTTTCTATTTAATAAAAGATTACTTTGTTGAACTTGTGTCCTATTGATGAGATCCAGAAATTTGACATCATAGTCTTTTCATTCATTCCAGGATGTGCATCACTGACATGGCAAATATTTATTGCCCATCCCCGATTGCCCTAGGGCAATGCTTTGTGGACCCACTTTTACCAACCAGTCAAACAAACATCGGGACCCATGCCGGCCCATCTTCGTGACCCACACAATTTTTGCTTACCTTTAATGCGACTGGTGAGCCTGCTTGGTCCTCATGATCTCACTTGCTTTGTCATTCAATGTCACATTCCTGCTAAGGACTTCAGCTGATGATTTAAGTTCTCCCTGCATCCTTTGACAAAAATCAGGTTTGTCCTCGAACTCACCATCTTCAATCACCATCTTCAAATGTCTTTGAAGTTTTGAGGGCTTTAAACTCTCATTTACTAGTACATCCCTTGCATATACCACACATGGGCTTTGCATCCTGATTTGCATTGGCACAATTAGCAAAGCCATACCTCAAGAAATCCTTATACTTCTTTTTTCCCCGATTTAGTTTCTTCTTAATGGCCTGAACAATCCCCATCCACCACACTGTCTGTCTGGCTGAACTTGTCCTCTCACTCAATAATTTTTCCTCTCACTCAATAATTTTTCCTTTAACATGTCTCATTTCCTCCAAACCAAAGGTGATGCTATGGATACCCTCATGGGTCCCAGTTTTGTCCGTCTCCTTATGGGGTATGTGGAACATTCCTTGTTCCAGTCCTACTCCGGCCCCATCCCACAACTCTTTTATCAGTACATCGATGACTGTTTCAGTGCACTTCATGTGACGAGTGGGGTACCGCAGGAATCTATGCTAGGACCCCAACTGTTCACATTATATAAGCTTTTCAACTCATGTGAATTAAATGAAGAGCATTTTTTTGAGAGTGTAATTTACACGTTGTGTGAAAGTAAAGAACAGCTGTGTCAATATGACTATGTGACAAGAATTGTGATACAAGGCCATGCACAAAGACATATGTAGAATAGCATGATATAGCATGCATCACCTCACTTATAGTAATGGATGCACAGTACATACCATGCCCCTAAAACAACTTTAGTTAAAATGTGAGCAATGAGAAATGGTCATCTGCATTACACTGTAGTTGGCCCCACTGCAAAACAATAGGACTTTGCAATAATTACTATCATTAAAGGGTCACTAATTATATATACTAACTAGACCACTGAAGCTGCTACCAAACAGTGAATTTTTTAGATGAAAACTTAATTTATGCAAATATTAATCAAAGAAGAAACAGTCAGAGAATGCAAGAAGGTTATTCAAATGCTGTGTGTTCAAACTTGTTCCACAAAGGGCCATAAAATTATAATAATCTTTCAGCTCTGCTGATTTAACTAAAATACTGACATAAGTAGCTCTCATGTGGCACTGTGTCAGCCCTATATGACGAATGAAGGGTTCATATTATCTAAATGATGAGAGAATTGCAGCACTCTGGGATGCACAGAGATTTGAATGTCTTAGTGCATGAATTACAAAATGGTAGAATGCAAGGTAGCAAGTCATTAGGAAAGTTAAGACTGTTATAATTTATTGTGAGGGCAATTGGATACAAATGTAGGAGTTAATGCTTCAGTTATACATAGCACTTGTGAGACCACATCCGGGATAACATGCACAGTATTGTTCACCTTAGTTAAGGAATTATGTCCATTTAAAATGGAGATGAGGCAAATTGTTTGTCTCTGAGCATCAAGTGTCTTTGGAACTCTTTTCCTGAAAAAGTTGTGGAAGCAGAGTTTTTGAACATTTTTGAGATGGATAGATTCTTGATAAGCAAAGTGGGGGTGATAGGTTATCGGGGTAGGCAGTACGCAGATTTGAGGTTGCTAACAGGTCATCCATGATCTTATTAAATGATGGAGCAGGCTGAAGGGGCCGAATGGCCTATTCCTGCTCTTTGTTCATATGGAAGTTCTTTTTAAAAGAACAAACTCAAAATCAGATGACTTGCCAACATGAAACAGAGACAGTACCAAACTAATTTGTCAAAACCCAAAACTCCTAAAATGTCCAACTCATGCCTCCCACTTCCTATCTCATTAACATTTTTCTAAAATTTTGACGGGTTCTTTATCTTCTAATGTTTTGTTTTCTTTTAAATAAATTTAGAGCACCCAATTATTTTTTCCAATTAAAGAGCAACTTAGCGTGGTCAATCCACCTACCCTGCACATCTTTTGGGTTGAGGGGGTGAAACCCACGCAGACACAGGGAGAATGTGCAAACTCCACACGGACAGTGACCCAGGGCCAGGATTCGAACCTGGGTCCTCAACGCCGTAGGCAGCAATGCTAACCACTGTGCCACCGTGCTGCCTTTTATCTTCTAATGTTAACAGCCACATAAACAAAGCAACTCCAATCTATCCATCTTTATCAAGGTTGACTATGAATATAATTCATACTGATAAACAATCTGTTATTTAAGGGGAAAAATGCATAGTATTAATCATAAACAGCATATACTAGACCCCCAGTCAAGTAGGACTTTCTTCTATGCTGCTTCAATTATCAAAGTCTACCTGTGCTATTTGAATATAGCCATTGGACCATCAGCTGGAATCATTTCAAATGGTAAAATGGATTTAATCCCCATAGGATAGGTCTATTTTGAAACCTACGACAGCTCTGCACTGCCTTTTCACAGCCCTGGTTCGATCATGGTCCCGGATCACTGTTCCTGTGGAGTTTGCACATTCTCCGTGTGTCTGCGTGGGTCTTGCCCCCACAACCCAAAGATGTGCAGGTTAGGTGGATTGGCCATATTTTTTTGTTAAAACAGTAAAAAATTATACAAGGCCAAACGATACAAACACTAATTTTGTGGAGGAACAGGGTACCCTCCCCTCAGTGCCAATGTCCGGGGGAGGGGGGTTACTCTTGATTATTAAAACAGTTCACAACACAGTTGTACAAAGAACTAATGGTACAAGCACTAAACTTTGTGTTGGAGAGACCAGATACCCTCGCCTCTGTACCAACAGAAGGAAAAGGAAGGAGTGGTGGGGGGAGAGAGGGGAAAGGAAGGAGTGGTGGGGGGAGAGAGGGGAAAGGAGGGTGGTGGGGGGAGAGAGGGGAAAGGAGGGTGGTGGGGGGAGAGAGGGGAAAGGAGGGTGGTGGGGGGAGAGAGGGGAAAGGAGGGTGGTGGGGGGAGAGAGGGGAAAGGAGGGTGGTGGGGGGAGAGAGGGGAAAGGAGGGTGGTGGGGGGAGAGAGGGGAAAGGAGGGTGGTGGGGGGAGAGAGGGGAAAGGAGGGTGGTGGGGGGAGAGAGGGGAAAGGAGGGTGGTGGGGGGAGAGAGGGGAAAGGAGGGTGGTGGGGGGAGAGAGGGGAAAGGAGGGTGGTGGGGGGGAGAGAGGGGAAAGGAGGGTGGAGGGGGGAGAGAGGGGAAAGGAGGGTGGTGGGGGGAGAGAGGGGAAAGGAGGGTGGTGGGGGGGAGAGAGGGGAAGGAGGGTGGTGGGGGGAGAGAGGGGAAAGGAGGGTGGTGGGGGAGAGAGGGGAAAGGAGGGTGGTGGGGGGAGAGAGGGGAAAGGAGGGTGGTGGGGGGAGAGAGGGGAAAGGAGGGTGGTGGGGGGAGAGAGGGGAAAGGAGGGTGGTGGGGGGAGAGAGGGGAAAGGAGGGTGGTGGGGGGAGAGAGGGGAAAGGAGGGTGGTGGGGGGAGAGAGGGGAAAGGAGGGTGGTGGGGGGAGAGAGGGGAAAGGAGGGTGGTGGGGGGAGAGAGGGGAAAGGAGGGTGGTGGGGGGAGAGAGGGGAAAGGAGGGTGGTGGGGGGGAGAGGGGAAAGGTGGGTGGTGGGGGGGGGGAAGAGGGGAAAGGAGGGTGGTTGGGGGAGAGAGGGGAAAGGAGGGTGGTTGGGGGAGAGAGGGGAAAGGAGGGTGGTGGGGGGAGAGAGGGGAAAGGAGGGTGGTGGGGGGAGAGAGGGGTAAGGAGGGTGGTGGGGGGAAGAGAGGGGAAAGGAGGGTGGTGGGGGGAGAGAGGGGAAAGGAGGGTGGTGGGGGGAGAGAGGGGAAAGGAGGGTGGTGGGGGGAGAGAGGGGAAAGGAGGGTGGTGGGGGGAGAGAGAGGAAAGGAGGGTGGTGGGGGGAGAGAGGGGAAAGGTGGGTGGTGGGGGGAGAGAGGGGAAAGGAGGGTGGTGGGGGGAGAGAGGGGAAAGGAGGGTGGTGGGGGGAGAGAGGGGAAAGGAGGGTGGTGGGGGGAGAGAGGGGAAAGGAGGGTGGTGGGGGGAGAGAGGGGAAAGGAGGGTGGTGGGGGGAGAGAGGGGAAAGGAGGGTGGTGGGGAGAGAGGGGAAAGGAGGGTGGTGGGGAGAGAGGGGAAAGGAAGGTGGCGGGGAGGGAGGAAGTCGGGGTATTAGCCACGCCAAATTACCCCTTAATTGGGAAAATTTAAAAATAAAGAAAACTTCAATCGAATCACACCCTTGTAAATCAGAGGCAACTTTTCTAATGTGGGGTGTGGAATATATTACTATTTTTGTCCAAGTCACTTGCTTTTAAAGAGAAAAACTAAGATGAAAGATATCAAAAAAAGGTCAAGTTACAAATATCTAACACAAAAAGCATATTAAACCATTTGTCGATTGGATCAGGAATATTTTTCAGGTGACACACAAGTAACGCTGTCTCCACACCAACCAGTCACTGGCAGGTTCCTTTAACCAATGCTTTTCTGGTCTTTTGATGCAGCCAGCAGCAAGGTAAAAAGAATCTATCAAAATAGTTCCTTTATCTGAAAATGAAAAGGAAAACTTGATATAAATATTTCACCTCAGGATATCCTCAGGCACATCACACCCAATTAATTACTTTCTTCTGAAGAATACAAACACAAGGACAGAGTAGGCCTTTTGACCTTTCGAGTCCGTTTCCCATTCAATAAGATCTTGCCGATATGTGACCTAACTCCATATACTGCCTTTGCCACATGTTCCTTAGTGCCTTTGGTGAGGATAAATCTCAAACTCAGATTTAAAATTAACTGAGCTAGGATCAACTGCCATTTGCAGAAGAGATTTCCAAATTTCTACCACCCTTTGCTTGTAGAAGTGTTGACATACCCATTATCGCTAATCTATCTCTAGCCGCTCAATTTACGAGCCAGATCAAAAATTTGCCTACAAAATTGTCACTATCTTTGCAGGCAAATGTGGCATCCAATGTGCATATAAGGAGCCACACAGAGCAATTAAATAAATGGCCAGTCAATTGTTTGGTTAAATTGATAAATGATAGTTGAATGGATAAATGTTGGCCAGAATTGGTTTAATACCTATTCTTTGAAAAAGTACATGACAATATACACTCATCTGAACAAACATAACAGGGCCTCCATTTAACATCTCATCCAACAGACACACATCAGTAAAATGCAAATATTTGAATATCTATTTCTGCTACAATCAAGCTTTAGCTTCCAAACAATGTCACGTCTCAGTACATGCTCAGAATAATCAGCAAAGGCTTTTTTCACCCATAAAGTTTGCTCTGTATTACCTGAAAATGATTGGAGATTTTATATGCGGATGATTTGCTACTATATGTGGCGGATCCGGCGGAGGGGATGCCAGAAATAATGCGGATACTTGGGGAGTTTGGGGATTTTTCAGGGTATAAATTGAACATGGGGAAGAGTGAGCTGTTTGTGGTGCATCCAGGGGAGCAGAGTAGAGAAATAGAAGACCTACCGTTGAGGAAGATAACAAGAGACTTTTGTTACCTGGGGATCCAGATAGCTAAGAATTGGGGCACATTGCACAGGCTAAATTTAACGCAGTTGGTGGAACAGATGGAGGAAGATTTCAAGAGATGGGATATGGTAGACTGTCAATGGCAGGGAGGGTGCAGGCGGTTAAGATGGTGGTCCTCCCGAGATTCCTCTTTGTGTTTCAGTGCCTCCCGGTGGTGATCACGAAGGCTTTTTTTAAAAGGATAGAAAAGAGCATCATGGGTTTTGTTTGGGCTGGGAAGACTCCGAGAGTGAGGAAGGGATTCTTACAGCGTAGTAGGGATAGGGGGGGGCTGGCACTACCGAGCCTAAGTGAGTACTATTGGGCCGCTAATATTTCAATGGTGAGTAAGTGGATGGGAGAGGAGGAGGGAGCGGCGTGGAAGAGATTAGAGAGGGCGTCCTGTAGGGGGACCAGCCTGCAGGCTATGGTGACAGCCCCATTGCCGTTCTCACCGAGGAACTACACCACGAGCCCGGTGGTGGTAGCTACACTGAAGATTTGGGGACAGTGGAGACGACATAGGGGAAAGACCGGAGCATTGGGGGGGTCCCCGATAAGAAACAACCATCAGTTTGCCCCGGGGGGAATGGATGGGGGATATGGAATGTGGCAAAGAGCAGGAATAACACAACTGA
The DNA here is from genome assembly GCF_047496885.1 of Scyliorhinus torazame. Lineage (NCBI taxonomy): Eukaryota > Metazoa > Chordata > Chondrichthyes > Carcharhiniformes > Scyliorhinidae > Scyliorhinus > Scyliorhinus torazame. The sequence continues at coordinate 159,985,124 of NC_092724.1, read as the reverse complement.
AAGATCTATTTGTGGATGGGAAGTTCGCAAGTCTGGGAGCGCTGACCGAGAAATATGGGTTGCCCCAAGGGAATGCATTCAGGTACATGCAATTGAGGGCTTTTGCGAGGCAACAGGTGAGGGAATTCCCGCAGCTCCCGACACAAGAGGTGCAGGACAGAGTCATCTCAAAGAAATGGGTGGGGGATGGTAAGGTGTCGGATATATATAGGGAAATGAGGGACGAAGGGGAGACTATGGTGGATGAACTAAAAGGGAAATGGGAAGAAGAGCTAGGGGAGGAGATCGAGGAGGGGCTGTGGGCAGATGCCCTAAGCAGGGTAAACTCGTCGTCCTCGTGTGCCAGGCTAAGCCTGATTCAGTTTAAGGTATTACACAGGGCACATATGACTGGAACACGGCTCAGTAAATTTTTTGGGGTGGAGGATAGGTGTGCGAGGTGCTCGAGAAGCCCAGCGAATCATACCTATATGTTTTGGTCATGCCCGGCACTACAGGGGTTTTGGGTGGGGGTGACAAAGGCGCTTTCAAAAGTAGTAGGAGTCCGGGTCGAACCAAGCTGGGGGTTGGCTATATTTGGGGTTGCACAAGAGCCGGGAGTGCAGGAGGCGAGAGAGGCCGATGTTTTGGCCTTTGCGTCCCTCGTAGCCCGGCGCAGGATATTGTTAATGTGGAAAGAAGCCAAGCCCCCGGGGGTGGAGACCTGGATAAATGACATGGCGGGGTTCATAAAGCTAGAGCGGATTAAGTTCGTCCTAAGGGGGTCGGCTCAAGGGTTCACCAGGCGGTGGCAACCGTTCGTCGAATATCTTGCGGAAAGATAGATGGGGGAAAAAAGAAGGCAGCAGCAGCAGCCCAGGATTTGGGGGGGGGGGGGGGGAGGAGGGGGAGGGATTGGGGGGGGGGGCGGGGGGGGTGTAGCCTGTGACAAGGCAGTTGCCAATTAGGGCTAGTTTTCATTTTTGTTATTTAATATTTATTTATTTTTTGTTTATATAAAAAAAGGTCATTGTTATCTGTATTGTTATAATGTTGTGTAAAGGATGCACAATGTACTGTGTTGGTTGACCAAAAATTTTCAATAAAATATTTATTAAAAAAAAAGAAAATGATTGGAGATAAATAGGATAACAGACAGAACATTGACAGCTTCAAATGTCTAACTGCACTTTTTTATTTAAAAGAAATGTTCATTTTAGTTGGCATGTGGGTCATAAACTGTAGCATGTTATCTCAGGATAGCAGCGCCTGAGGGTGCTTCCTCAATTCCTCAATATATTTTACAAACTAGCCAAATTATTTGAAAGGCAAAATGCTTCACAAGTGGAAGAATAAAAACTGCACATTATTGTACACTTTTCCCATACATTTCCTGTCATCAATTATTGAGCAATACAAGATGTTAGAATATACACTGATACATGGTCTGAAAGACGGGAAGAAGTGACTAAAGACAGCAAGTTTACTTTCGGACTTTGTCTGACTCATCAAAATGGTTACCACTTCAACACTACAAACAGAGAAACCTGCACGTAATTATAAAAATCTAGAGCTTCAATTAAGCTGCATTAGAAGTGGAAAAATAAACAAGACTATGAAGGATGTGAAAGATCCATTAATACATTTGCTGTTGTATTTTTAGCTCTTTTGTGAGACTGAAATATTTAAATCTTTCAGCACTTGATGAACCAGTCATGTTTCAAACGACACACATTGGGCTGGTTTTTGTTGAGGCAGCAAAATAGGCCCCAAGTGAGAGAACATAAAGCTGAGGGCAACCCCATCTTAGCTGCTCGAGGTGAACCCGGCCTGCTTCTATGCCCATCTTGCAGTTAATGAGCTGCTGTCAGTGTACAAGTGGTTACTCCAGTAACTGCACCTGGCCACGTGACACAGCAATGGTGGGGCAGGAGGTTACAGAGGAAGGCCGAAGATGACTGATGAAGGCTGCAGTGTAGCCACTCTCGTTGGGGGGCTCTGCCGTGAACCAGAATGCCCGATTAGTAGCGCGCCCCCACCATCCAAGGGGTCAGGCACTGCACTCTGGCTTCCCCTTCTAATTTTTGTGACCTCATCCTACTTCTAGGCAGCACAAGTGGATAGTACTGTGGCTTCACAGCACCAGGGTCCCAGGTTTGATTCCCCGCTGGGTCACTGTCTGTGCAGAGTCTGCACGTTCTCCCCATGTCTGCGTGGATTTCCTCCGGGTGCTCCGGTTTCCTCCCACAGTCCAAAGACATTCAGGTTAGGTGGATTGGCCATGATAAATTGCCCTTCGTGACCAAAAAGGTTAGGAGGGGTTATTGGTATACGGTGAGAGATACAAGGATAAGAGTGGTCCTAGGATGAATGTGTTAAATTGGGGGAAGACTAATTATAACAATATTAGGTGGGAACTGTATCCAATTCAGGTGGGAGCTATAAAATAAATGGCAGAACCATCAGGAGCATGGAGAGAGAGAGAGATCTGGGCTTCCAAGTCCACAGATCCTTAAAAGTGGCAGCATAGGTGGAAATGATGGTAAAGAAAGCATATGGCATGCTTGTCTTCATCGGACAGGGTATCGAGTATAAAAACTCCAAAATGATGTTAGTTATATAGAACGTTGGTTAGGCCACATTTGGAATACTGTGTCCAATTCTGGTCACCACACTACCAGACGGACATGGAGGTTTTGGAGAGAGTACAGAAAAGGTTTACCAGGATGTTGCCTGGTATGGAGGGTATTAGCTATGAGGAGAGATTGAATAAACTGGGATTGTTCTCCATAGAGAGACGGAGGCTGAGGGGCGACCTGGTAGAAGTTTATAAAATTATTAGGGGTATAGATAGGGTGAACAGTTGGAGGCTTTTTTCCTGGGGTGGAAATGACAATAACAAGAGGGCATAAGTTCAAGGTGAGGGGGGGAAAGGTTCAGTGGAGATGTGCGGGGCAAGAGGGTGGTGGTGGCCTGGAATGCACTGCCAAGTGTTGAGGTAGATACATTAGCAACCTTTAAGACTTATCTGGATAGGCACATGAACAGACAGGTATAGAAGGATACAGGCGGTTGGTCTAGATAGGACACGTGATCGGCGCAGGCTTGGAGGACCGAAGGGCCTGTCCCTGTGCTGTATCGTTCTTTGTTTCATAAAGTACAGACTATTGTTCCTGTTGCACAACCTTATGGATATTCTGCATTTTCTTTTCAAATTTAGAGTACCCAATTATTTTTTTTCCAAATAAGGGGCAATTTAACGTGGCCAATCCACCTCCCCTGCACATCTTTGGGTTGTGGGGGTGAGACGCACGCAGACACGGGGAGAATGTGCAAACTCTACACGGACAGTGACCCGGGGCTGGGATCAAACCCAGGCCCTCAGCGCCGTGAGGCTGCAATGCTAACCACTGCACCACCGTGCTGCCTGACTATTATGCATTTTCTTAACATTAATGGCAAAGGAGCAGAATAAAATGTTAATTTGTATTTAAGATTTTGCTTTTTAAGCACAGAAGTATGACAACAATTGATGGTTTAAAGGACATGTATACTCATTTTAATGAGGTACTTCAACTCCCAATCATTCAAAAAGAGACTATAAACCTATACAGGAAGTGAGAGGGTGGGGGTGAGGCAGCAGTAACCTCAAATGACAAGGTCAATGGTTAATATGTCCACCACACTTTGGAGTCACAGTCTGCTATAAAACACCTGGAGACTTTGCTTTATTCTTTAAATACATATTGCTTTCAGAATTTGCACACTATTTTCCACAGCATTATCCAGTGTATAGTACCTTCCTTTCGGAGCCTGTTCTACTGTGTCATTTCCATCTCCCTGCTTCAACACCAGTGGCATATTTTTCAAACATTACTGCTTTGGCCTCAAATTCCATGCCCAAACTCTTCATCCTGTTTATCGTAACCTTCAAAGATCTCCTCTTTGACCCCATCATGGCTAACCACACACCCTCCAACTAATCCTATTCGCAAAGAACTTTCTTGTTGTCTCAACTCGCCCTCCCTTTCCTTGTAAAACAAATGGGATTTCAAGTGAAATGACCGGCACATGCTGAGGTAGAAGCAAAGTAAAGTTCACCTTCATCAGATAGCCTTTACAAATATTGACCTGCCTTGACTCAGTTTCCATAATAATGTCACCAATCTTTTAGTCAAGTTCTCCATGCTTGAACAGACTGCTGGTTTTGTTCAATTCAGGAGCTAATCCTTTGACCTTGCAGTGAACAAACTGGCTGCTGCTTATCCTATGTTACAGACAGGAGGAGGGATTATTTTAAATAGCACTAATTTTATCGTCTCATCACCTATCCGTAAACAAAAAGGTGTTTTGATTTGTTCCCCTCTTTATAAGAGGCGGCAAATTTACCAACCCCTCTGTTTTTGGGCGATCCAATTTTAAATTAATAACACCGCAGCTAACTCAAAGGGTTAATTTATTTGCTCAAAACAAGAAAAGGGAGGCCAGAACATCTACTCCACGCTCAGATGGTAAACAGCGGGATAGAGAAAACAAGTTTTTACAATACAGCGACCACAGAGAAAAGAAATATGACTTCAAGTGGGTTCCAGAGTCCAGAATCAAGTCCACAGAGTTTGGTGAGTTGAAAACTGATGCTGGATAATTCACTATTCCATTGATGTTGACTTCACACAATGAAATAGGCATGCAGAGATGAATCAGTCTTGTAGGTGATGATACAGAATTCCCAGTCGAAATAGGGTAGACGGAGGCCAGGTATTTCACCTGAACAGAGCTCCTTGTGAGAGGAAACAGCAGACTGAGCTTTGCAGTTCCACAAAGCAATAATACTTGCTCCACAAGCCAGAGGCCCATGTCACAACACTCCCACCTCTGCACCATCTTTGATAAAGGATGTGTATCCATCGTTTTGATGCAACAAACTGTTAAATGTCTCAGACATTAGGAACTGAAAGGAAGGTTGTAGGCCTTTATCCTAGCAGACAATCAATCTCCTGTTGGCCTGCCTTTTTTTTATTCATTTACAGGATTATGGGCTAGGCCAGCACTTATTGCCCATCCCTAGTTGCCCTTCAGAAGATGGTGGGGAGTTGCCTTCTTGAACTGCTGTAATCCTTGAAGTGTCGGTACGCGCACTGTGCTATTAAGGAGAGAGTTCCAGGGTTTTGCCCCAGCGACAGTGAGGGAACGGTGATACATTTCCAAGTCAGGGTGGTGAGTGATTTGGAGGGGAACCTCCAGGTGGTGGGGTTCCCAGGTATCTGTTGCTCATGTCCTTCTAGATGGTAGTGGTCGTGGGTTTGGAAGGTGCTATCTGAGGAACATTGGTTAAGTTATTGAAGTGCATCTTGTAGATGGCACACACTGCTGCTACTGTGCATCGGTGGTGGAAGGAGTTAATGTTTGTGGACGGGGTGCCAATCAAGCGGGCGCTTTGTCCTGCATGGTGACAAGCTTCTAGAGTGTTGTTGGAGCTGCACTCGTCCAGGCACGTGGATAGTGTTCCATTACACTCTTGACTTGTGCCTTGTAGATGGTGGACAGGCGGGGGAGGTCAGGAGGTGAGCTACTCACTGTAGGATTCCTAGCCTTTGATCTGCCCTGGGAGCCAGTATTAATATGGCCAGTCCAGTTGAGTTTCTGACCAATGGTAACCCCCAGGATGTTGATTGTGGGGGATTCAGCAATGGTAATGCCATTAAATGTCAAGGAGAGATGGTGAATCCTCAACTGTAGAAGTGGAGATGGTCATTGCCTAGCACGTGTGACGCTGATGTAACTTGCCACTCGTCAGCCCAAGCCTACATATTATCCAGGTCTTGCTGCATTTGGACATGGATTGCTTCATTATCTGATGAGCCGTGAATGGTGCTGAACATTGTGCAGTTATCCGCAAACACCTCCAATCCTGACCTTATGATGGGAGGTCATTTATGAAGCAGCTGAAGATGGTTGAGGCTAGAGCACTACCCTGAGTGATGTCCTGGAGCTGAGATGATTGACCTCCAACTACCACAACTATTTTCCTTTGTGCCAGGTATGACTCCAACCAGCGGAGAGTTTTCCCCTGGTTCCCATTGACTCCAGTTTAGCTCGGCCTCCTTGATGCCATGCTCAGTCAAATGCCGCCTTGATGTCAAGGGAAGTCACTCTCACCTCAGACATTCAGCTCTTTTGGCCATGTTTGAACCAAGGCTGTAATGAGATCAGGAGCTGAGTGACCCTGGCGGAACCCAAACTGAACATCCGTGAGCAGGTTATTGCTGAGTTTAAGTGCCGCTGGATAGCACTGTTGATGACTCCTTCCATCACTTTGCTGGTTATGGAGAGTAGACGGATAGAGTGGTAATTGGCAAGGTTGCATTTGTCCTGTTTCTTGTGTGCAGGACACACCAGGTCAATTTTCCACATTGCCAGATAGATGTCAACCAGGGTTAATAAATGCAGATGGTATTTGCATAGTTATCTTTTAAAACTGAACAAAAGCCTTTAAAATAGCTGAGCCTATGTCTGTCTCTGAACCTTGAACAAAATAAGCTACCTGGCAGTTTTGAGAAAACATGCACCTCGTTATCTCTGAAGAGCCACTAATGGCCACCGGAGGACTGCACAATCCAACTTCAAAGTTTAGAAACAGAGGGGCAACACAGTGGCGCAGTGGGTTAGCCCTGCTGCCTCACGGTGCCGAGGTCCCAGGTTCGATCCCGGAACTGGGTCACTGTCCGTGTGGAGTTTGCACATTCTCCCAGTGTTTGCGTGGGTTTCGCCCCCACAACCCAAAGACGTGCAGGGTAGGTGAGTTGGCCACACTAAATTGTCCCTTAATTGGAAAAAATGAATTGGGTACTCTAAATTTATTTTTTTAAAGTTTAGAAACAGCAATGAGTATATCTATAAATATTTTATAAAAATATACAGTGAAATGTCTTATTCTCTCACAATACAACAGTGAATAATATTTAGAAAGTATTCCCAGCATTTCCTGTGTTTTCTATTCCAAATTTCCAGCATCCACTGTATCTTGCTTTTGTGTTATAAAGTCCTTCATTGGCTGTAAAGCACTGTGAGATGTCATAAGATTTTGAAAAGTGCATAATGCAAGTCTTTTTATTTTACTTTAAACTAACTGAAACGAGTGGGAACGGAACCATTTTCTAAACAGTCACAGGCCAACAACTATTCCAATTTCAATGTAGGTTGGACAAACATACCTACTTTAAACAATAGCCTGAAGATAATGTCACAACAGTGCTGGAATAATGATGCAGTCCAACCTGTTTCTTCATTAATAGGCAATGCATTCATCCAATCTTTTCCACAAGATTTATGTAATAAAGCACCACTTAATTCAACTTTCACCACTGAGAATTCAATGTGATTTCCACCATCCCATCATATGACTAAACTATAAAACCGTTAAACAAGGACCTTTCGGATTAAGTGACAAATAGTCCAGTCGTGAAAAATACAAAATGGCAAAAACAATAAAATGCATAGACAACATTTTGCTTCAGAGAGTGACAATGCATTGAACCTCTGATACATCATACTGATAAACTATCATTTTAATTTTTATAGAACTTTTCACATCTTCTGGAAGTCCCAAAACACTTCACAGCCAATTAAGTTCTGTACTTTTGAAGCGCAAACACTGCTGCTACATAGGCAAAAGCAGCAACTAATATGCTCAGAGCAAGCTCTCAAAACCAGCAGAAATGATCAGATAAACTTGCTTGTAACTACAATCTTTATATAGCAAATTCCCAATTGCAGTTCTGGGGAAGCAAGGCGAGCAAGAGGGGAAAAGGCACAATTCACCCCATTTACCTCAGACACACTCGGGAGCCGCACACAGGCAGAGGCCAGAATGCAAGCTGCCCACCCACTTCGCTGTCACAAATGGAAAAGGATCACAAAGGAAGGTAAAAAAAACTTGGAAACATTTCTTTGTTCACTTGATAAATAACTCACGCTTATCAAAAGAATGCAAGATAATCTGTCCTACAATGCTTTTTAGAATTTGCCCGATAACGGAAGAGCTCTTCCAATTGCATCCAATGAAGTACTTTTGGAAATATAATCACTGTCATAATGTCGGCCAGGACAGCAGGGTGCACTCCCCAGCTCCACTTCATAAGTGTGCTTTGGGGATTCTTACATCCACCTGATGGGGGAGTTTAGGCCTCAATTTAACATTTCATCTGAAAGACGGCACCTCCATTAACGCAGCATTGCCTCAGTACTGCACTGGTGTATTAGCCTAGGTTTTATGGTGAAGTCTCTAGCGTGGGGCTCAAACCCACAACCTTTTGATTTAGAGTCAAGAGTGCTATGGACTGAGCCATGCTGACAACATTATTCATTCTTTTCCAAGATCCCTTCAATACCTTTTCCTACATCCACCTATCTGATCTCATTTCTTGCTCTATTCTAGATGTTTGGGTAAATGCAAAACTACAGGCAATCAAAGAATCATAATTTATTCCAGAGAATCATTTATTTCACCAGATGAAATTCACGACGCAAGTAGCAATCTTCAACCAGCCCAGCCAGGTTCAGCCGGTCTAGCCGCTTCTGCTCAATTCCCAGGGAGGAGGTAAAAAACAGTAAACAAAATCATATCAATAACTGAACTATACTATCTACATTCTGGACCAAACATTTACAGTGCAAGGCACTCAGCAGAATAAACCTTTCAATGTTAGTTTGATAACACTAAAATGCAGCTATTTATACACGTGAAATGTCTGATCACACCGCTGGCACCTGCTACATACGACTATTGACATTTATCTGAAACCAGGATGAAACAGCTAGAAATTAATCGACATTTCCTACTTAAAGGCCATCTGCACCACCTCAAGCTGCGAAAGAGGATAAATGCAAAACTCATTCAAAGACAAACCATATTAGAGATTATTTCAAATTACTTCAATACAAGCTCACTACCATTTCATATTTTAGAACAGCAAAGGCAAACAACTTGCTACAATATTGGAGAACTGCTACAATTCAAAGTTACCCAAGTGAGACCCCATCAGGCTGTCTCAAGGGGAATGTAAAGAACCCACGGCACTAGTCAAAGAGCTCTTCTGATGTCAAGACCCACTGTCTGTGTGGAGATTGCACATTCTCCCCATGTCTGCGTGGGTCTCAATCACACAACCCAAAAGATGTGCAGGATAGGTGGATTGGCCATATCATTTTATTGAAACAGTAAAAAATATATACAAGGCCAAACGATACAAACACTAATTTTGTGTTGGAGAAACAGGGTACCCACCCCTCAGTAGGGGAGGGGTGTAGGATACTCAGATTATTAAAACAGTTCACAACACAGTTGTACTAAAGAACAAACGGTATACGCATTAAATTTTTGTTCTGGAGACCAGATACCCTCGCCTCGGTACCAACAGAAGGGAAAGGAAGGGGTGGTGGTGGGGAGAGGGGAAAGGAGGGTGGTGGGGAGAGAGGGAGTTGGGATGTTGGCCACACTAAATTGCCCCATAATTGGGTACTCTAAATTTATAAAAAGAAAAGATGTCAAGACCAACGATTTACATTCAATGAAATGTAGACCGATACAGGCTTGGAGGGCTGAATGGCCTGTTCCTGTGCTGTATTGTTCTTTGAAATGCCAATGAGGACATCAGTCATCTCTTTCTAATTTGTGCACTAAGACATTTGAGAAATGTAATACGGCATTATATAAACTTAAATATAATTTCCTTGTCAAAAAGGCTTAGCATTAGTTCTGAAAACCTATTAAGTAATTTTCTAGGACAGTTTCCCAATTAAATTATCTTTGTGTAATTACAAGAGAAGGCAATCTGTGTGACTTGGGGTGATTTTAACAAAACAACCATAATAAGCAGTGCTGCATAAGGCGGCCAGATTAATGGAATAGAGGTGTTTCCAGGTGTGGTAATGAGCTACACAGATTACTCGTGACCTGCAAGAATTATTTGCGCCAGCTAAAATGGCTGTACAACTAGTCTGAGCATCCCACTAGTCTCAGCGTCCCACAACATCTTAGAGACACATTTTAAAAGCACCGCAAGTGTTCAAAGACCAAATGAGTGCAAGATCACACTTAACTGTGATGTCCTGCAGGTGTTTGACATATTGTTTCAGGTCATACGAGTGTTCTGACAGTGGGTCATTTACTTGAAATGTTAATTCTATTTCCCACCCCACAGATTCTGCCAGAACTATTGGGTATTTACGACATTTTCTGTTTTTACTTCAGATTTACAACATCTGCAGTACTTTGCTTTCATACCATTTTGATAAGATTTTCAAGGACAGGCTAGATCTATATACAAACATGATGTCGAAAGCATCAGGGTGAATTTGAAGAAAATTGTGTCTGGGATCACAAGCACAGGTCATTTGAGGAAAACTATATGTTTGGTCTTGTTCTGACAAAGTGTGTGAAAGTGCCTGCTGTGCTACAATGTGCTACTTTAACAAGAGCACAGTAGCAAGATAAAACAGGCTGCTCGAAGCAAAGGAAAATGGGTTGAGCAGCATGGCTAGCACACTGAAACTTCCACGCTGCTTTAACCAAGAGGCAAGGTGAAGGTTTGATCCTACAATAAACTGGCCCCCAATCTTGTCTTCGGGCAAAGAGTGACAAGTGAAGGCTAGCTATCTCCTCAAAGGCACAGGAAATTAAGTAGCATAGTCACTACCAGGCAATTTTATGAGCAAGACTGACAGAATATTAGATGGAAAGAAGGAGTGCCTGGCTTATGGAAACCAAAAGGAGGGAGAAATTACTGAAAACAATACACAGATTAATCCCAAAAACATATGTAGTAGTTTCACTGGGGATGCAGTCCTTTCCTGGAAACTTTGCCTGTGTAAACACTGCACTTTACAATCTGCTTCACAAGTGTGCACAAATCTCAATCCTGATACACATGTCCAAATGTGCTAAGAAATTGCCACCTTTGCACCAAGCACTTAATAAGAACAATTGGATATTTTGCCGGCTGTTGGCAATGGATTAATTTTACTAAGCGTAACAAAACAACATAATTGAGGGAACACTTTACTTGGGCCAAGGTCTTGTATTAGGTTATGTTTGCCTCAGAAGTTCTATACAATGTGAACTGACAAGTACTGGGGAATGTCACGCATGGTAAGCTATCTGTTTATCTGACATCAATTTTTATCGCTTACATATAATCAGTGTACGGTGTTCCTTTTCTGTCTCCAGCAGAACTGTGTGTGCCCAATAAGTGGTACCAGAGGCTTCCTTTGAAGTATGAATCTGATGCAATGCAATTATGGTCAACAAATTAGTTTTATTTCTGTAAACGTATTTTCAATCAGTTTTGGGAGCTCATTGCATTACTGTGCAAGTCTGACATTAGGAACTAACTTGAAGACAAAGGTAGTTTCTGTCCGTGTCTTGAAGAGTTTTAACTTAAACAAAAGCTTTAAAGTGTTTAGCTCACTTGTGGTATTTGGGGCTTGATACTAAAATCTGATGTTATCACAAAGAACAGACTCAGTAGGAGACCACAGGACTACCTCAACCGCATCTTAACCAGCACTGAACACTTCAAACCACATCAAGGAATAATCATGCAATGGAGATTCATTCCATTTCTAGTTGATGGACCCTGATACAAGACAGCACAACAAATTAAAAATTAAGCAATAATGGCTCCACGAGCGTCTAGAAATGCATGTCACTCACTAGCACTTCAATGAGCTGAGATACAGATGCAAGGACATCGGCTCTAACCCTCATACTGACCGAGGCACGTGCTGAGTTTGTGGCTAGCAGTCAGAAGTTGGGACAAAGCAGACAAGCACTTCCAACAAGGAAGAAGAACTGGGTTACCAAAGACCACTCGTGACAACCAGTTAAACTGCAGAGCACTCAAGCAATATGTTATTTGAATGGAGAGAAACTGCAAAATGGTGCCGTACAGAAGGATCTAGGTGTCCTTGCACATAATCACAAAGTGAGCAGGCTGGTACAGCAAGTAATTAGGAAGTTAAATGGAATATTGGCCTTCATTGCAATGGGATGGAATATAAAGTAGGGAATTGTAGCAGCTACAATTATAGAGGGCATTGGTGAAATTACACTTAAACCACAGCATAGTTTTGATCTCTTTACTTGAGGGATATGCTTGCATTGGAGGCAGCTCAGAGAAGGGTCACAGTTCGATCCCTGGGGTGAAGGGCTTGTCTTTCAAGGAAAGGTCGCGCGTATACTCTTTGGATGAGAGGTGATGTTATTGAAAATTCCAAGTGGGCTTGATAGGAGTTTCTCCTTGTGGGGGATTCTAGATCTAGAGGGCAAAATTTCAAAATAAGGGGACTCCCATTGAAGACAGAGATGAAAATAACTTTCTTCTCTCAGAGGACCATTAATATTTGGAATTCGCATCAGACAGAATGGAGGATGGGTCAATGAATACATTCAAGGGTTATGGGGGCAGGCAGGAAATTGAGTTATGCCACAAACTGATCAGCCATGATCTTATTGACTGGCAGAGTAAGTTTGATGAACAAAATGCTTGTATTTCTTATGCTATGTTCATAGAGATGTGCACTCGTCTGCCTTCTCATCTTGAAAGAATACAATTGTAACACCCACACAACATTATGTTAGCTTGAAGAAGCAAACCATAAGCTGCACTTCAGAATTATTTTCTCTTCTTTCTGCCAACTTTCTCTCTTTTCTCTCCTGAAGGTCAATTTTTTTGCTGAGGTTTGGACAGCTTATTTTTCTTCCTCTCTCCTAATCTCATCCAGAATATCCTTATCACTGTTTTACAGTGGTTTGCACTGTTGCTTCATAGTGCCCGGGTCCCAGGTTCAATTCCTAGCTTGGGTCACTGTCTGTGTGGAGTCTGCCCATGCCTCCCCCATGCCTGCATGGGTTTCCTCCGGGTGCTCCGCTTTCCTACCACAAAGTCCCGAAAGACGCGCTTGTTAGGTGAATTGGACATTCTGAGTTCTCCATCAGTTCACCCGAGCAGGCACCGGAATGTGGCAACTAGGGGATTGTCACATAAGTTCATTGCAGTGTTAAGTAAGCCTACTTAATAAATATTATTATTATTAAATCATAAGAAAGTTGGCACAGGGCAGTACAGTGGTGCAGTGGTTAGCACCGCTACCTCATGGCACCGAGGACCCGGCCACTGTCCATGTGGAGTTTGCACATTCTCCCCGTGTCTGTGTGGGTCTCACCCCCACAACCCAAAGATATGTAGGATTGGTCATGCTAAATTGCCCATTAATTGGAAAAAAGAATTAGGTACTCCAAATTTTATTTTTTTTATAAAAGCAAGTTGGCACACTGGCCAAACTGGATGCATTCACAAGCACATAGGAAGAGATGATTATAGCATCTGCAGCAGAGTTTCAATAGCACACAACAGATTGTCCAGCACAGCGGCTGCAATCTGTACACACGATCTACTAGATGCACCAAAACAACTAAGTTTACTTTGGCCACATTTCCCTCACTTCACTCCCCTACAGCCACTACCATCAAGAAGGATATTTCAGGAACCTCACGATCTCCAGGTTCCCCTGACAAGTTAAGCACCATCCTGTCTTAGACACTGTCAATGGGTCACCCCCTGGAATTCCAGAGCTGTCGGTGGACCAGCAACATGAAGGCTGCAGTTGGTGATGAAGATACCCCACCACTGCCAGCACAACCAGAGGGAGGCAAAAATGGTACCCACACATAACACAAAGACAAACTTCAAAACAGATTGGGTGTCTCAAGGTGTGAGTTATGGTGCTGCAGTGGGAGAGAGATTCAGCTCTGACAATAACGTTGCTCCCCACCAATAAAAGCTAAATAACCTGGCCAGACTGGTGAAGGTATTCACACCCTCCCCACTCGGATTGGATTGCAGTGTTCTGTGATGAAGGCGCTGGCTTCACCGTGCAGCTGCGATGGAGACAGTGAACACACCTGGGAGAGGCGGCAGTGCTGCCTGGGGGTCAGCTCCCCACGGCCGCGGGCAGAGGGCAGCTTCCCCCCCGGGGTTTAACCGCAGGAGAGGCCGGGGCCTGTCAGCCTCCACCAGCCTTTCCTCCACCCCCACACCGGGCCTTGTTGCTGCGGCCCCGGCCCACACTCACCTTTCCCGGCAGTAGCAACAGGCTGAGGAGCAGCAGCGGGAGCCTGGGAGGCCCGGCCATGGCCGCGCTGCTGGGACTGTCTGTCGCTCGGTGAACAGCGGCTCCTTCCCTCAGCCTCCGCCCGCCCGCCCTCACTCGACGCTCCACGAGCGAAACACAACCACCGGTTCCGCCGGCCGGGAGGCGGGGCCTGAGGAGGGGCGGTGACCTGTGGAGGGGCGGGGCCTATGGATGGGGCGTGGCCATTATCCATCAATCATTGGGGAATGGGCGGGGCGTGCGTGGACCTGCCAATCAGCGGCAAAGGGCGGGAACCCGCGGCCACCCTGAATAACCCCTGCACCTGGGGTGGCCAAACTGACCATCAACAGGTCCATAGACCATTACAGCGCAGTACAGGCCCTTCGGCCCTCGATGTTGCGCCGACCTGTGAAACCACTCTAAAGCCCATCTACACTATTCCCTTATTGTCCATACGTCTATCCAATGACCATTTGAATGCCCTTAATGTTGGCGAGTCCACTACTGTTGCAGGCAGGGCATTCCACGCCCTTACTACTCTCTGAGTAAAGAACCTACCTCTGACATCTGTCTTATATCTATCTCCCCTCAATTTAAAGCTATGTCCCCTCGTGCTAGAAATCACCATCCGAGGAAAAAGACTCTCACTGTCCACCCTATCCAATCCTCTGATCATCTTGTATGGCTCAATTAAGTCACCTCTTAACCTTCTTCTCTCTTACAAAAACAGCCTCAAATCCCTCAGCCTTCCCTCATAAGATCTTCCCTCCATACCAAGCAACATTCTGGTAAATCTCCTCTGCACCCTTTCCAATGCTTCCACATCCTTCTGATAATGCGGCGACCAGAATTGCACGCAATACTCCAAATGCGGCCGAACCAGAGTTTTGTACAGCTGCAACATGGCCTCATGGCTCCAAAACTCAATCCCTCTACCAATAAAAGCTAACACACCGTACGCCTTCTTTACAACCCTCTCAACCTGAGTGGCAACTTTCAGGGATCTATGTACATGGACACCGAGATCTCTCTGCTCATCCACACTACCAAGAATCGTACCATTAGCCCAGTACTCTGTCTTCCTGTTATTCCTTCCAAAATGAATCAACTCATACTTTTCTGCATTCAACTCCATTTACCACCTCTCAGCCCAGCGCTGCAGCTTATCTATGTCTCTCTGTAACTTGTAACATCCATCCGCACTGTCCACAACTCCACCGACTTTAGTGTCATCTGCAAATTTACTCACCCATCCTTCTACGCCCTCCTCCAGGTCATTTATAAAAATTACAAACAGCAGTGGCCCCAAAACAGATCCTTGTGGTACGCCACTAGTAACTGGACTCCAGTCTGAACACCATTTCCCATCAACCACCACCCTTTGTCTTCTTTCAGCTAGCCAATTTCTGATCCAAACTGCTAAATCACCCTGAATCCCATGCCTCCGTATTTTCTGCAGTAGCCTACCGTGCAGAACCTTATCAAACGCTTTACTGAAATTCATATACACCACATCAATTGCTTTATCCTCATCCACCTGTTTGGTCACCTTCTCAAAGAACTCAATAAGGTTTGTGAGGCACGACCTACCCTTCACAAAACCATGTTGACTATCTCTAATCAAATTATTCCTTTCCAGATGATTATACATCCTATATCTTATAAACCTTTCCAAGACTTTGCCCACAACAGAAGTAAGGTTCACTGGTCTATAGTTACTGGGGTTGTCTCTACTCCCCTTCTTGAACAAGGGAACAACATTTGCTATCCTCCAGTCTTCTGGCACTATTCCTGTAGACAAAGATGACTTAAAGATCAAAGCCAAAGGCTCAGCAATCTCCTCCCTAGCTTCCCAGAGAATTCTAGGATAAATCCCATCCAGCCCAGGGGACTTATCTATTTTCACACTTTCCAGAATTGCTAACACCTCCTCCTTATGAACCTCAAGCCCTTTTAGTCTAGTAACCTGAATCTCAGTATTCTCCTCAACAACATTGTCTTTTTCCTGTGTGAATACTGACGGAAAATATTCATTTAGCACCTCTCCTATCTCCTCGGACTCCATGCACAACTTCCCACTGCTGTCCTTGACTGGCCCTACTCTTACCCTAGTCATTCTTTTATTCCTGACATATCTATAGAAAGCTTTAGGGTTATCCTTGAACCTACCTGCCAAAGACTTCTCATGTCCCCTCCTGGCTCTTCTTAGCTTTCTCTTTAGGTCCTTCCTAGCTAACTTGTAGCTCTCGAGCGCCCTAACTGAACCTTCATGTCTCATCTTTACATAAGCCTCCTTCTTCCTCTTGACAAGTATTTCAACTGCTTTAGTAAACCACGGTTCCCTCGCTCGACCACTTCCTCCCTGCCTGACAGGTACATACTTATCACAGGCACGCAATAGTTGTTCCTTGAATCCTTGAACAAGCTCCACATTTCCATTGTGCCCATCCCCTGCAGTTTTCTTCTCCATCCGATGCATCCTAAGTCTTGCCTTATCGCATATAATCGCCTTTCCCCCAGATATAACTCTTGCCCTGCGGTATATACCTATCCCTTTCCATCACTAAAGTAAACGTAATCGAATTGTGGTCACTATCACCAAAGTGCTCACCTACCTCCAAATCTAACACCTGTCCTGGTTCATTACCCAGTACTAAATCCAATATGGCTTCGCCTCGCATTGGCCTATCTACATACTGTGTCAGGAAACCCTCCTGCACACATTGGACAAAAACGGACCCATCTAAAGTATTCGAACTATAGCGTTTCCAGTCAATATTTGGAAAGTTAAAGTCTCCCATAACAATTACCCTGTTGCTTTCGCTCCTATCCAGAATCATCTTTGCAATCCTTTCCTCTACATCTCTGGAACTTTTTGGAGGCCTATAGAAAACCCCTAACAGGGTGACCCCACCTTTCCTGTTTCTAACCTCAGCCCATACTACCTCAGTAGACGAGTCCTCATCAAATGTCCTTTCTGCCACCGTAATACTGTCCTTGACTAACAATGCCACCCCTCCCCCTCTTTTACCACCTTCCCTGAGCTTACTGAAATATCTAAACCCCAGCACCTGCAACAACCATTCCTGTCCCTGCTCTATCCATGTCTCCGAAATGGCCACAAAATCGAAGTCCCAGGTACCAACCCATGCCGCAAGTTCACCCACCTTATTCCGGATGCTCCTGGCATTGAAGAAGACACACTTTAAACCACCTTCCTGCCTGCCGGTACACTCCTGCAACTTTGAAACCTTACTCATGACCTCACTACTCTCAACCTCCTGTATACTGGAGCTACAATTCAGATTCCCAATCCCCTGCTGAACTAGTTTAAACCCTCCCGAAGAGCATTAGCAAATTTCCCCCCCAGGATATTGGTACCCCTCTGGTCCAGGTGTAGACCATCCCGTTTGTAGAGGTCCCACTGACCCAGAATGAGCCCCAATTATCCAGAAATCTGAGACCCTCCCTCCTGCACCATCCTTGTAGCCACGTGTTCAACTCCTCTCTCTCCCTATTCCTCGTCTCGCTAGCACGTGGCACGGGTAACAACCCAGAGATAATAACTCTGTTTGTCCTAGATCTAAGCTTCCACCCTAGCTCCCTGAATTCCTGCCTTACTATCCCTTTTCCTACCTATGTCATTGGTACCTATGTGACCACGACTTGGGGCTGCTCCCCCTCCCCCTTAAGGATCCCGAAAACACGATCCGAGACATCACGCGGACCCTGGCACCTGGGAGGAAACACACCAACTGCGAGTCTCTCTCGTTCCCACAGAATCTCCTATCTATCCCCCTAACTATGGAGTCTCCAATGACTAATGCTCTACTCCTCTCCCCCCTTCCCTTCTGAGCAACAGGGACAGACTCTGTACCAGAGACCTGTACCCCATGGCTTACCCCTGGTAAGTCCCCCCCCCACAACAGTATCTAAAGCGGTATACTTGTTACTAAGGGGAACGACCACAGGGGATCCCTGTACTGACTGCTTCCTCCCAGCCCCTCTCACAGTCACCCATCTATCTTTATTCTTCAGAGTAACTACATCCCTGAAGCTTCTATCTATAACCACCTCTGCCTCCCGAATGATCCGAAGTTCATCCAGCTCCAGCTCCAGTTCCCTAACGCGGTTTCTGAGGAGCTGGAGATGGGTGCACTTCCCACTAATGAAATCAGCAGGGACACTGATGGCGTCCCTCACCTCAAACATTCTGCAGGAGGAACATTGCACTGCCTTCCCTGCCATCCCCTCTAGATAAAAAAAGAAAAAGAAAGAATGTGCTTACCTGTTATTCACTCTACCCCTTAGGTTAAAGGAGAAAGAGCTTACCAGGCAGTGGGTGTCCAAAGAGGTGGTCCGGCTGGACCGTCTGCCCCTCTTCCCTGGCTTTATTCATGGCCAGGTCCCTGGAGAGTGGGCATGCAGTACCCACGGGCACTCTCCAGGCCTCCCATGCCCGGTGGGCACCGCAGGGGTCAGATTGCTTTGTCTACCCCCATTTTCACATTATGATTTGATGTTGATAATTTTCCATTGGTCTTTGTTACTTTTGGGCTGTGCCCCTAATAGGAGCGGCCCCTTTTAATTTGTCTCTCAGTTAATTCCCTTTGGCATATTGTTTTGATTGGGCCCTAAAATAAATCAAATAGGAAGGAGGACCACCTGGTGAACCTGGGCCTGGCGAAACTCATCAATAACAGGTCTGGGCAGCGGGTAACCTCCGAGTGACCAAGGAGGTCATCCGGCTGACTGTTTGCCTCACGACTGTGGCTTTATTCGCGGCTAGATGTCACTGGAGAGGGAGCATGTGGTGTCCACGGGCACCCTCGAGGCCTTTCATGCCCCTCTTTTCACATTATGATTTGATGTTGACAAGTTTCCTTTGTTCTTTGTTATTTTGGGGCAGTGCTCCTACCAAATCAGCCCCTTTTAATTTGTTCCTGAGTTTGTTTCCGTTCTTCCATTAAGTTGATTGGACCCTAAAAAATGTAAAGAAGGTGGCGGAACATCTCATGAACCTACTCCTGGGCCTGGTGAAACTCGCCACTAACAGTTCAGGGCAAGGGTGGCATGGTGGCACAGTGGTTAGCACTGCTGCCTCACGGAGTCGAGGACACGGGTTCGATCCCGACCCCGGGTCACTGTCCGTGTGGTGTTTGCACATTCTCCCCGTGTCTGCGCGGATCTTGGGAACAGGAGTATGCAAATCAGCCCTTCGTGACTGTTCTGCAATTGGAGAAGATCATGGCCGATCTGGTTGTGCTCTCAACTCCACCTTCCTGTCTGTCCTCCATAACCCTCGACTCTCTTGCCTAGCAAAAATCGATAACTCCGCCCTGGCTATATTCTCAATGACCCAAGCCTCACCGCTTTCTGGGGACGTTTGGGGTTGTGAAGTTTTCATGTTCTCCGCGTGACAGCGAGGATTTACTCTGCATGCACTGATTTCCTCCCATCGTCCAAAGATGTGCAGGTTAGATGGGGTTATGGGAATCGGGCGGGGAAGTGGGCCTGGGTAGGGCGCTCTTTTGGAGGGTCGGTGTAGACTCAATGGCCAAATGGCCTCCTTCTGCACTGTAAGGTTTCTATGGTTGTACAGAAGAGTGGTGATCTTTTTGAAACATGATAGGTTCCAGGTGGACTAGATAGAATTCCACCGATTAACAACCCTGAGAGAAATTCTCCTTGTCTGTCTTAAAAGGGTGACTTCTTATTCTTAACATAATAATAATCTTCTTAGTGTCACAAGCAGGCTTACATTAACACCGCAACAAAGCCACTGTGAAAATCCCCTAGTCGCCACACTCCGGTGCCTGTTCGGGTACACAGAGGGAGAATTCAGAATGTCCAATTCACCTAACAGCACGTCTTTCGGGACTTATGGGAGGAAACCGGAGCGCCCGGAAGAAACCCACGCAGACACGGGAGAACGTGCAGACTCCGCACAGTGACCCAAGCCAGGAATCAAACCTGGGACCCTGACACCATGAAGCAACAGCTAACCACTGTGCTACCATGCCACCCATAAACTGTGTCCCCTAGTTTTAGTCTCCCGCACAAGTGGAAACATCCTCCTGGTACCCACCATATCTAGACCCCTTAGAACCTTTTATGTTTCAAAAAGATCACCTCTTCTGAATTCCAAATGGTAAAGGTCTAACCTGTTCAGCCTTTCTTCATAAGATAAGCCTTCAATCCCAGGAATAAGTCAGGTGAACTTTCTCTGAACTGCCTCTAAAACAATTATATAATGTTCCAAGTAAGGAGACCAAAACTGTGCATAGTACCCCAGATGTGGCTTCATCAAGATGCAGTAAAACTTCCTGACTTTTATATTCAACTCCCCTTGCAATAAACACCATTATTCCTAATCACTGGCTGTATCTGCATAAAAACCTTTTGTGACTCATGTACCAGGTTCCTCTGTGCCACTGAGTTCTGCAATCTTTCTCTGTTTAAATAGTTTGCAACTTTTCTATTCTTCCTGCCATAATGGACAAGTTCACATTCCCACATTATACTCCGTCCACCAGATTTTTGCCCACTCAGTTTTTTAAACAATCTATAATCCCTTTGTAGACTCTATCTGCTCTTGGAACTCTCTTCTTACCTTTCTTGGTGTTATCTGCAAATTTAGCTATCATACGTTCAATCCCTTCATTAAAGTGATTGATATAGATTATAAATAGTTCAGGCCCCTAGGGGCAGCACGGTGGCACATTGCTGCCTCACAGCGCCGAGGTCCCAGGTTCAATCCCGGCTCTGGGCCACTGTCCATGTGGAGTTTGCACATTCTCCCCGTGTTTGGTGGGTTTTGCCCCCACGACCCAAAGGTGCGCAGGGTAGGTCAATTGGCCACGCTAAATTGCCCCTTAATTGGAAAAAATGAATTGGGTATAAATAAATAGTTTAGGCCCCAATACCAATCCCTATGGTACATAATTAGTTACAGCTTGCCAGCCTGAAATGGGCCCATTTATCTCTGCTTCCTGTTAGTCAATCAATCCTTTATCCATGCTAATATGTTACCCCCTACACCATATGCTGTTATCTTGTGCAGATGTGACACCTTCTCAAATACTTTTGGAAATCCAAGTACACCACATCCACAGGTTAAAAGCAAATTACTGTGAATGCTGGAATCTGAAACAAAAGAGGAAATTCTGGAAAATCTCAGCAGGTTTGGCAGCAAAGGTAGGGAGAGAAAAGAGCTCATGTTTCGAGTCTAGATGACCCTTTGTCAAAGCTAAAAGACATAGAAAGTGGGAGATATTTATACTGTGGGGTGAGGTAATGAAATATGAGTCATAGCCACAGAAATCAAGGGAAAAGAGTGCTAATGGCAGTCCCCAGAGAGAATGAAAGGTGTGAAAGGCCAAACAGAAGAGAAACTGTTTGTGGTAGGCCGGGGTCACATAGGAGGATCAGTAGCAATACGCAGATCGTAGTGAGTAGGTTCAATGGGTTAATAGCAGTAGGGAGTAACAGGTAGAAGTGGACAGGCAGCTTGTAGCAGTGGGCAGGTCACCAATAAGGAGGTGGTAGTAGCAGCAGGCAAACAAGACCTGGTAGAGACAATTCAAATGGAATGAGCCATCTAATCATAATCAGTAATGGTCGAGTTTTTTTAGTGCTGTAAGAATGTGATTTGCTAACCACATTCATATGTATAGAGTTATTCCAAACTTTTGGGTATTATCACGCATTTTCCCCAAAAAGCAATTTCAGCTTAACTGACAGTAAAGGGATATTGAAATAGTCTGGCAGAATTTCATCCAGGGGTGTGGAGAGTCAGCAAGAGATGCCAATCTGAGATCAGCAGCTCTCCATTATAGGCAATGCCACTGGGAGCAATGGCAACTACCAGTAATGCACCCACCAGATGCCTCGAATGGCTGAGGGACCCAGGTCACTGGTGAGTGATTGTGGGAAGGAAGTCATAGGGAGGGGGTCGCTGGCTAGAGCAGGAGGGGGGGGGGCTGGAAGCAAGGGGAGGAGGTTGGTTCCTCACTACTCAATGCCAGGTCTCTCGATCAGGCACTGAGTTTCTTTGAATGCAAACAGGTTTGCTTATTGATGGACTGCCCGCATGGTGATGCCCCTGCCCCTCCGCTGGTTGAATACCAGTGGTGGTGGCATAAGGCCGAAATGTCTCAATAATTGTTCACTTAAAGACCGCAATTAGTGTAAAGGGGGAAGGCCGCCAGCAAGACTTACTGTCCCAGACTTAATAAGGTGGAGGTGAGAAGGTGGCGGGGTCCAATCTCCACAGCCACCCACCCAATTACACCCCCCCTAACTTCCAAACACACTACTCGGGTTATTAAACTCCACCCAGTGTGTGAATGTGATTAAAAACTATTTGTTCCCAGCAAGGATAAATGTTGACACAGACTGGTTGAGCCAAATAGTCTGTTTCTGTAATGCAACGCCTCTGTACATCTATATATTTTTTTAGTCAATATGTCCCAGATGACCATAGGCTACTTTCCCCTTTTGAGGGGGAGAGCTGACTAGTGGCGATTTAACCTGAAGATCACCACACATCAGGGGAGGGGCAAGGTTGAGAAAGGGGGGGGTGGTCTTCGTGAATAATCTCAGCTGGTATGAGAATTGAACCCAGGCTGTTGGCCTTACTTTGCATCACAAACCAGCTGTCCAGCTAACCGGCCCCCACTCTATACATCTCCACAAATCTATATATATTAGTTGATAATATCACAGAATTGTTACAATGCAATTCAGAAGGAGGCAATTCTGCTCATTGTGAAACTACAATATAGTATTTAAGAATAAATCATGGATTACATTTCTGGAATATGGAGCAT
This sequence comes from Scyliorhinus torazame, assembly GCF_047496885.1. Lineage (NCBI taxonomy): Eukaryota > Metazoa > Chordata > Chondrichthyes > Carcharhiniformes > Scyliorhinidae > Scyliorhinus > Scyliorhinus torazame. The sequence continues at coordinate 159,962,160 of NC_092724.1, read as the reverse complement.
TCAATTAACTTAACTATTTTTAACATTTAAAGTAACTTTGTTCGTGACTCCATGTAGTCAATGTTTTTAGATCCTAAGTTTTTTTTACATAAAATCATTTGAAGAAACTTGTGCAGTTTAAAAACTTATATTATCCGTATATTTGACTTAAGGCTGCACTACTATCATCACTCCCCTGTTAACAGCCAACATGCCGTACACTTAAGTATACACCAAGGTTTTTCAAAGTGCGGGAACAGCTGCATAGAGTATGCTAAAATTGTAAGAGATTAGAAAGTGTAGGTTACCAAAGGACCTGGGTGTCCTTGTTAACAAGTCACTGAAGGCTAACGTGCAGGTGCAGCAAGAAGGCTAATGGTGTGCTGGCCTTTATCGCAAGAGGGTTTGAATACAGGAGGAGCAAAGTCTTGCTTAAATTGTGTAGAACCTTGGTTAGACCATGCCTGTGTGCAGTTTTGGTCCCTTTAGGAAGGATATTGTTGCCAGAGAGAAAGTAGAACAAAGGTTCACCAGAATTGTTCCGGGATGACGTCCCAAAGTCCTGAAAGACGTGTTTGTTAGGTGAATTGGACATTCTGAATTCTCCTTCAAGTGTATACGAGCAGGCGCCAACTAGGGGATTCTCACAGTAACTTCATTGCAGTGTTATGTAAGTCTACTTTACATTCACCTGAGGAAGGAGCAGCGCTCCAAAAGCTAGTGATTCGAAACAAACCTGTTGGACTTTAACCTGGTGTTGTAAGATTTCTTACTGTACTTTACATAGAACATACAGTGCAGAAGGAAGCATTCAGCCCATCTAGTCTGCACCGACCCACTTAAGCCCTCACTGCCACCCTATCCCCATAACCCAATAACCCCTCCTAAACGTTTTGGATACTAAGGCCGATTTATCATGGCCAAACCACCTAACCTGCACATCTTTGGACTGTGGGAGGAAACCGGAGCACCCAGAGGAAACCCACGCACACACGGGGAGAACGTGCAGACTCGGCACAGACAGTGACCCAGCGGGGAATTGAACCTGGGACCCTGGCGCTGTGAAGCCACAATGCTATCCACTGTGCTACTGTGCTGCCCAATGTGACACTAATAAAGTGTATAAAGACACTAATAAAGTGTACAATAAAGTAATAAAGATTATTATTATGGCAGGACTGTCCTAAGAGGGGAGTTTGGGGAAACTGGGCCTGTATTCTCTGGAGTTTCTAAGAATGAGAGGTGATTTCATTGAAACCTACAAAATACATAAAGGGATAGACAGGGTAGACGCAGTTAAGATATTTTCACTGGTTGGAGAGTCTAGAACCTGTTTTGTTACCTGTGTGGTAGGTAACATGTGCTACTCAATCCTTGGTTAATGATGAGGTCTTCTGAATCTCGATGAAGAAGACTCGATCTCGTCCAATAGTAACAAAAGGTTTATTGAGTAACTATAACAATAATTGCATGAGTTCTTTACTTTTACACTAGTGATAAGGTTAACAAGATCTAACTACAGGAACTATACATAACTCCACTAGCCATCTGAACTAATCTGATACTGCCCTGGTCACAGTGCACCCAAGAGAGAGGGAGAGACACAATGTGGTTGCTTTTTATACCCCTGTTGGTCCGGCCCTCTAGTGATCATGTGGTGCTCCTGATTACACCCCTTAGGTACATGCACATACAGAGATCACTACAGAACCAGGGGACATCATTTCAAAATAAGAGGGAAGCCACTTAGGACCGAGATGAGATTTAAAAAAAATAAGTGGATTATAAATCTTGGGAATTTTCTACCCCAGAGCGCTGTCGAAGCTCAGTCGGAGTATGTTTAAAGTAGAGATTGATTGATTTGTAGATGCCAATGATGTACAGGGATATGAGGAAAAAAGGCATTGAAGTAGATGATCAGCCATGATTGTAGTAGGGGCTGGTTTAGCACAGTGGGCTGAACAGCTGGCTTGTAATGCAGAACAAGGCCAGCAGCGTGGGCTCAATTCCCATACCGGCCTCCCCGAACAGGCGCTGGAATGTGGCGACTAGGGGCTTTTCACAGTAATTTCATTGAAGCCTACTTGTGACAATAAGCGATTATTATTATTGAATGGTTGAGCAGGCTCAATGGGCTGAATGTTCTGCTCGTATGTTCCTATGCGCCATTGTCATGTCAGCCTTCTTTCAGCCTCCAGTACGTGCTTTTGTTGGAATCAATAGATTTGAAACAAACGAATTTTGATATCCTGTTCCTACTTTTTAAACCCACAAACAGCAGCTCACAGGGAAATTGTGACATTTCTCAAATAAAACATAATCACAGATACATTAATAACAGGACGAATGTGCAGAAACTCCCAAGATAAAGTGTACAAATTTGTCAAATGGGTTAGAAACGTTTTTTGATTGTACAAGGTTTTTTTATTCTGTTGTAATGAAGAGTTGACACTTGAAATCTTAACTGCTCTTTCTCTCCATCGATGCTGCCTGACCTGCTGAATATTTCCAGCTTTTCCTCCGATTTCCAATATCTGTAGTTTTTATTTACTCTTTATCTGTCTTAGTTAACTGGCTTAATGTTTTCACAAAGGCATAAACCATTGTGTTACAGGAAGCATTTGCCATTCGAATCAACGAGACAGTCTAAGCCAGGATCAAAGATTCAATTTTGAAGGTTAAAGTCAATTCAGGCTTTCTAACATCACTTAGCAACCACGACAGCTGGCCTAGAATGTAGCAAGATCATTTATTGTATGTTGTTTTTATCTTGAAGTACCTTTATTTTGTGATATAATTTTCTTTGAAATTCAATTTTTATGGGAAAAAGAAAATTGTAAGTAATCAGTAAGTGACCTGTTGACCATTGCTTATTGCATCTGGTCAGAATGTTTGTGTGTTTGTATCTAAATATCTGGACTGAGGTCGGCCGTCTTTCTACCTCCTTTTATTTCTGTTTGTTTTTTTCCTCGGGTTGGTGCGGTTATGCAAAGTGTAACATATAAGTGGTGAATTACAAAATGTGAAAACCCAATAAAAACACTTTTTAAAAAAAAGAACGTTTGTGATTTGTGTGTCCATTTATCCTGTTTGAAGCATAGGCTTTTTCATTTTAGGTATTGTGGTTATGTAAGTTACAAAACCTTCCCGGAGAATCCCGCCCAGGGAGGCAGCGTTGGGAAACTCGCGGCAGTGCCCGCTCGCTGCCACACTGAGAAACCTTCCCGGAGAATCCCGCTCAGTGCTGCCGGACTGGGAAACCCGCGGCCGTGCCCGCTCGCTGCCACACTGAGATACCTTTCCGGAAATCCCACCCAGGGAGGCCGGACTGGGAAACCCACGGCCGTGCCCGCTCGCTGCCACACTGAGAAACCTTCCTGGAGAATCCCACTCAGTGCTGCCGGACTGGGAAACCCGCGGCCGTGCCCGCTCGCTGCCACACTGAGAAACCTTCCCGGAGAATCCCGCCCAGGGAGGCCGGACTGGGAAACCCGTGGCCGTGCCTGCTCGCTGCCACACTGAGAAACCTTCCCGGAGAATCCCGCCCAGGGAGGCCGGACTGGGAAACCCGTGGCCGTGCCTGCTCGCTGCCACACTGAGAAACCTTCCCGGAGAATCCCGCTCAGTGCTGCCGGACTGGGAAACCCGCGGCCGTGCCTGCTCGTTGCCACACTGAGAAACCTTCCCGGAGAATCCCGCCCAGGGAGGCCGGACTGGGAAACCCGTGGCCGTGCCCGCTCGCTGCCACACTGAGAAACCTTCCCGGAGAATCCCGCCCAGGGAGGCCGGACTGGGAAACCCACGGCCGTGCCCGCTCGCTGCCACACTGAGAAACCTTCCTGGAGAATCCCACTCAGTGCTGCCGGACTGGGAAACCCGCGGCCGTGCCCGCTCGCTGCCACACTGAGAAACCTTCCCGGAGAATCCCGCCCAGGGAGGCCGGACTGGGAAACCCGTGGCCGTGCCTGCTCGCTGCCACACTGAGAAACCTTCCCGGAGAATCCCGCCCAGGGAGGCCGGACTGGGAAACCCGTGGCCGTGCCTGCTCGCTGCCACACTGAGAAACCTTCCCGGAGAATCCCGCTCAGTGCTGCCGGACTGGGAAACCCGCGGCCGTGCCTGCTCGCTGCCACACTGAGAAACCTTCCCGGAGAATCCCGCCCAGGGAGGCCGGACTGGGAAACCCGCGGCCGTGCCCGCTCGCTGCCACACTGAGAAACCTTCCTGGAGAATCCCGCCCAGGGAGGCAGCGCTGGGAAACCCGCGGCCGATCCCGCTCGCTGCCACACTGAGAAACCTTCCCGGAGAATCCCGCCCAGTGCGGCCGGACTGGGAAACCCGTGGCCGTGCCCGCTCGCTGCCACACTGAGAAACCTTCCCGGAGAATCCCGCCCAGGGAGGCCGGACTGGGAAACCCGTGGCCGTGCCTGCTCGCTGCCACACTGAGAAACCTTCCTGGAGAATCCCGCCCATGGAGGCCGGACTGGGAAACCCGTGGCCATGCCCGCTCGCTGCCACACTGAGAAACCTTCCCGGAGAATCCCGCCCAGATGGCAGCTCCGGGAAACCCGTGGCCGTGCCCGCTCGCTGCCACACTGAGAAACCTTCCCGGAGAATCCCGCCCAGGGAGGCAGCTCCGGGAAACCCGTGGCCGTGCCTGCTCGCTGCCACACTGAGAAACCTTCCCGGAGAATCCCGCCCAGGGAGGCCGGACTGGGAAACCCGTGGCCGTGCCTGCTCGCTGCCACACTGAGAAACCTTCCCGGAGAATCCCGCCCAGGGAGGCCGGACTGGGAAACCCGTGGCCGTGCCCGCTCGCTGCCACACTGAGAAACCTTCCCGGAGAATCCCGCCCAGGGAGGCCGGACTGGGAAACCCGTGGCCGTGCCCGCTCGCTGCCACACTGAGAAACCTTCCCGGAGAATCCCGCCCAGTGCGGCCGGACTGGGAAACCCGTGGCCGTGACCGCTCGCTGCCACACTGAGAAACCTTCCCGGAGAATCCCGCCCAGGGAGGCCGGACTGGGAAACCCGCGGCCGTGCCCGCTCGCTGCCACACTGAGAAACCTTCCTGGAGAATCCCACCCGGGGGGACGGACTGGGAAACCCGATGCTGTGCCCGCTCGCTGCCACACTGAGAAACCTTCCCGGAGAATCCCGCCCAGGGAGGCCGGACTGGGAAACCCGCGGCCGTGCCCGCTCGCTGCCACACTAAGAAATCTTCCCGGAGAATCCCGCCCAGGGGGGCCGGGCTGGGAAACCCGATGCTGTGCCCGCTCGCTGCCACACTGAGAAACCTTCCCGGAGAATCCCGCCCAGGGAGGCCGGACTGGGAAACCCGTGGCCGTGCCCGCTCGCTGCCACACTGAGAAACCTTCCCGGAGAATCCCGCCCAGGGAGGCAGCACCGGGAAACCCGTGGCCGTGCCCGCTCGCTGCCACACTGAGAAACCTTCCCGGAGAATCCCGCCCAGGGAGGCCGGACTGGGAAACCCGTGGCCGTGCCCGCTCGCTGCCACACTGAGAAACCTTCCCGGAGAATCCCGCCCAGTGAGGCAGGACTGGGAAACCCGTGGCCGTGCCCGCTCGCTGCCACACTGAGAAATCTTCCCGGAGAATCCCGCCCAGGGTGGCCGGACTGGGAAACCCGCGGCCAGGCCCGCTCGCTGCCACACTGAGAAACCTTCCCGGAGAATCCCGCCCGGGGGGCCGGACTGGGAAACCCGTGGCCGTGCCCACTCGCTGCCACACTGAGAAATCTTCCTGGAGAATCCCGCTCAGGGGGCCTGGGCTGGGAAACCCGATGCTGTGCCCGCTCGCTGCCAGACTGAGATACCTTCCCGGAGAATCCCGCCCTTGGGAGGCCGGACTGGGAAACCCGTGGCCGTGCCTGCTCGCTGCCACACTGAGAAACCTTCCTGGAGAATCCCGCTCAGGGAGGCAGCGCTGGGAAACCCGCGGCCGATCCCGCTCGCTGCCACACTGAGAAACCTTCCCGGAGAATCCCGCCCAGTGCGGCCGGACTGGGAAACCCGTGGCCGTGCCCGCTCGCTGCCACACTGAGAAACCTTCCTGGAGAATCCCGCCCAGGGAGGCCGGACTGGGAAACCCGCGGCCAGGCCCGCTCGCTGCCACACTGAGAAACCTTCCCGGAGAATCCCGCCCAGGGAGGCCGGAGTGGGAAACCCGCGGCCGTGCCTGCTCGCTGCCACACTGAGAAACCTTCCCGGAGAATCCCGCCCAGGGAGGCCGGACTGGGAAACCCACGGCCGTGCCTGCTCGCTGCCACACTGAGAAACCTTCCCGGGGAATCCCGCCCAGTGCGGCCGGACTGGGAAACCCGTGGCCGTGCCTGCTCGCTGCCACACTGAGATACCTTCCCGGAGAATCCCGCCCAGGGAGGCAGGACTGGGAAACCCGCGGCCGTGCCTGCTCGAAGCCACACTGAGAAATCTTCCCGGAGAATCCCGCCCAGGGAGGCCGGACTGGGAAACCCGCGGCCGTGCCCGTTCGCTGCCACACTGAGAAACCTTCCCGGAGAATCCCGCCCAGTGCGGCCGGACTGGGAAACCCGTGGCCGTGCCCGCTCGCTGCCACACTGAGAAACCTTCCCGGAGAATCCCGCCCAGGGAGGCCGGACTGGGAAACCCGTGGCCGTGCCCGCTCGCTGCCACACTGAGAAACCTTCCCGGAGAATCCCGCCCAGGGAGGCCGGACTGGGAAACCCGATGCTGTGCCCGCTCGCTGCCACACTGAGAAACCTTCCCGGAGAATCCCGCTCAGGGGGGCCGGACTGGGAAACCCGATGCTGTGCCCGCTCGCTGCCACACTGAGAAACCTTCCCGGAGAATCCCGCTCAGGGGGGCCGGACTGGGAAACCCGCGGCCGTGCCCGCTCGCTGCCACACTGAGAAACCTTCCCGGAGAATCCCGCCCAGGGAGGCCGGACTGGGAAGCCCGCGGCCGTGCCCGCTCGCTGCCACACTGAGAAACCTTCCTGGAGAATCCCACCCGGGGGGCCGGACTGGGAAACCCGATGCTGTGCCCGCTCGCTGCCACACTGAGAAACCTTCCCGGAGAATCCCGCCCAGGGAGGCAGGACTGGGAAACCCGTGGCCGTGCCCGCTCGCTGCCACACTAAGAAATCTTCCCGGAGAATCCCGCTCAGTGCTGCCGGACCGGGAAACCCGTGGCCGTGCCCGCTCGCTGCCACACTGAGAAACCTTCCTGGAGAATCCCGCTCAGGGGGGCCGGGCTGGGAAACCCGATGCCGTGCCCGCTCGCTGCCACACTGAGATACCTTCCCGGAGAATCCCGCCCAGGGAGGCCGGACTGGGAAACCCGCGGCCGTGCCCGCTCGCTGCCACACTGAGAAACCTTCCCGGAGAATCCCGCCCAGGGAGGCCGGACTGGGAAACCCGTGGCCGTGCCCGCTCGCTGCCACACTGAGAAACCTTCCCGGAGAATCCCGCCCAGGAAGGCAGCACCGGGAAACCCGTGGCCGTGCCCGCTCGCTGCCACACTGAGAAACCTTCCCGGAGAATCCCGCCCAGGGAGGCAGCGCTGGGAAACCCGCGGCCGTGCCTGCTCGCTGCCACACTGAGAAACCTTCCCGGAGAATCCCGCCCAGGGAGGCCGGACTGGGAAACCCGTGGCCGTGCCTGCTCGCTGCCACACTGAGAAACCTTCCCGGAGAATCCCGCCCAGGGAGGCAGCGCTGGGAAACCCGCGGCCGATCCCGCTCGCTGCCACACTGAGAAATCTTCCTGGAGAATCCCGCCCAGGGAGGCCGGACTGGGAAACCCGCGGCAGTGCCCGCTCGCTGCCACACTGAGAAACCTTCCTGGAGAATCCCGCCCAGTGCTGCCGGACTGGGAAACCCGCGGCCGTGCCTGCTCGCTGCCACACTGAGAAACCTTCCCGGAGAATCCCGCCCAGGGAGGCCGGACTGGGAAACCCACGGCCGTGCCTGCTCGCTGCCACACTGAGAAACCTTCCCGGAGAATCCCGCCCAGTGCGGCCGGACTGGGAAACCCGTGGCCGTGCCTGCTCGCTGCCACACTGAGAAACCTTCCCGGAGAATCCCGCCCAGTGCGGCCGGACTGGGAAACCCGTGGCCGTGCCTGCTCGCTGCCACACTGAGATACCTTCCCGGAGAATCCCGCCCAGTGCGGCCGGACTGGGAAACCCGTGGCCGTGCCTGCTCGCTGCCACACTGAGAAACCTTCCCGGAGAATCCCGCCCAGTGCGGCCGGACTGGGAAACCCGTGGCCGTGCCTGCTCGCTGCCACACTGAGAAACCTTCCCGGAGAATCCCGCCCAGTGCGGCCGGACTGGGAAACCCGTGGCCGTGCCTGCTCGCTGCCACACTGAGAAACCTTCCCGGAGAATCCCGCCCAGTGCGGCCGGACTGGGAAACCCGTGGCCGTGCCCGCTCGCTGCCACACTGAGATACCTTCCCGGAGAATCCCGCCCAGTGCGGCCGGACTGGGAAACCCGTGGCCGTGCCTGCTCGCTGCCACACTGAGAAACCTTCCCGGAGAATCCCGCCCAGGGAGGCAGGACTGGGAAACCCGTGGCCGTGCCCGCTCGCTGCCACACTGAGAAACCTTCCTGGAGAATCCCACCCAGGGAGGCCGGACTGGGAAACCCGCGGCCGTGCCCGCTCGCTGCCACACTGAGAAACCTTCCCGGAGAATACCGCCCAATGAGGCAGGACTGGGAAACCCGTGGCCGTGCCCGCTCGCTGCCACACTGAGAAATCTTCCCGGAGAATCCCGCCCAGGGAGGCCGGACTGGGAAACCCGCGGCCGTGCCCGCTTGCTGCCACACTGAGAAACCTTCCCGGAGAATCCCGCCCGGGGGGCCGGACCGGGAAACCCGTGGCCGTGCCCGCTCGCTGCCACACTGAGAAATCTTCCTGGAGAATCCCGCTCAGGGGGGCCGGGCTGGGAAACCCGTGGCCGTGCCTACTCGCTGCCACACTGAGAAACCTTCCCGGAGAATCCCGCCCAGGGAGGCCATCTGGGAAACCCGCGGCCGATCCCGCTCGCTGCCACACTGAGAAACCTTCCTGGAGAATCCCGCTCAGTGGGGCCGGACTGGGAAACCCGCGGCCGTGCCCGCTCGCTGCCACACTGAGAAACCTTCCCGGAGAATCCCGCTCAGTGCTGCCGGACTGGGAAACCCGCGGCCGTGCCCGCTCGCTGCCACACTGAGAAATCTTCCTGGAGAATCCCGCCCAGGGAGGCCGGACTGGGAAACCCGCGGCCAGGCCCGCTCGCTGCCACACTGAGAAACCTTCCCGGAGAATCCCGCTCAGGGGGGCCGGACTGGGAAACCCGCGGCCGTGCCCGCTCGCTGCCACACTGAGAAACCTTCCCGGAGAATCCCGCTCAGGGGGGCCGGACTGGGAAACCCGCGGCCGTGCCCGCTCGCTGCCACACTGAGAAACCTTCCCGGAGAATCCCGCTCAGGGGGGCCGGACTGGGAAACCCGTGGCCGTGCCCGCTCGCTGCCACACTGAGAAACCTTCCCGGAGAATCCCGCCCAGGGAGGCAGGACTGGGAAACCCGCGGCCGTGACCGCTCGCTGCCACACTGAGAAACCTTCCCGGAGAATCCCGCTCAGGGGGGCCGGGCTGGGAAACCCGATGCTGTGCCCGCTCGCTGCCACACTGAGATACCTTCCCGGAGAATCCCGCCCAGGGAGGCCGGACTGGGAAACCCACGGCCGATCCCGCTCGCTGCCACACTGAGAAACCTTCCCGGAGTATCCCGCCCAGGGAGGCCGGACTGGGAAACCCGATGCTGTGCCCGCTCGCTGCCACACTGAGAAACCTTCCCGGAGAATCCCGCCCAGGAAGGCAGCACCGGGAAACCGGCGGCCGTGCCTGCTCGCTGCCACACTGAGAAACCTTCCCGGAGAATCCCGCCCAGGGAGGCCGGACTGGGAAACCCGTGGCCGTGCCCGCTCGCTGCCACACTGAGAAACCTTCCCGGAGAATCCCGCCCAGGGGGGCCGGGCTGGGAAACCCGCAGCCGATCCCGCTCGCTGCCACACTGAGAAATCTTCCTGGAGAATCCCGCCCAGGGAGGCCGGACTGGGAAACCCGCGGCAGTGCCCGCTCGGTGCCACACTGAGAAACCTTCCCGGAGAATCCCGCCCGGGGGGCCGGACTGGGAAACCCGATGCTGTGCCCGCTCGCTGCCACACTGAGATACCTTCCCGGAGAATCCCGCCCAGGGAGGCCGGACTGGGAAACCCGCGGCCGATCCCGCTCGCTGCCACACTGAGAAACCTTCCTGGAGAATCCCGCCCAGTGCGGCCGGACTGGGAAACCCGCGGCCGTGCCCGCTCGCTGCCACACTGAGAAACCTTCCCGGAGAATCCCGCCCAGGGAGGCCGGACTGGGAAACCCGTGGCCGTGCCCGCTCGCTGCCACACTGAGAAACCTTCCCGGAGAATCCCGCCCAGGGAGGCAGCGCTGGGAAACCCGCGGCCGATCCCGCTCGCTGCCACACTGAGAAATCTTCCTGGAGAATCCCGCCCAGGGAGGCCGGACTGGGAAACCCGTGGCCGTGCCCGCTCGCTGCCACACTGAGAAACCTTCCCGGAGAATCCCGCCCAGGGAGGCAGCGCTGGGAAACCCGCGGCCGATCCCGCTCGCTGCCACACTGAGAAACCTTCCTTGAGAATCCCGCTCAGTGCGGCCGGACTGGGAAACCCGCGGCCGTGCCCGCTCGCTGCCACACTGAGAAACCTTCCTGGAGAATCCCGCCCAGTGCGGCCGGACTGGGAAACTCGTGGCCGTGCCCGCTCGCTGCCACACTGAGAAACCTTCCTGGAGAATCCCGCCCAGTGCGGCCGGACTGGGAAACTCGTGGCCGTGCCCGCTCGCTGCCACACTGAGAAACCTTCCTGGAGAATCCCACCCGGGGGGCCGGACTGGGAAACCCGTGGCCGTGCCCGCTCGCTGCCACACTGAGAAACCTTCCCGGAGAATCCCACTCAGTGCTGCCGGACTGGGAAACCCGCGGCCGTGCCTGCTCGCTGCCACACTGAGAAACCTTCCCGGAGAATCCCGCCCAGGGAGGCCGGACTGGGAAACCCACGGCCGTGCCTGCTCGCTGCCACACTGAGATACCTTCCCGGAGAATCCCGCCCAGTGCGGCCGGACTGGGAAACCCGTGGCCGTGCCTGCTCGCTGCCACACTGAGAAACCTTCCTGGAGAATCCCGCCCAGGGAGGCCGGACTGGGAAACCCGCGGCCGTGCCTGCTCGCTGCCACACTGAGAAACCTTCCCGGAGAATCCCGCCCAGGGAGGCAGGACTGGGAAACCCGCGGCCGTGACCGCTCGCTGCCACACTGAGAAACCTTCCCGGAGAATCCAGCCCAATGAGGCAGGACTGGGAAACCCGTGGCCGTGCCCGCTCGCTGCCACACTGAGATACCTTCCCGGAGAATCCCGCCCAGTGCGGCCGGACTGGGAAACCCGTGGCCGTGCCTGCTCGCTGCCACACTGAGAAACCTTCCCGGAGAATCCCGCCCAGGGAGGCAGGACTGGGAAACCCGTGGCCGTGCCCGCTCGCTGCCACACTGAGAAACCTTCCTGGAGAATCCCACCCAGGGAGGCCGGACTGGGAAACCCGCGGCCGTGCCCGCTCGCTGCCACACTGAGAAACCTTCCCAGAGAATCCCGCCCAATGAGGCAGGACTGGGAAACCCGTGGCCGTGCCCGCTCGCTGCCACACTGAGAAATCTTCCCGGAGAATCCCGCCCAGGGAGGCCGGACTGGGAAACCCGCGGCCGTGCCCGCTTGCTGCCACACTGAGAAACCTTCCCGGAGAATCCCGCCCGGGGGGCCGGACCGGGAAACCCGTGGCCGTGCCCGCTCGCTGCCACACTGAGAAATCTTCCTGGAGAATCCCGCTCAGGGGGGCCGGGCTGGGAAACCCGTGGCCGTGCCTACTCGCTGCCACACTGAGAAAGCTTCCCGGAGAATCCCGCCCAGGGAGGCCGGACTGGGAAACCCGCGGCCGATCCCGCTCGCTGCCACACTGAGAAATCTTCCCGGAGAATCCCGCCCAGTGCTGCCGGACTGGGAAACCCGTGGCCGTGCCTGCTCGCTGCCACACTGAGAAACCTTCCCGGAGAATCCCGCTCAGTGCTGCCGGACTGGGAAACCCGCGGCCGTGCCCGCTCGCTGCCACACTGAGAAATCTTCCTGGAGAATCCCGCCCAGGGAGGCCGGACTGGGAAACCCGCGGCCAGGCCCGCTCGCTGCCACACTGAGAAACCTTCCCGGAGAATCCCGCTCAGTGCTGCCGGACTGGGAAACCCGCGGCCGTGCCCGCTCGCTGGCACACTGAGAAATCTTCCTGGAGAATCCCGCCCAGGGAGGCCGGACTGGGAAACCCGCGGCTGTGCCCGCTCGCTGCCACACTGAGAAACCTTCCCGGAGAATCCCGCTCAGGGGGGCCGGACTGGGAAACCCGCGGCCGTGCCCGCTCGCTGCCACACTGAGAAACCTTCCCGGAGAATCCCGCTCAGGGGGGCCGGACTGGGAAACCCGCGGCCGTGCCCGCTCGCTGCCACACTGAGAAACCTTCCCGGAGAATCCCGCTCAGGGGGGCCGGACTGGGAAACCCGTGGCCGTGCCCGCTCGCTGCCACACTGAGAAACCTTCCCGGAGAATCCCGCCCAGGGAGGCAGGACTGGGAAACCCGCGGCCGTGACCGCTCGCTGCCACACTGAGAAACCTTCCCGGAGAATCCCGCTCAGGGGGGCCGGGCTGGGAAACCCGATGCTGTGCCCGCTCGCTGCCTCACTGAGATACCTTCCCGGAGAATCCCGCCCAGGGAGGCCGGACTGGGAAACCCACGGCCGATCCCGCTCGCTGCCACACTGAGAAACCTTCCCGGAGTATCCCGCCCAGGGAGGCCGGACTGGGAAACCCGATGCTGTGCCCGCTCGCTGCCACACTGAGAAACCTTCCCGGAGAATCCCGCCCAGGAAGGCAGCACCGGGAAACCGGCGGCCGTGCCTGCTCGCTGCCACACTGAGAAACCTTCCCGGAGAATCCCGCCCAGGGAGGCCGGACTGGGAAACCCGTGGCCGTGCCCGCTCGCTGCCACACTGAGAAACCTTCCCGGAGAATCCCGCCCAGGGGGGCCGGGCTGGGAAACCCGCAGCCGATCCCGCTCGCTGCCACACTGAGAAATCTTCCTGGAGAATCCCGCCCAGGGAGGCCGGACTGGGAAACCCGCGGCAGTGCCCGCTCGCTGCCACACTGAGAAACCTTCCCGGAGAATCCCGCCCGGGGGGCCGGACTGGGAAACCCGATGCTGTGCCCGCTCGCTGCCACACTGAGATACCTTCCCGGAGAATCCCGCCCAGGGAGGCCGGACTGGGAAACCCGCGGCCGATCCCGCTCGCTGCCACACTGAGAAACCTTCCTGGAGAATCCCGCCCAGTGCGGCCGGACTGGGAAACCCGCGGCCGTGCCCGCTCGCTGCCACACTGAGAAACCTTCCCGGAGAATCCCGCCCAGGGAGGCAGCGCTGGGAAACCCGCGGCCGTGCCTGCTCGCTGCCACACTGAGAAACCTTCCCGGAGAATCCCGCCCAGGGAGGCCGGACTGGGAAACCCACGGCCGTGCCTGCTCGCTGCCACACTGAGATACCTTCCCGGAGAATCCCGCCCAGTGCGGCCGGACTGGGAAACCCGTGGCCGTGCCTGCTCGCTGCCACACTGAGAAACCTTCCTGGAGAATCCCGCCCAGGGAGGCCGGACTGGGAAACCCGCGGCCGTGCCTGCTCGCTGCCACACTGAGAAACCTTCCCGGAGAATCCCGCCCAATGAGGCAGGACTGGGAAACCCGTGGCCGTGCCCGCTCGCTGCCACACTGAGAAACCTTCCTGGAGAATCCCGCTCAGGGGGGCCGGGCTGGGAAACCCGATGCTGTGCCCGCTCGCTGCCACACTGAGATACCTTCCTGGAGAATCCCGCCCAGGGAGGCCGGACTGGGAAACCCGCGGCCGTGCCCGCTCGCTGCCACACTGAGAAACCTTCCCGGAGAATCCCGCCCAGGGAGGCAGCTCCGGGAAACCCGCGGCCGTGCCCGCTCGCTGCCACACTGAGAAACCTTCCCGGAGAATCCCGCCCAGGGAGGCCGGACTGGGAAACCCGTGGCCGTGCCCGCTCGCTGCCACACTGAGAAACCTTCCCGGAGAATCCCGCCCAGGGAGGCCGGACTGGGAAACCCGTGGCCGTGACCGCTCGCTGCCACACTGAGAAATCTTCCTGGAGAATCCCGCCCAGGGAGGCCGGACTGGGAAACCCGCGGCCGTGCCCGCTCGCTTCCACACTGAGAAACCTTCCCGGAGAATCCCGCCCAGGGAGGCCGGACTGGGAAACCCGTGGCCGTGCCCGCTCACTGCCACACTGAGAAACCTTCCCGGAGAATCCCGCCCAGGGAGGCAGCACCGGGAAACCCGCAGCCGTGCCCGCTCGCTGCCACACTGAGAAACCTTCCTGGAGAATCCCACCCGGGGGGACGGACTGGGAAACCCGATGCTGTGCCCGCTCGCTGCCACACTGAGAAACCTTCCCGGAGAATCCCGCCCAGGGAGGCAGGACTGGGAAACCCGTGGCCGTGCCCGCTCGCTGCCACACTAAGAAATCTTCCCGGAGAATCCCGCTCAGTGCTGCCGGACTGGGAAACCCGATGCTGTGCCCGCTCGCTGCCACACTGAGAAACCTTCCCGGAGAATCCCGCCCAGGGAGGCAGCACCGGGAAACCCGTGGCCGTGCCCGCTCGCTGCCACACTGAGAAACCTTCCCGGAGAATCCCGCCCAGGGAGGCCGGACTGGGAAACCCGCGGCCGTGCCCGCTCACTGCCACACTGAGAAACCTTCCCGGAGAATCCCACCCAGGGAGGCCGGACTGGGAAACCCACGGCCGTGCCCGCTCGCTGCCACACTGAGAAACCTTCCCGGAGAATCCCACCCAGGGAGGCAGCTCTGGGAAACCCGCGGCCGTGCCCGCTCGCTGCCACACTGAGAAACCTTCCTGGAGAATCCCGCCCAGGGAGGCCGGACTGGGAAACCCGCGGCCAGGCCCGCTCGCTGCCACACTGAGAAACCTTCCCGGAGAATCCCACCCAGGGAGGCCGCACTGGGAAACCCACGGCCGTGCCCGCTCGCTGCCACACTGAGAAACCTTCCCGGAGAATCCCGCCCGGGGGGCCGGACTGGGAAACCCGATGCTGTGCCCGCTCGCTGCCACACTGAGAAACCTTCCCGGAGAATCCCGCCCAGGGAGGCCGGACGGGGAAACCCGATGCTGTGCCCGCTCGCTGCCACACTGAGAAACCTTCCCGGAGAATCCCACCCAGGGAGGCCGCACTGGGAAACCCACGGCCGTGCCCGCTCGCTGCCACACTGAGAAACCTTCCCGGAGAATCCCGCCCGGGGAGGCCGCACTGGGAAACCCACGGCCGTGCCCGCTCGCTGCCACACTGAGAAACCTTCCCGGAGAATCCCGCCCGGGGGGCCGGACTGGGAAACCCGATGCTGTGCCCGCTCGCTGCCACACTGAGAAACCTTCCCGGAGAATCCCGCCCAGGGAGGCCGGACTGGGAAACCTGTGGCCGTGCCCGCTCGCTGCCACACTGAGAAACCTTCCCGGAGAATCCCGCCCAGGGAGGCAGCTCCGGGAAACCCGCGGCCGTGCCTGCTCGCTGCCACACTGAGAAACCTTCCCGGAGAATCCCACTCAGTGCTGCCGGACTGGGAAACCCGCGGCCGATCCCGCTCGCTGCCACACTGAGAAACCTTCCCGGAGAATCCCGCCCAGGGAGGCAGCGCTGGGAAACCCGCGGCCGTGACCGCTCGCTGCCACACTGAGAAACCTTCCCGGAGAATCCCGCCCAGGGAGGCAGCACCGGGAAACCAGCGGCTGTGCCCGCTCGCTGCCACACTGAGAAACCTTCCTGGAGAATCCCACCCGGGGGGCCGGACTGGGAAACCCGTGGCCGTGCCTGCTCGCTGCCACACTGAGAAACCTTCCCGGAGAATCCCGCCCAGGGAGGCCGGACTGGGAAACCCGTGGCCGTGCCCGCTCGCTGCCACACTGGAAACCTTCCCGGAGAATCCCGCCCAGGGAGGCCGGACTGGGAAACCCGCGGCCGTGCCCGCTCACTGCCACACTGAGAAACCTTCCCGGAGAATCCCACCCAGGGAGGCCGGACTGGGAAACCCACGGCCGTGCCCGCTCGCTGCCACACTGAGAAACCTTCCCGGAGAATCCCACCCAGGGAGGCAGCTCTGGGAAACCCGCGGCCGTGCCCGCTCGCTGCCACACTCAGAAACCTTCCTGGAGAATCCCGCCCAGGGAGGCCGGACTGGGAAACCCGCGGCCAGGCCCGCTCGCTGCCACACTGAGAAACCTTCCCGGAGAATCCCACCCAGGGAGGCCGCACTGGGAAACCCACGGCCGTGCCCGCTCGCTGCCACACTGAGAAACCTTCCCGGAGAATCCCGCCCGGGGGGCCGGACTGGGAAACCCGTGGCCATGCCCGCTCGCTGCCACACTGAGAAACCTTCCCGGAGAATCCCACCCAGGGAGGCCGCACTGGGAAACCCACGGCCGTGCCCGCTCGCTGCCACACTGAGAAACCTTCCCGGAGAATCCCGCCCGGGGGGCCGGACTGGGAAACCCGATGCTGTGCCCGCTCGCTGCCACACTGAGAAACCTTCCCGGAGAATCCCGCCCAGGGAGGCCGGACGGGGAAACGCGATGCTGTGCCCGCTCGCTGCCACACTGAGAAACCTTCCCGGAGAATCCCACCCAGGGAGGCCGCACTGGGAAACCCACGGCCGTGCCCGCTCGCTGCCACACTGAGAAACCTTCCCGGAGAATCCTGCCCGGGGAGGCCGCACTGGGAAACCCGTGGCCGTGCCCACTCGCTGCCACACTGAGAAACCTTCCCGGAGAATCCCACCCAGGGAGGCCGCACTGGGAAACCCAAGGCCGTGCCCGCTCGCTGCCACACTGAGAAACCTTCCCGGAGAATCCCGCCCGGGGGGCCGGACTGGGAAACCCGATGCTGTGCCCGCTCGCTGCCACACTGAGAAACCTTCCCGGAGAATCCCGCCCGGGGGCCGGACTGGGAAACCCGCGGCTGTGCCCGCTCGCTGCCACACTGAGAAACCTTCCCGGAGAATCCCGCCCAGGGAGACCGGACCAGGAAACCCGCAGCCGTGCCCGCTCGCTGCCACACTGAGAAACCTTCCCGGAGAATCCCGCTCAGTGCTGCCGGACTGGGAAACCCGCGGCCGTGCCCGCTCGCTGCCACACTGAGAAACCTTCCCGGAGAATCCCGCCCAGGGAGGCCGGACTGGGAAACCCGATGCTGTGCCCGCTCGCTGCCACACTGAGAAACCTTCCCGGAGAATCCCGCCCAGGGAGGCCGGACTGGGAAACCCGTGGCTGTGCCCGCTCGCTGCCACACTGAGATACCTTTCCGGAAATCCCACCCAGTGAGGCCGGACTGGGAAACCCACGGCCGTGCCCGCTCGCTGCCGCACTGAGAAACCTTCCCGGAGAATCCCGCTCAGTGCTGCCGGAATGGGAAACCCGCGGCCGTGCCCGCTCGCTGCCGCACTGAGAAACCTTCCCGGAGAATCCCGCCCAGGGAGGCCGGACTGGGAAACCTGCGGCCGTGCCCGCTCGCTGCCACACTGAGAAACCTTCCCGGAGAATCCCGCCCAGGGAGCCCGGACTGGGAAACCCGTGGCCGTGCCTGCTCGCTGCCACACTGAGAAACCTTCCCGGAGAATCCCGCTCAGTGCTGCCGGACTGGGAAACCCGCGGCTGTGCCCGCTCGCTGCCACACTGAGAAACCTTCCCGGAGAATCCCGCCCAGGGAGGCAGCGCTGGGAAACCCGTGGCCGTGCCCGCTCGCTGCCACACTGAGAAACCTTCCTGGAGAATCCCGCCCAGGGAGGCCGGACTGGGAAACCCGTGGCCGTGCCCGCTCGCTGCCACACTGAGAAACCTTCCCGGAGAATCCCGCCCAGGGAGGCCGGACTGGGAAACCCTGAAGACTGGCTGATATCAGGCTGGCAGTAATTTACCCGCTGCCCCAGCACATTCTCCCGGCACTGTAACCGGATCCAGGGGCCGGGCTGCAGCAGGAAGTGGGGCCTGGCGACTAGGCCGCGCCTCCCGCCCGCCCGGGACTCAGCGGAAGCGAATCTGCCAACATCGGCCCGGAGGCGGCAGCGGCTCTCCCAGTTGCCGCAGCAAATGCCATTCGGTGACGTGAGCGGCCGCTTGCGGCGCGGCTCTGGTGCGTCAGAGCAACTCGAGGCCGAGGCCCCGGGCCTGGCGCAGGCCTCAGGCCGGGTGAGTGACCTGGGCAGCGGCTTCTCCAAATGTCCCCATTAAAGTGATTGTAAATAAATAATTATTGACGCTGCAGCTCGGGGTAATTTATATCCCGGCGCCATCCCCCAGCGTGTTTGACTGGACATGAGGAATGTTTACACGTGTTAGACTCGAATCCGACTCCAGCCAAACTACCCTCCAGCCGATAACGTTTGTTTCTCAAGTGACTTTCTCCAGTCTGCTAAACTTTCATCTTCCTACAGATTTGGGAGTTTAAACATCCGCAAAGCTGACCGGTCGGAAACTGCACAAAGGTTGGGAAACCTCCTCCAATAACGGGTAAGTTTAAAGTATTCAATTGTATTTATAAATATAGAAATGTCCGGGTGGTAATCGAATGAAACATTAAATTTAATCCCGCCCAACCAGGGTGGGGGGCAGCATGGTGTCTCAGTGGTTAGCACTGCTGCCTCATGGCGCCGAGGACCCGGGTTCCATCCCATTCTCGGGCCACTGCCCGTGTGGAATTTGCACATTTTCCCCGTGTCTGCGTGGGTCTCACCCCTACAACCCAAAAAGGTGTGCAGCGTCGGTGGATTGGCCACGCTAAGTTGCCCCTTAGTTGGAAAAAAAGTGAAAATTGATTAAAAATTCCCGCAGCTGCACTACTTGTCCATTAACATTCTTACTGTGGTGCTGCCCACTTTAAACGGTGCGACATGAATGCAAGTCGTGACTGGGTTTGAAGTGCGCTATGCCATTCAGCAAACATTCTGGAAAGTTCTACTCCCATTAAACTGCTAGATAAAAGTGAGTCAGGACTCGCGAACAACAAACTGCCGCTAATATTACAGTGACAATAATTTAAAATGCTCCTCTACGCTCTCTCCCATGCACCATCAGTAGACCTGGTTCCGTGCCCGGAATGCTTTATTGACCCCTCTTTTCACGTTCTGAGTTGATGCTGCTAAGTTTCCGTTATTGTTTTGGGCAGTGCTCTGACCAGGAGTGGCCCATTTTTAATTCACCCTCAGTTTGTTTCCCTTAAAATTGAGTTAATTGGACCCTGAAATGCACCATGAGTGGAACTGGATCCACGGGCTGGAGCAGGAAGTGCAGCCTGGCGACAAGGCTCACCTCCCTCGCGCCGTGGCCGACGGAGTCAACGGAAGCGAATCCGTCAACATCGGGCCAGTGGCAGCGGGATGACATCAATCGGCAGAAAATGTCATTTGGTGATTTGAATCCCGAAGCGCCCGCTGGCGGCCTGGGTCTCGGGCCGAGGAGCAGCTCCAGGTTGAGGCCTCGGCCTCCTGTTACCCGGCACACCGTTTGCCGAGGGGTCTGGGGCTGCTGCTTTGCCGGTTCTGGGTCGCAGCGAGGGGGTTGCCTTTGCCGCCGAGAATCTGCTCGCTCGCTGGGGGGTGAACTGTGTCTCCCAGCCAGGGAGCCGCGACGAGGCCCCAAGACAGGTGCAGGCCGCAGGCCGGGAGAGCGAATGGGGAAACTGGAGAGCGGCTTCTCCAAATGTCATCATTAAACTCATTATAAACAAATGTAATTGTAAAACTTGCAGCCCGCGCACGGGGGTAATTTATATCCTGGCTCGATTTCCAACCCCCCCAATACGTTTGACTGGACATGATGAATGTTTACACGTGTTAGACTTCTGATACCGATGAAGAGCACTCGAATCTGACTCCAGTCAAACTACCCTCCAGCCGATAACGTTTGTTTCACAAGTGACTTTCTCCAGTCTGCTAAACTTTCAACTTCCTACAGATTTGGGAGTTTAAACATCCGCAAAGCTAACCGGTCGGAAACTGCACAAAGGTTGGGAACCCTCCTCCAATAACGGGTAAGTTTAAAGTATTCAATTGTATTTCTAAACGTGGAAATTTCATGTTTCATGAGGTTGGGGAAGGGGATGCATTTCAAGCTGAAGGATTTTTAAAAAAAGGGGGTTTCAGACTAGCGATGCAGTGGTGAGTTAGTGAGTGAAATAGAGACCATGTCAGTCTCTAATAAAACGGGAAACAGCGGAGGCTAAAAGTCAACATGGACCGCTCAGGACAAATGGTCGCTTTCCGTACTGTTCGTACCGAGTGGTAATGGAATAAAATTTTAAATTTAGTCCCGTCTAGGGGTGGCATGCGGCGCAGTGGTTAGCACTACTGCCTCATGGCGTCGAGGACCCGGGTTCGATCCCAGCCCCGGGTCACTGTCCGTGTGGACTTTGCACATTCTCCCAGTGTCTGCGTGGCTCTCGCCCTCACCCCCCAAAAAGCTGAGCAGGTTAAGTGAATTGGCCACGCTAAATTGCCCCTTAATTGGAAAATTAATAATTGGGTATTCTAAATGTATATTACGAAATAATTTCCCCCAGCTGCACTCTGAGGATCTGAACTAATGTCTTCACAGCATGAGTCTGGACATTACTTGTCCGTTACTATTCCTACTGTGGTACTACCCACTTTAAACGGTGCGACATGAATGCAAGTCGACTGGGTTTGAAGTGCGCTATGCCATTCAGCAAACATTCTGGAAAGTTCTATTCCCATTAAACTGCGAGATAAAAGTGAGTCAGGACTCGCTAACATTAAACTGCCGCTAATATTACAGTGACAATAATTTAAAATGCTCCTCTACGCTCTCTCCCTTGCACCGTCAGTAGAACCAGTTCCGTGCCCGGTGGGCACCGCAGGGGTTAGATTGCTTTATCGACCCCTCTTTTCACATTATGATTGAATGCTGCTAAGTTTCCGTTCTTTCTTTGGTATTTCTGGGAAGTGCCCTGACCGGGAGCCGCTTCGTTTGACTGATTTGTTTTCTTTAGTAAATTGAGTTGATTGGGCCCTAAAAGGCGCCATGAGTGGAACCGAATCTGTGCGCTGGAGCCGGAAGTGCAGCCTGGCGACAGGCCCTCCCCTCCCTCTCTCCACTGCCGAGTGTCTGCTCGCTCGCAGGTCGGTGAACTGTGTCTCCCGGCCGGGGAGCTGTGCCGAGGCCCCGTGAAGGGCACAGGCCGGGCGAGTGAACGGGGGAACTGGGTAGCGGCTTTTCCAAATGTCACCATTAAACTCATTATATGTAAATGATTATTAAACCTGCTGCCCGTGCGCACGGGTTAATTTATATCCTGTCTGGATTTTTTTCCACCCCCTCCCAATTTGTTTGACTGGACATGATGAATGTTTACACGTGTTAAACTTCTGATGCCGATGAAGAGCACTCGAATCTGACTCCAGCCAAACTACCCTCCAGCCGATAACGTTTGTTTCTCAAGCGACTTTCTCACGTCTGCTAAACTTTCATCTTCCGCCAGATTTGGGAGTTTAAACATCCGCAGAGCAAATCGGTCGGAAACTGCACAAACCTCCTCCAACAATGGGTAAGTTTAAAGTATTCAATTGTACTTATGAACGTGGAAATGTCATGTTTTCCAGTGGTTGGGGAAGGGGATACCTGTCGAGCAGGAATTTTAAAAAGGGGATTTGAGACTAGCGATGCAGTAGTGAGAGTTGGTGACTGAAATAGAGACCGTGTCAGTCTCTAATAGAATGGCAAACCGTGGAGGCTAAAAGTCAACATGGACTGCTCGGGACAAATGGCCGCTTTCCGTCCTGTTTGTACCGGGTGGTAATCGAATGAAACATTAAATTTAATCCCGCCCAACAGGTGGGGGGGGCACGGTGTCTCAGTGGTTAGCACTGCTGCCTCATGGCGCCGAGGACCCGGGTTCCATCCCATTCTCGGGCCACTGCCCGTGTGGAATTTGCACATTTTCCCCGTGTCTGCGTGGGTCTCACCCCTACAACCCAAAAAGATGTGCAGCGTAGGTGGATTGGCGACGCTAAGTTGTCCCTTAGTTGGAAAAAAAAAATTGATTACTCTTAATTTACATTAAAAAATTCCCGCAGCTGCACTACTTGTCCATTAACATTCTTACTGTGGTGCTGCCCACTTTAAATGGTGCGACATGAATGCAAGTCGTGACTGGGTTTGAAGTGCGCTATGCCATTCAGCAAACTTTCTGGAAAGTTCGACTCCCATTAAACTGCGAGATAAAAGTGAGTCAGGATTTACTAAAATTGAACTGCCGCTAATATTACAGTGGCAATTTACGGGCAGCACGGTAGCATTGTGGATAGCACAATTGTTTCACAGCTCCAGGGTCCCAGGTTCGATTCCAGCTTGGGCCACTGTCTGTGCGGAGTCTGCACATCCTCCCCGTGTGTGCGTGGGTTTCCTCCGGGTGCTCCGGTTTCCTCCCACAGTCCAAAGATGTGCAGGCTAGGTGGATTGGCCGTGATAAATTGCCCTTGGTGTCCAAAGTTGCCCTTAGTGTCCAAAGTTGCCCTTAGTGTTGGGTGGGGTTACTGGGTTATGGGGATAGGGTGGAGGTGTTGACCTTGGGTGGGGTGCTCTTTCCAAGAGCCGGTGCAGACTATATGGGCCAAATGGTCTCCTTCTGCACTGTAAATTCTATGATTCTATGATATGATTAAAATGCTCCTCTACGTTATCTCCCTTGCACCATCAGTAGACCCGGTTCCGTGCCCGGAATGCTTTATTGACCCCTCTTTTCACGTTCTGAGTTGATGCTGCTAAGTTTCCGTTATTGTTTTGGGCAGTGCCCTGACCAGGAGTGGCCCATTTTTAATTCACCCTCAGTTTGTTTCCCTTAAAATTGAGTTAATTGGACCCTGAAATGCACCATGAGTGGAACTGGATCCACGGGCTGGAGCAGGAAGTGCAGCCTGGCGACAAGGCTCACCTCCCTCGCGCCGTGGCCGACGGAGTCAACGGAAGCAAATCCGTCAACATCGGGCCAGTGGCCGCGGGATGACATCAATCGGCAGAAAATGTCATTTGGTGATTTGAATCCCGAAGCGCCCGCTTGCGGCCTGGGTCTCGGGCCGAGGAGCAGCTCCAGGTTGAGGCCTCGGCCTCCGGTTACCCGGCACACCGTTTGCCGAGGGGTCTGGGGCTGCTGCTTTGCCGGTTCTGGGTCGCAGCGAGGGGGTTGCCTTTGCCGCCGAGAATCTGCTCGCTCGCTGGGGGGTGAACTGTGTCTCCCAGCCAGGGAGCCGCGACGAGGCCCCAAGACAGGTGCAGGCCGCAGGCCGGGAGAGCGAATCGGGAAACTGGAGAGCGGCTTCTCCAAATGTCATCATTAAACTCATTATAAACAAATGTAATTGTAAAACTTGCAGCCCGCGCACGCGGGTAATTTATATCCTGGCTCGATTTCCAACCCCCCCAATACGTTTGACTGGACATGATGAATGTTTACACGTGTTAGACTTCTGATACCGATGAAGAGCACTCAAATCTGACTCCAGTCAAACTACCCTCCAGCCGATAACGTTTGTTTCACAAGTGACTTTCTCCAGTCTGCTAAACTTTCAACTTCCTACAGATTTGGGAGTTTAAACATCCGCAAAGCTAACTGGTCGGAAACTGCACAAAGGTTGGGAAACCTCCTCCGATAACGGGTAAGTTTAAAGTATTCAATTGTATTTCTAAACGTGGAAATTTCATGTTTCATGAGGTTGGGGAAGGGGATGCATTTCAAGCTGAAGGATTTTTAAAAAAAGGGGGTTTCAGACTAGCGATGCAGTGGTGAGTTAGTGAGTGAAATAGAGACCATGTCAGTCTCTAATAAAACGGGAAACAGCGGAGGCTAAAAGTCAACATGGACCGCTCCGGACAAATGGTCGCTTTCCGTACTGTTCGTACCGAGTGGTAATGGAATAAAATTTTAAATTTAGTCCCGTCTAGGGGTGGCATGCGGCGCAGTGGTTAGCACTACTGCCTCATGGCGTCGAGGACCCGGGTTCGATCCCAGCCCCGGGTCACTGTCCGTGTGGACTTTGCACATTCTCCCAGTGTCTGCGTGGCTCTCACCCTCACCCCCCCAAAAAGCTGAGCAGGTTAAGTGAATTGGCCACGCTAAATTGCCCCTTAATTGGAAAATTAATAATTGGGTATTCTAAATGTATATTACGAAATAATTTCCCCCCGCTGCACTCTGAGGATCTGAACTAATGTCTTCACAGCATGAGTCTGGACATTACTTGTCCGTTACTATTCCTACTGTGGTACTACCCACTTTAAAAGGTGCAACATGAATGCAAGTCGTGACTGGGTTTTAAGTGCGCTCTGCCATTCAGCAAACATTCTGGAAAGTTCTACTCCCATTAAACTGCTATTTAATAGTGAGTCTGGACTCGACAAAATTGAACTGTCGCTAATATTAAAGTGGCAATAATTTAAATTGCTCCTCTACGCTCTCTCCCTTGCACCGTCAGTAGAACCAGTTCCGTGCCCGGTGGGCACCGCAGGGGTTAGATTGCTTTATCGACCCCTCTTTTCACATTATGATTGAATGCTGCTAAGTTTCCGTTCTTTCTTTGGTATTTCTGGGAAGTGCCCTGACCGGGAGCCGCTTCGTTTGACTGATTTGTTTTCTTTAGTAAATTGAGTTGATTGGGCCCTAAAAGGCGCCATGAGTGGAACCGAATCTGTGCGCTGGAGCCGGAAGTGCAGCCTGGCGACAGGCCCTCCCCTCCCTCTCTCCACTGCCGAGTGTCTGCTCGCTCGCAGGTCGGTGAACTGTGTCTCCCGGCCGGGGAGCTGCGCCGAGGCCCCGTGACGGGCACAGGCCGGGCGAGTGAGCGGGGGAACTGTGGAGTGGCTTTTCCAAATGTCACCATTAAACTCATTATATGTAAATGATTATTAAACCTGCTGCCCGTGCGCACGGGTTAATTTATATCCTGTCTGGATTTTTTTCCACCCCCTCCCAATTTGTTTGACTGGACATGATGAGTGTTTACACGTGTTAGACTTCTGATGCCGATGAAGAGCACTCGAATCTGACTCCAGTCAAACTACCCTCCAGCCGATAAAGTTTGTTTCTCAAGCGACTTTCTCACGTCTGCTAAACTTTCATCTTCCGCCAGATTTGGGAGTTTAAACATCCGCAGAGCAAATCGGTCGGAAACCGCACAAACCTCCTCCAACAATGGGTAAGTTTAAAGTGTTCAATTGTACTTATGAACGTGGAAATGTCATGTTTTCCAGAGGTTGGGGAAGGGGATACCTGTCGAGCAGGATTTTTAAAAAGGGGATTTGAGACTAGCGATGCAGTAGTGAGAGTTAGTGACTGAAATAGAGACTGTGCCAGTCTCTAATAGAATGGCAAACAGTGGAGGCTAAAAGTCAACATGGACTGCTCGGGACAAATGGCCACTTTCCGTCCTGTTTGTACCGGGTGGCAATCGAATGAAACATTAAATTTAATCCCGCCCAGCAGGGGGGGGGCAGCATGGTGGCTCAGTGGTTAGCACTGCTGCCTCATGGCGCCGAGGACCCGGGTTCCATCCCATTCTCGGGTCACTGCCCGTGTGGAATTTGCACATTTTCCCCGTGCCTGCGTGGGTCTCACCCCTACAACCCAAAACGATGTGCAGCGTAGGTGGATTGGCCACGCTAAATTGTCCCTTAGTTGGAAAAAAAAAAATGATTACTCTTAATTTAGACTCTAAAATTCCCGCAGCTGCACTACTTGTCCATTAACATTCTTACTGTGGTGCTGCCCACTTTAAACGGTGCGACATGAATGCAAGTCGTGACTGGGTTTGAAGTGCGCTATGCCATTCAGCAAACTTTCTGGAAAGTTCGACTCCCATTAAACTGCTAGATAAAAGTGAGTCAGGATTTACTAAAATTGAACTGTCGCTAATATTAGTGGCAATTTACGGGCAGCACGGTAGCATTGTGGATAGCACAATTGTTTCACAGCTCCAGGGTCCCAGGTTCGATTCCAGCTTGGGCCACTGTCTGTGCGGAGTCTGCACATCCTCCCCGTGTCGGTGTGGGTTTCCTCCCACAGTCCAAAGATGTGCAGGCTAGGTGGATTGGCCGTGATAAATTGCCCTTGGTGTCCAAAGTTGCCCTTAGTGTTGGGTGGGGTTACTGGGTTATGGGGATAGGGTGGAGGTGTTGACCTTGGGTGGGATGCTCTTTCCAAGAGCCGGTGCAGACTTGATGGGCCAAATGGTCTCCTTCTGCACTGTAAATTCTATGATTCTATGATATGATTAAAATGCTCCTCTAACGCTCTATCCCATGCACCATCTGTCGACCCGGTTCCGTGCCCGGAATGCTTTATTGACCCCTCTTTTCACGTTCTGAGTTGATGCTGCTAAGTTTCCGTTATTGTTTTGGGCAGTGCTCTGACCAGGAGTGGCCCATTTTTAATTTACCCTCAGTTTGTTTCCTTTAAAATTGAGTTAATTGGACCCTGAAATGCACCATGAGTGGAACTGGATCCACGGGCTGGAACAGGAAGTGCGGCCTGGCGACAAGGCTCACCTCCCTCCGCCCCGTGGCCGATGGAGTCAACGGAAATGAATCCG
This sequence comes from Scyliorhinus torazame, assembly GCF_047496885.1. NCBI lineage: Eukaryota > Metazoa > Chordata > Chondrichthyes > Carcharhiniformes > Scyliorhinidae > Scyliorhinus > Scyliorhinus torazame. The sequence continues at coordinate 159,935,363 of NC_092724.1, read as the reverse complement.
TCAACATCGGGCCAGTGGCCGCGGGATGACATCAATCGGCAGAAAATGTCATTTGGTGATTTGAAGCCCGAAGCGCCCGCTTGCGGCCTGGGTCTCGGGCCGAGGAGCAGCTCCAGGTTGAGGCCTCGGCCTCTGGTTACCCGGCACACCCTTTGCTGAGGGGTCTGGGGCTGCTGCTTTGCCGGTTCTGGGTCGCAGCGAGGGGGTTGCCGTTGCCGCCGAGAATCTGCTCGCTCGCTGGGGGGTAAACTGTGTCTCCCGGCCAGGGAGCCGCGACGAGGCCCCAAGACAGGTGCAGGCCGGGAGAGTGAATGGGGAAACTGGAGAGCGGCTTCTCCAAATGTCATCATTAAACTCATTATAAACAAATGAAATTGTAAAACTTACAGCTCGCGCACGAGGGTAATTTATATCCTGGCTCGATTTCCAACCCCCCCAATACGTTTGACTGGACATGATGAATGTTTACACGTGTTAGACTTCTGATACCGATGAAGAGCACTCGAATCTGACTCCAGTCAAACTACCCTCCAGCCGATAACGTTTGTTTCACAAGTGACTTTCTCCAGTCTGCTAACCTTTCATCTTCCTACAGATTTGGGAGTTTAAACGTCCGCAAAGCTAACCGGTCGGAAACTGCACAAAGGTTGGGAACCCTCCTCCAATAACGGGTAAGTTTAAAGTATTCAATTGTATTTCTAAACGTGGAAATTTCATGTTTCATGAGGTTGGGGAAGGGGATGCATTTCGAGCTGAAGGATTTTTTTTTTTTAAAAAGGGGATTTGAGACTAGCGATGCGTTAGTGAGTGAAATAGAGACCATGTCAGTCTCCAGTAGAATGGCAAACAGTGGAGGCTAAAAGTCAACATAGACCGCTCGGGACAAATGGTCGCTTTCTGTACTGTTCGTACCGAGGGGTAATGGAATAAAACATTAAATTTAGTCCCGTCTAGGGATGGCACGTGGCGCAGTGGTTAGCACTACTGCCTCATGGCATCGAGGACCCGGGTTCGATCCCAGCCCCGGGTCACTGTCCGTGTGGACTTTGCACATTCTCCCAGTGTCTGTGTGACTCACCCTCACACCCCAAAAAGATGTGCAGGGTAGGTGAATTGGCCACCTAAATTGCCCCTTGGAAAAAAAATAATTGGGTCCCCTAAATTGATGTTAAAAGAATTTCCCCCAGCTGCACCGGTAAGTTCTGAACTGATGTCTTCACAGCATATGTCTGGGCCTGTACATTCATAGAATTTACAGTGCAGAAGGAGGCCATTCGGCCCATCGAGTATGCACCGGCCCTTGGAAAGAGCACCCTACCTAAGCGCACGCCTCTACCCTATCCCCGTAACCCCACCCAATCTTTTAGGACAGTAAAGGCAATTTAACATGGCCAATCCACCTAACCTGCACATCTTTGGACTGTGGGAGGAAACCTGAGCACCCGGAGGAAACCCCTGCAGACTCCGCACAGTGACCCTGGTGCTGTGAAGCAATTGTGTTAACCACTGTGCTACCGCCCACTTTAAAAAGTGCTACATGAATGCAAGTAGTTATTATGGGTTTTAAGTGCACTGTGCCATTCAGCAAACTTTCTGGAACGTTCTACTCTCATTGAACTGCTCAATAACAGTGAGTCAGGACTTGCTAAAATTGAAATGTTGCTAATATTACAGTGGCAATAATTTAAAACGTTCCTCTACGCTGTCTCCCTTGCACCGTCAGTAGAACCAGTTCCGTGCCCGGTGGGCACCGCAGGGGTTAGATTGCTTTATTGACTCCTCTTTTCACGTTATGATTTGAAGTTGCTCTGTTTCCGTTCTACCTCTGTTATATTTGGGCAGTGCCCCGACCGGGAGCAGCTTCGTTTAACTGATCCCTCAGTGTTTTTTTTTAGTAAATAGAGTTGATTGGACCCTGAAAGGCGCCATGAATGGAACCGGATCTGTGCGCTGGAGCCGGAAGTGCGGTCTGGCGACAGGCCCTCCCCTCCCTCCGCTGTCGAATGTCTGCTCGCTCGCAGGGCGGTGAACTGTGTCCCGGCTTGGGAGCTGCGCCGAGGCCCCAAGAGTGACCGGGGGAACTGGGTAGCAGCTTTTCCAAATGTCACCATTAAACTCATTATATATAAATGTAATTGTAAAACCTGCAACCCGCGTACGGGGGTAATTTATATCCTAGCTCTATTTCGCCCCCACCCCCTCCCAATGTTTGACTGGACATGATGACTGTTTACACGTGTTAGACTTCTGATACCGATGAAGAGCACTCGAATCTGACTCCAGCCAAACTACCCTCCAGCCGATAACGTTTGTTTCTCAAGCGACTTTCTTCCTTCTGCTAAACTTTCATCTTCCTACAGATTTGGGAGTTTAAACCTCCGCAGAGCTAACCAGTTGGAAACTGCACGAAGGTTGGGAAACCTCCTCCAATAACGGGTAAGTTTAAAGTATTCAATTGTATTTATAAACATGGAAATTTCGTGTTTCATGAGGTTGGGGAAGGGGATGCCTTTTGAGCAGAAATATTTTTTTTAAAAGGGGATTCGAGGCTAGCGATGCAATAGCAAGAGTTAGTGACTGAAGTAATCGAATAAAACATTAAATTTAAACCTACCAAAGGGGGGGGGGGGGGGGGGGGGAAAGTGGTTAGCGCTGCTGCCTCACGTGTGGGGTTTGCACATTCTCCCAGTGTGTGTGGGTATCACCCACCACCACCCAAAAGAAATGCAGGGTAGGTGGATTGGCCACGCTAAATTGCCCCTGAATTGGATAAAACAAATTGGGCACTCTTAAATATTTAAACATTATTCCTGCCTGAGGTTTGAATTGTCCCATGCAGTCAGTGCACTAATCAAATGCAAGCCGATATGTGGGCTCATACAATTATTATCCCGAATGTTCTGCTTTGAATAGCACAATAGGATGGATGGCATCCTAAACAGCCTGAAAAACATTTAATTTCAACATGGAGGCCAAGATTGTTAACTCCTGGATTGGATAAGTGTTGTGTCTCATTTTGTATCGCCTTTTTACTCCTGTTGATTTAATCTAGGATTCAAGAAAGATGGACTGCAGCTGCCGGTGACACCGTGTACTTTGTTGAAATATCAATGCCATTTTTGAGAAACAGCATTTTCAATGCAAATCAGTTCAGATATAATGCTCAAATTTGTGGAATGTGTAATTTTCCCAACCCTTTTGTAATTGCCAATCATGGCTACTTAAAGCTGTATGTTAATTTAGAAATAAAACAGAGCTGTTACTATTTCTTATAAATAATGGTGACTTTTTAATGACTCTTGTTCAGCTTTAACTGCAGAACCAATATTCCCTCTGACAGAAACTCATTCTCTAATAAAGCCAGTTGCCAATATTCTTTGACAGAAACTCATTCTCTAATGAAGCCAGTTGACGTGATTGTGAAACTGGTTCCATCCGATTTTTAAGAATCAGGCTTTAGTCTGATTAGCATTTACCACGTGATCAAGAAACGTTTGCAAATCTACCTTAAGTAATGGAGAAGGATTACATTGAACACTGCTTTGCTTGGAACCTCTACACATAGGTGTAAGACTCCAAATAGGGATTTCACTGGCAAGTTGTACCATGGTTTCCCAAACGTTACTAGCCCTGGAACACTTCTGTTGAAGAGAAACCACAAAATTGATCGTTCCTGTGCAAGAGATACAAATCTACAGATTTATACAAGTCTTATGTATGCATTTATTATAATTAAAAAGTTCTCATCCAATGTACTTAAACCTTTGTCATTTTTCTGAGAAGTGCACACACACATTCTCATCTCTTGCTTGCTCCAGTGTCCACCCTCACCCTGGGCCAGACCTTGCCACTAGGGAGCCTATCGGCAGCCAACAAGCAGCTTCATAGCCTGGCCTATCAGAGACTGGAACCCAGTTTAGGAAACTGATCTACAAGATGCACTGCAGCAACTTGCTCCTTCCAAACCCATGACCTCTACCACCGAGAAAGACAAGGGCAGCAGGTACTTGATTAAAATCCTGGAACTCCCCATCAGAATTGTGAGTGCCTGCAGTGATTCAAGGTGGCAGCTTACTACGCCTGAAGGGTGATGAACAATAAATGCTGGCCCAGCTGCCAACAAGGTGTTAATTTAAAAAACAATGAGGTTGAGAAATTAGTTATGGGAGGAGTGCTGAATGGAATGCACAGGGATCAGTTTTGCTTCTAATTGGATTCAGCAATATGATAGAAAAGGTCACATTTAAGTTAACTTTTAATCTCCAAAGAAACATGTATATGAGGGCAATGAAGTTGATCTGTCTTTAAAATTATGAAATATTTTGATAGAATGGATACAGAGACAACAAGGCTATTAAGATAGTCAAAAAATCAACAGGGAACTCAGAAAAACTTATTTACCCAGAAGAGTGGGGAAATCCACTACAAAATGGAGTGGTTGAAGCGATGAGGAAACTAGATAAAGATGTGAGGGAGAAGGGAAATAGATGATTAGTTTTAGCTGTGAAAGGAGATGATGCTTGACTGGAACATAAATGCTGGCATTAGTTGGACCAAATGTCCTGTTTGTGTGCTACTTTTGATTTATATTAATAATATGGACTTGGTACAAGAAATTTGCAGTTGACAGGACAGAACTTACAATGTAAGAACTAAGAAAGATAATTGTGGTAACTTGACCACAAAAAGATAGTTGAAATGCATTGTTAATAAAGTTTAAGTTAAATAAAAGTTTACAAAAGAATATGGAGTCAAAACAGGAGCAGCTAGGCTAAACATCAAAATTACAATAACACAATAGAATCAGAGCTAAAAAGTTAAATACCAATACACACAGTAACAACAATTAATGTCACAGCACTTACTGATGACATCAACCATCGGTGTAAATAAGATGCATAATCATAACACTTTTCCCCTCCCTTAATACAGAAATACAATGCAACTAATGCCTGATATGTCTGTTTTCAGGAGTTTTATGACTGCCGTGATCTGCAGTTAACACTGGTGACTCCGTCAACTCCTCCACTTTCATGGCGTAGGGCACTGCCCTCGGTTTGAGGTCATACAAACAATTGAACTAGTGCACGCAATGTATCCTGTTCATCTTTGAATGACATCCTCTCACTTGTGTACTTTATCTCACCCCCAATTCAACTGAATTTTCCTGAGCCAGTAGTCTCGGCCTATTTCTTTATCACTAGGAGCCATGACTTTCTGTTCGTCAACCTCCACAGTAGCATAAATAGGCTCTGCACACCCTCATATTAAACCTGTTGGAATTTCCAAGTGACTGAGGCTTCCTTGCATTTGAAGTTCCTGCACAGCCTTCGACTTTCTCTTAGCACCCGGCCCTTCTTTGCTAAATGCCCCTTGTTGCACTGGTGATAAAACGTCCATGAACTTATAATGGTTTGCAAAGTGTGACTCTTCCCACCTAAAACACTCAACTGTCTTCACCTTTTTACTTATAGCTGTTTTCTTTACTTGGATGCAGTACACCTGCCTGTGTGCTGCCATTGGCCTTCTGAATATCTTTTGCATTATTGGCAGCCATTTCCATGCCCTGAGGAATTTCTGCATCCTTATTAAAAGTGTGTGGCTTCTCCCAGCAAACGCTGCTGAATGCTGTCCTCGTTAATGACACAAACTACTGTCCCGAAGCATGTATTTCAAAACTGTCCCAAATACTCAATGTTCAGAGAGTTGGTGCAATTCAGCACATTTAGCTGCAGATTATCCTGTCTTCTGAAAATGACTATGGGATTTGAAACGTACAATTACTGAGGGCTTAGGATTGTGGTGATTCTGAATGTGTAACGAAATCCGCAAAGGAATATCCCCCGGTTTCAATAGCGTAAATTCCTCACTAGCCTGTAAGTCTTCGTCCCACACATGGAGAACGGAGTGCTTTCTAGCCTTGTCAGCGATCCCATTTGCCAAGAAAAAATGTTCCGACCTTTCCATATATTCAGCCCAGTTCTTGCTCTCTTCCATAAACTCACTGATAGCAGCACCATGGCTATGTTTGAGTCTAACTTATCTCCCATCGGTAAACTTAGCAAAACGTTGTGTTGAACGTGCTGAAACTCATTGTTTTTATCCTCATCGGCAACAGGGTGTGGTAACTTGACTACAAAATGGTGGTCGAAACATTAGGTTATTCATGACGGCCCACCTTCTCAACTTTGCCCCTTGGCAAGGGCAGCACGGTGGATTAGCCCTGCTGCCTCACGGCGCCGAGGTCCCAGGTTCGATCCCGGCTCTGGGTCACTGTCCTTGTGGAGTTTGCACATTCTCCCCGTGTTTGCGTGGGTTTCACCCCCACGACCAAAGATGTGCAGGCTAGATGGATTGGCCACGCTAAATTGCCCCTTAATTGGAAAAAATGAATTGGGTACTCAAAAAAAACTTTGCCCCTTGCCTGAGGTGTGGTGATCCTCAGGTTAAATCACCACCAGTCACCTCTCCCCTTCGAAGGGGAAAGCAGCCTATGGTCATCTGGGACTGTGGTGACTTTACCTAATAGAAAGTTAATTTTCTTTAATAGATTAAAATAATGATGTTTAAAATACACCATGGACTCAAAAACGGGACCAACTAACTTTTAAAAAAAAACAAAACATTTTATTGCGGTATTTATGGTTTTACAACAACGACAAAATAAACAATGTACATGAGTATATAAACAGTGCAAAAAGCCTGCTTCCTCCTTTACAGGTCCCACCTTTATTAACCCCCGACTCTAAGCTAAACTAACCCCCCCCCCCTTCTGCTGACGATTAATTTTCTGCAAAGAAGTCGACGAACAGTTGCCACCTCCGTGCGAACTCTAACAGTGACCCTCTCAAGGCGACTTGATTTTCTCCAGAGAAAGCTAGCCATGTCAGATAGTCAGGTCTCCGACTTCGGGGGCTTTGAGTCCCTCCAAGCCAATAATATCCGTCTCCGGGTTACCAGGGAAGCAAAGGCCAGAACGTCTGCCTCTTTCTCCTCCTGGATTCCCGGATCCTCTGACACCCCGGAAATCGCCACCTCTGGACTCGGTGCCACCCTTGTTTTTAACACCGTGCACATGACATCTGCAATACCTGCCAGAATCCCCTGAGCTTTAGGCATGTCCAAAATACGTGGACATGGTTCGCACCTATCTTCTACCCCAAAGAACCTGCTCATCCAGGCCACTGTTTTGTGAGCCCGGTGAAGGACCTTAAACTATCAGGCTGAGCCTGGCGCATGTTGTGGACGCGTTGACTCTACTCAATGCATCCGCCCAGAGACCATCCTCCATCTCTCCTCCTAACTCCTCTTCCCACTTGGGCTTAAGCTCCTCAGTCTGCGTGTCCTCTGACCCCATGAGTTCCTTATAGATGTCAGAGACCTTCCCTTCTCCCACCCACACTCTGGAAACTATCCCATCTTTCATCCCCCTTGGTGGTAGGAGCGGGAAGGTTGAGACCGGCCAACATAGGAAGTCCCGCACCTGCAGGTACTTGAATTTGTTTCCCCTCGCCAATCTAAATTTCTCCTGCAGCTCGGAAAGCTCCCCTCTATAAACATATCCCCCATCCTCTCAATTCTTGCCCTCTCCGAAACCCCCCGTGGTCCATCCTTCCCGGGGCAAACCGGTGATTATTACAAATTTGAGACCAGACCGATGCTCCCTCCGCTCCCACATGCTTCCTCCATTGCCCCCGACTCTCAGGGCCGCCACCACCACGGGGCTGGAGTACCGTGCCGGCGGGAACTGCAGAGGCGCCGTTATCTATGCCTCCATGCTGGTGCCCTTACATGAGGCCACCTCCATGCCGACCCTCCCCCCACCACCCACTTCCTGATCATGGCTATATTCGCTGCCCAATAATAGTTACTGAAGTTTGGCAGCGCCAGTCCGCCCTCCTCGGCTCCGCTTAAGCATCCCTTTTACTCGCGGGGTCTTGCCCGCCCATACAAAGCCAGTGACCACTCTGCTGACCCGCTTAAAAAAGGACCGCGGAATAAAGATGGAGAAACACTGGAACACAAACAGGAATCTCGGAAGGACCGTCATCTCCACCGTCTGGACCCTCCCAGCTAATGACAACGGGAGCGCGTCCCACCTTCGGAAATCGTCCTTCATTTGGTCTACCAGTCGGGCCAGATTAAGTTTGTGCAACCATTCCCGTGCCACTTGGATGCCTAGATACCTAAAGCTTCCCCCTACCACTCTAAACGGCAGTTCCCGCAGTAGCCTCTCCTGTCCCCTTGCCTGGATCGCAAACATCTCGCTTTTCCCCATATTTAGTTTGTACCCCGAAAACCGGCCAAATTCCCCCAGAATCCTCAATTTCTTCCATCCCCTCTACTGGGTCCGATACATACAGGAGCAGGTGGTCTGCGTAAAGCGAGACTCTGTGTTCCACTCCCCCCGACCAGCCCCTTGAGGCTCTCCGTGCAATTCCCAACGGCTCTTATGGCTAACACGAACAACAGTGGGGAGAGGGGGCATCCCTGTCTCGTCCCCCGATGTAGCCTAAAATAGTCCGATATTGTTCTATTCGTCCGTACGCTCACCACAGGAGCCTGATACAGCAACCTGACCCAGTCAATAAAGCCCCGCCCAAATCCGAACCATCCCAGTCCCTCCCACAGATATTCCTATTCCACTCGATCAAAAGCCTTCTCTGCGTCCATTGCGACCACTACCTCCACCTCCCTACCTTGTGGGGGCATCATGATCGCATTTAGCAACCTTCTTTCATTGGCCACCAACTGCCTTCCCTTAACGAACCCCCGTCTGGTCCTCCCCAATCACGTCCGGAACACAGTCTTCAATCCTAGAGGACAAAATCTTGGCCAGCAGTTTAGCATTCAACAGGGATATCGCCCTATAGGACCCACACAGCTCCGAATCCTTGTCCCACTTCAGGATCAGCGAGATCGTGGCCTGTGATATCATCGGGGGAAGTACCGCTCTCTCCCTTGCCTCATTGAATGTCCTCATCAACAGCGGCCCCAATATCCCAGAGATATTGGGTACCCATCCGGCCCCGGGGCTTTACCCGACTGCATGGTCTTCAGCCCCTTCACGATCTCTTTGATCCCGATCGGGGGCCCCAGCCCTTCTACCAGCTCCCCGTCCACCTTCGGGAAATTCAGCCCCCCCCCCCCGAGGAAGTGCCTCGTCCATTCCGGCCCAGGTGGGGGTTCCGGCCCATACAGCCTTCTATAAACTCCTTAAACGCCTTATTCACCCCTGCTGAGTCTCCCACCAGGTTCCCGTCTCCATCCTTTACTTTCCCTATCTCCCTGGCTGCCTCCCTCTTTCTAAGCTGCTATGCAAGCATTCTGCTGGCCTTCTCTCCCTGCTCATAAATCGCCCCCCTCGCCTTTCTCAGCTGCTCTACCGCCGAACTCCGCCTGTAGCCTCCCCCGTTCCCTTAAAAGCCCTGCCTCTGGGGTCTCTGCATACTTCCTGTCGACCTGTAGTATCTCCTTTACCAGTCGGTCCGTCTCTGCCCTGTCTACCTTCACCGTGAGGGCCCGTATTGACATCAGCTCCCCTCTAACCACCGCCTTCAATGCCTCCCAAACCACCACTGCCGAAATCTCTCCCATGTCATTGACCTCCAGGTAATTCTAAATACATTTCCTCAACCACCCGCACACCTCCTCGTCCGCTAAAAGTCCCATGTCTAACCTCCAGTGCGGGCGCTGGGACCAGCTAACTTAACATCCAAATAAAAGTAACAGAATAGAATTATAACTAACAGCAGTTAAATACGAATATTCACAGGTAACAACAATTAATTACGTCACAGCACTTTTTAATAAATAAATTTAAAGTACCCAATTCCTTTTTCCCCCGAATTAAGGGGCAATTTAGCATGGCCAATCCACCTACCTTGCACATCTTTGGGTTTAAGGTGAGACCCACACAGACGCAGTGGAGAATGTGCGAACTCCACTCCGGCAGCAACCCGGGGCTGGGGTCGAACACGGGTCCTCAGCGCCACGAGAGCAGTGCTAACCACTGTGCCGCCCTACAGCACTTACAGATGACATCAGCAATAGATTTAAATAAGATGCATAATCATAACACAGTATAACAACAATAATCTTTGAGGACATAGACAAGAGTGGTTGGTGTATTGTGCAGATACATGGCAAATTAAATTCATTGCCGAAAGTATGAGGTGGAAGAATGAACCATTTACATTTATGTAACACCTTTAATGCAATGGAATGCCCCAAGGCGCATCATAAAACAAAGTATGACACCAAGAGATATGTCAGCTGACCAAAAGCTTGGCCATGAAGAGTTCAGATCGAGTTAAGGCTCTGCTCCATCTAGCCTTTGTGGTAGCTGGTGTGCAATGGCCATTCCACGTTAAAACAACTCATGCACAGGCACCTTCCAGCCCTTAAAATGAAGCTCAGGACCTGGAACGTCATGATCCTCATGGACAATCTTAACTGTGACAGACCAGAATGGCGACTGTTAGCATTGCACAGGAGCTCAGGCATTTCAACAATGATATCGCTCCAAGTGAGACCCGGAGGGCAAGGAATGCCAACTCAATTACACATTCTTCTGCAAAGGTAAACCAGAAGAAGATCGCCACCTCCACGGGGTTGACTTCACCATTAAAAACAAACTAGCTGGCTGTCTCGGACTCTCCTTGCAGAATGAAGGAACGCCTTATAATCCTTCAACTCATGCTAGCCCCTTGTCTGCGTGGGTCTCACCCCCACAACCCAAAGATGTGCAGGGTAGGTAGATTGGCCACACTAAATTGCTCCTTCATTGGAAAAAAAGAATTGGGTACTCTAAATTTATAAAAAAGGAAATAAAAATGTTGGAATCGAAAATAGATCAGGAACTCAGGACTTTAAACAGCTAAACCACCCTATTCTGAAGATTACGATAATGCATATCCAGTCATGAATTCAGATGCCAAGAATTCCAAGTAGTCATTCTTTTGGCCCAGGTGTAACTGTAATACTAATTACCTTGGTGACACAAATAACAAACCACACAAGTTGTTAGACTGAAGAATTTATTAAATAAAACATAGCAAGCCAGTCCTTCACAATGTTAATTTGATTATGTGAAGTACAATATGACAATTTATAAGAATCTTTCTTTAATTTGGGTTATGTATAGTGCATTTAGTCCATGGACTCATAATTCATTATTGCACACTTAATTCAGGTCACACTTAATTTAGGGCCTGACTACAACAAGACATGCAAAGATTTTTTTTCCAGCAGGCAAATATTGCCCATGAAAAGTGAGTAGAGGAAAGCAAGAATGTGGGTTAAGACTGGAATGCAGTCGAATTGTGTTGTGGCCATCACACCCCTTGTATTAGATTGAAACAAAATACAATATTGTACCTACAGGCCTAAATTAAAATAAATGTATAAAATTAAAAATACAACTTTATACACATCTTAAAATATATTACTTAGCTTTAATTAAACATTCTGCAAATAGTTATCAACATTCTCATAGAAACGTCATCTTGAAAGACGATTTGTTAAATCCTTCACACTGTAGTCTTCAATTATCTATTTGCAATTCATGTAGTGAATGGCAATTTACACACAAGTTGAATGCCTGCTGTGGGGAAACTCATGGCTCAAGAAATACATGGGGACAAAATATACAGAAAAGACAAATTATAATAGCCAATAGCATAGTGGCACCAAAGCACAAGTAACATTGAAATTTCAGCAGACCTTATATAGAAACATCACATACAAAATAAAGGCTCAGGATGGACACCCATTTTCTCACAGCAGGGAATCTAGAGAAAACCTGGCTTTGAAACAAAACTGACATTTTGAGTTGGCCTACATGACAGATTTCCTTATGCAACATTTCTATACCTTCCCCTTCCTTCATTCAGAAAAACTGCTACCGGGAGCTTCTTCATTAGTTATTTCCAGTAATTTTTAAAAAAGTTAAAGCTTTTAATGTGAACCCATAAAAGTTCGCAAGGAAAGTGCCTTCTCAATTACAGAAGCAGCAAGAGCCTCACATCATTTGCTCATATTTTGCAAACCACACCACCAAACAGTAGATCCATTGTGATTAGTTAGAGTATGATTGGCCAATTACTGAACATGTTCAACTGTCAGTGAAGGACACATTTTACAAGCCCTAACAATGCTATAAAAGTAGTTGAGTTTAAAAAAAAAACGAATTTCACAAAAATTGGAATAAGTGGTCTGATGTTACTTAACATGTTTTCTTATATAAAAATTCTGACTCTGTTTATATTTATGAGGGACCTGTCTCTGTTGAGATGTTTCTACCATGCACTAGAATGATTGTGAGGGGGGAAAAAACCCGACTAGAACTAAGTGCCTTGCTCTTAAATACCATCCACTATTATGTAGAGCACTCTTACTGTATCATCTAAGGATTAAGTTTGTGATATCACTGCCAGGTCATAGAAATGTAATCTGCAGTGGTTAATAGCACTGTTCTATACATTACAACATTTTTAAGGAATTGTAACACTTTTTATAAACCATAAATGTAAAACTTGAAAAATATACTTTTATATTATTTATCACAGTGGTTGTCACATAATCCTATAATTCCTCCCTCTTGCACAGACACACCAAGCAAAAGTGGATTATTTCAGGAGCTGGGTGATCATGTTATTTTTGATCATGTGAACTAATAGGGAGATGTCAAAGAGTTGAAGAAAGTATCTTGTGCAGCTAAATTACTCCTGAATTGGGCAAAAGGGATGTGTCAATTTATAATGTGCATCGAATGAACAGTGAAATGTAAGTCGTGCAAAGTAATTTACCACACAATCTACAAATTACCATCCAGATAAAAAGGGGACAACAATGATCTTGCTCGCAGACGCAAACTTACCAGATTTTGTGTGCAGACTGTCAGCAGAACCCATTAGTCAATAAAAGAGGATGCAGTTGCAAATACACTTCTAATGATAAATCACCACAAAGCAATGAGCTGCAAGTATCCAAGAGCAATTTACCTAAAATTAGCAATTATAGACCAGCTTTGTCATTTTAGTGATGCGTTATACTGTACTTTATAAATACTCAGACCCAACAAGGCAATCATGCATCCATTCTGCAGCTGCATCAGGCAACTATTCATTTATCTGAAATCGTCTCTCAGACCTATGAGAACCTGGCTCAACTGAAGCATTTTGGGGCAAACAAGTCATTTACAAGTACAATTACAAATATATGTCTGGGCTTTTATTTTCTTGGAATGGCCTAGATGATAAATGGGCTATAACAGTATTAGCTGTTAACAATATACATAGAGAGAGAGAGAGAGTCATACTGCACATACGGAGTACAACAAATTGCAAGTATTCCTGGAAAGTATAGTGGTACGAATGATCCAAAAGACAGATGGTACAGCTGAAAGCACATGAACAGCAACTTCATAATACTGTAAACATAAAACTTTCGTACATCACAGTCGTTCAGCAACATCTGTTGGTGTCTCCCTTGAAGGCCACACTGTGGATGAACGTGGGTCCATGGCAGAATGCATTATCGGAACATACACATCATCCATATTTGGCATAACGAAAATCTTCTGCAAAATTCAATAAGAAATGTAACTGTTAGAATTCTATTAACACTCCAATGTCCATCACATTGCTATGCACATTTAAAAGTATCCAATGTCACCTCAATGTGAAGTGGGGAAGGCAGAAGAAACAACGGCTAGCAGCAAATAAGGCCATAGTACAAAAAAAACTGTGTGTAAAAATGTTAGAAGGACATGTCGAAAGATTCTGTATCTGAATGACAGGAGCATTTGGAATAAGGTAGACGAATTAACACCGGAAATTGGTATACATTGGTACAATATGATTGCAATTACTGGAGGCTGACAGAGGCTGGGAACTGAATATCCAAGGGGATTCGATATTTAGGAAGGACGGGCAAAATGGAAACGGAGGTGGTGCGGCGTTTAGTTCAGGGTGAAATCAATGCAATAGTGAAAGAGGATATTTGTTCAGAAAATCTAGATGTACAATCAGTCTGGGTGGTGTTAAGAAGCAACATGGGGAGGTAAACAGTGGTGGGAGTTATCAATGGGCCTCCAAACAGTAGTGGTAAAGGTAGGGGATGGCATTGAATAGGAAATTAGAGATGCACGTAATAAGGGTACTACAGTAATCATGGGTTACTTAATCTATAAAAAGATTGGGCTAACCAAATTAGCTGTGGCGGATGAATTCCTGGAGTGTGACAAGATTTTTTTTTAGGAATGAATGTATGCATTGCAACGGTTATACATTCCTTTCTGCTGCAAAAACACAAGAAAACAGCCCAACCATGACTTAGAAAATAAAATTATGGATAGTATTCGATCCAAAGAGGAAACGTTTAAGTTGCTAGAACAAGTAGCAAGCATGAGGATTAGTAGCAGTTCAGAATTCAGTAAAAGTGGACAAGGAGATTGACTGAGAGAAGAAAAATAGAGTATGAGAGTAAACTTGCAACTAACATAAAGCAGACTGTAAAAGATTTTCTAAGTATGTAAAAAAGAATAAGATTAGTGAATACAAATGTAGGTCCCTTACAGTCTAAAACAGGATAATTTATTATGGGGAACAAAGAACAACTAGATTGATTCCAGAGATGAGGGGTTATGATCGAACGGTGGAGCAGACTCGATGGGCCGAATGGCCTAATTCTGCTCCTATATCTTCTGAACTATTTTAGTTCAGTCTTCATGGGGGAAGACACGAGTAAATTCACAGAAATACTAAGGAATCAAGAGTCTAGTGAGAATGAAGAATTGAAAGAAATTAGTATTACTAAAAATCGTGCTGGAGAAATCAATGGGACTGAGAAGTTTGTAATTCCCAGTTTTCTCCCTCCTGTTTTAAATAGCTGGGTTACATTCGCCACCCTCCAGTCTGCTGGGTCTGTTCCAGAATCTATAGAATTTTGGAAGATAACAACCAACATATCTACTATTTCTATGGCCAGCTCCTTTAGTACCCTGGGATGTAGATTATTAGGGCCTCGGGATTTATTGATTCCAGAGATGAGGGGTTTGTTGTATGAAGAGAGATTGAGAAGTAGTTTCTCCTCAACTCCGTTTTAAATTTGCTTCCTCTTTTCCCAAGACTATGACCTCTTGTTCTAGATTGCCCCACAAGAGGAAGCATCCGCTTCACGCATGCTTTATACATACCTTTTATCATCTTGTATACCTCAATTTCATCTCACTTCATTCTTCTAAACTCTCGAGAGTATAGGCCTAAACTGTTCAATCTTACAGACCGTTCAGCCTAACATCAGTACTGAGAAAATGCTACAGTCTATTATAAAGGGTATGATATCAGTTCACTTCGGAAATATCAATGGAATAAGGCGATTAATGAAAAGGAAATCATGTTTGACAAACCTACTGGTGTTTTTGAGGACGTAACTAGTAGAATAGAGAAGGGATGTGATGTATTTAGATTTTTAGAAAGCTTTTGATGCAGTCCCACATAAAAGGATAGTGTGCAAAGTTAAAACGCATGGGATTGGGGATAATGGCATGAATTGAGAATTGACCATCTCCAATAAGACAGAATCAAACCATCTCACCTTGACATTCAATGACATTACCATCACTGAATCCCCCGCTATCAACATACCGGTGGTTAACATTGACCAGAAACTGAACTGGACTAGCCATATAAATACTGGGGTACAAGAGCAGGTCAGAGGCTAGGAATACTGCAGCGAGTAACTCACATCCTGACTTCCCAAAGCCTGTCCACCATCTACAAGACACAAGTCAGGAGTGTAATGGAATACTTCCCACTTGTGTGGATGAGTGCAGCTCCAATAACACTCTAGAAGCGCCACACCATCCAGGACAAAGCCGCCCACTTGATTGGCACTCCTTCCACAAACATTAACTCCCTCCATCACCAACGCACAGTAGCAGCAGTGTATCTACAAGATGCACTGCAGTAACTCACCATGGATCCATAGGCAGCACCTTCCAAACCCACAACCATTACCATCTAGGACAAGGGCCGCAGACACCTGGGAACACCACCTGCAAGTTCTCCTGCAAGCCATCCACCATCCTGACTTGGAAATTTATCGCCCTTCCTTCACTGTCATTGAGTCAAAATCCTAGAACTCCCTCCATAACAGCACTGTATCTACACCACATGGACTGCAGCGGTTCAAGAAGGCAGCTCACCAACACCTTTGCAAGGGAAATTAGGGATGGGCAACAAATGCTGATCTAGCCATATCTCATAAAAATGAATTTTAAAAAGGTTTCTTACCTGGAACTCTTGTTCAAGTTTCTTTTCAATCCAGTCAGTTACATGTGCAAAAGTGACTTCACGCTCACCCAATTTGGGCCGAGCTTTTAATTCTAGGTGTGGTGGTCTTCGGAAACCATACCTTTGAACAAGAATTACACATCTCATCAGACAACTTCAGGGACTTTAAAGGAAAATACTAAACCAGCTAATGGATTTATCAGCATTGCAGAACTTAAATCCACAGAAAAGCAACAGGCCACAACAACAATTAACACAAAGAGAAATGTACTTCAGCTAATATACTGATAAGGCTCAAGTTAAACAGGTACTTAGTTTGCAAACTTCTCATAATTCATAACAAAAGTTTAAACTTCCAGCTTTACCAGGCAATTCCATCCCCACCCATGCCAAACCGGTGCCAGCATCCGCAAACCTCCCCCTCACTATGCCGGCATCCGCAAACCTCCCCATCACGATGCCGGCATCCGCAAACCTCCCCATCACGATGCCGGCATCGGAAAACCTCCCCATCACGATGCCGGCATCCGCAAACCTCCCCATCACGATGCCGGCATCCGAAAACCTCCCCATCACGATGCCGGCATCCGAAAACCTCCCCATCACGATGCCAGCATCTTAAAACCTCCCCATCACGATGCCAACATCCAAAAACCTCCCCATCACGATGCCGGCATCCGAAAACCTCCCCATCACGATGCCAGCATCTTAAAACCTCGCCATCACGATGCTGCCATCCGAAAACCTCGCCATCACGATGCCGGCATCCGAAAACCTCCCCATCACGATGCTGCCATCCGAAAACCTCGCCATCACGATGCCGGCATCTGAAAACCTCCCCATCACGATGCCGGCATCCGAAAACCTCCCCATCACGATGCCAGCATCTTAAAACCTCGCCATCACGATGCTGCCATCCGAAAACCTCGCCATCACGATGCCGGCATCCGAAAACCTCGCCATCACGATGCTGCCATCCGAAAACCTCGCCATCACGATGCCGGCATCTGAAAACCTCGCCATCACGATGCCAGCATCTGAAAACCTCCCCATCACGATGTCGGCATCTGAAAACCTCCCCATCACGATGTCGGCATCTGAAAACCTCCCCATCACGATGCCGGCATCTGAAAACCTTCTCCCCACGTAACCGGAATCCGCAACCCTGTCTCCCATACCAATATCTGTACTGCTGCTGTGCAGAGAGACCTGGGTGTGCTAGTGCATGAGTCGCAAAAAGTTGGTTTACAGGTGCAATATGTGATTAAGAAGGAAAATGGAATTTTGTCCTTGATTGCTAGAGGGATGGAGTTTAAGACTGGGGAGGTTATGCTGCAATTGTATAAGGTGTTAGTGAGGCCACACCTGGAGTATTGTGTTCAGTATTGGTCTCCTTACTTGAGAAAGGACGTACTGGCACTGGAGGGTGTGCAGAGGAGATTCACTAGGTTAATCCCAGAGCTGAAGGGGTTGGATTACGAGGAGAGGTTGAGTATACTGGGACTGTACTCGTTGGAATTTAGAAGGATGAGGGGGGATCTTATAGAAACATATAAGATTATGAAGGGAATAGATAGGATAGATGCGGGCAGGTTGTTTCCACTGGCGGAAAGCAGAACTAGGAGGCATAGCCTCAAAATAAGGGGAAGTAGATTTAGGACTGAGTTTAGGAGGAACTTCTTCACCCAAAAGGTTGTGAATCTATGGAATTCCTTGCCCAGTGAAGCAGTAGAGGCTCCTTCATTAAATGTTTTTAAGATAAAGATAGATAGTTTTTTGAAGAATAAAGAGATTAAGGGTTATGGTGTTCGGGCCGGAAAGTGGAGCTGAGTCCACAAAAGATCAGCCATGATCTCATTGAATGGTGGAGCAGGCTCGAGGGGCCAGATGACCTACTCCTGCTCCTAGTTCTTATGTTCTTATGTACTCTCCCCACCATAATAGCGACATTCATTGTCTGCCTCCACCATCAGTATCTGAAATATAAAGAAAGAAATAGGGGTTGTGGCCATCATGTTCCTTGAACCTGCTCTGCTCATTCAATGAGATCACGCCTGATTTTCAACGCCATCTCCACTTTCCTGCCCTATTTCTTGCTTCCTTGATCTGACAATCTCAGTGTTCAACATACCATTTGCTTTCCCAACTGTTTTGTGCAGTTGATGTTAAGGCCTTTTTGATTCCAGACCCACTCTTTTTTTAATTTTTAGAGTACCCAATTATTTTTTCCCCCCCAAGAGGCAATTTAGCGTGGCCAATCCACCTACCCTGCCCAGCTTTGGGTGTGGGGGTGAAACCCACGCAGACAGGCAGAGAATGTGCAAACTCCACACAGACAGTGACTCAGGGCCAGGATTCAAACCCAGGTCCCAGCACCGTAGTCAGCAGTGCTAACCACTGTGCCACATGCCACCCTATTCCAGAACCCCTCTTAACTGCCCTCTGAAATGTCTGAGCAAGCCACTCCATTGTATCAACAACTGCTACAATGGTTCAAGGGTGGCATGGCAGCTCACCCCATCTTCCTAAGGGTAATTCCTGAAGTCCTGAAAGATGTGCTGTTAATTGAATTGGACATTCTGAATTCTCCTTCTGTGCAACCGAACAGGCTCCGGAGTGTGGCGCTAGGGGTTTTTCACAGTAATTTCATTGCAGTGTTAATGTAAGCCTACTTGTGACACTTGTGGAAGATGGTGCCAGAGCGTGGAGACTCTCTGCGAGCTCTCTCACACAGACCCTCTTCTTACATCTCCTATAATCTCTTTAAAAACCTAATTCTAGCACTAATCTCTCTTTTATGTTCTCTTGCAGATTTGAAAATCCTCAGAGGCCCGTGGACTGGATCACATGACCCGACTTGACCCGACCCGGCAGGACTCCTCCAACGACCCAACCTGGAAGTTGACAAGGTCCAAATCGGATGTCCGACCCCGACTTGGGCCCGACCCGGCCAAAGAACAGCCCCGACTGCCAATCCAGCCGCCGGAGCACCAAACCCGGTACCCGACCACGAGACCAGGCCCGACCCGGAGAGGCCCACCCAGCGACCGGACCCAGAGAGGCCCGCCCAGCAAACCGACTTACCGGAGGATGGAAGGAAGAATCCATGTGGAGGCCCAACCAGGCCTACTCCAAGACTCGACTCCAGGAGCGCCCGACCAGACCATCAATGCTGGAACAGAACATGGGAACCACCCAACCTGACCCAGGAAGCCCCTGCCTGCGACCCAAACCGGATTAAAAAAACCCCAAAGCAGCAGCGACCCCACGCAAGGTCCCAAACGCGTCGCAAGGTGGACCCATCCTCTCAGAACGCCGGGGTCCAACCAGATCGCAAACATGCCTCTGCAGCAATCCCAAAATCGCAACCAGTGCCCAGGACCCTGCCAGACACGACCCTGAAAACAAAAACAGCAGTTCAGCTCCCGCCAGACGCAACCACCTACCTTCCACAATGTCAGACTTCTCCCATCGGATCCTGGGACCATCCAGAACCAGCCACCAAGGAAGCGAGGGAAACGCAGGTGAGACTAAAGCCACGCGGTTTCAAGACTCCTCTGCCCAGCATACTCTTGGCAAACCTCCAAGCGATCGAAAACAAGCTGGATGAACTTAACACAAGACTTACCTCTCAGAGGGAAGTAAGAGACTGCTGTGTGCTCTGTTTCACAGAGCCATGGCTCACCCCCACCTCACCGGACTGTGCCATACAACCTGAAGGCTTCTCAATTCACTGGACAGACCGAACAGTGTCATCAGGCAAAGCAAAGGGTGGAGGGGTTTGCCTCCTCATCAACTCCTTGTAGTGCTCGGATGTGGCAACCATGGTGACCCACTGCTCCCCAGACCCCAAATACCGGACCGTGAAGTGCCGCCCCTACAACCTTCCACGGGAGTTCACTGCAGCCATTATTACAGCGGTCTACATCCCACTCCAGGCAGAAGTGAAGGCAGCGCTGCACGAATTGTACACAGCTATAAATAACAATGAAACAGACCACCCTGAGGCCTTGTTCATTGTGGCTGGAGACTTCAACAAGGCCAACCTCAAGAGTGTACTGTCAAAATTCCACATCTCCTGTCCCACCAGGGGCGACAATACTCTCAACTACTGCTGCACAAAAATCAAGGGCGCCTACCGATCCATCCCCCGACCGCATTTGGGAAATTTGGACCTTCGCCCGGCATACAGGTAGAAACTTAAGCGGGAGAATCCAGTTAAGATGATCGTGCAGTGCTGGTCCAAGGAAACAGAATAGTTCCTACGTGAATGCTTGTTGTTAGTGGATGATTGACAGCTCCAAATTCCTAGGTGTGCACATCAACAATCTGTCCTGGTCCACCCACATCGATGCTATAATCAAGAAAACACAACAGCGCCTATACTTTCCCAGGATACTAAAGACATTCAGCATGTTCACATTGACTCTTACCAACTTTTACAGATGCACCATATAAAGCATCGTATCTGCCTGCATCACAGCCTGGTATGGCAACTGCTCGGCCCAAGACATAAGAAACTACAGAGAGTCTGAACACAGCCCAGTCCATCACACAGCCCCGCCTCCTATCCACTGACTCCATCTACACCTCCTGCTGCCTTTGGAAAGAGGGCAGCATAATCAAAGACCCCTCCCACCCAGCTTATTCATTCTTACAACTTCTTCCAACAGGCAGGAGATACAAAAGTCTGAGAACATGCACTAACAGATTCAAAAACAGCTTCTTCCCTGCTTTTACCAGACTCCTAAACAACCCTCTTATGGATGGATCTGATCCCTTCACACATCTTCTCTATTGAGTAGAACTGTACTCCTGTATGCTTCACCCGATGCTTGTGTCTATGTATTTACATTGTGTATTTTATGTTTGCCCGATGTTTTTTCTTTTCATGTGGGGAATGATCTGTCTGAGCTGTACGCTGAACAATACTTTACACTATACCTCAGTACACGTGAAAATAAACAAATCCACTCCAATCAAATAATAAAAATTATTTTTAAAATATTTGTTCATGGGAAGTGGGCGTCGCTGGGGCCAGCATTTATTGCCCATCCCTAATTGCCCTGGAGGGGGCAGTTAAGAATCAACCACATTGCTGTGGGTCTGGAGTCACATGTAGGCCAGACCAGGTAAGGACGGCTGATTTCCTTCCCTAAAGGACATTAGTGAACCAGATGGGTTTTTAACGACAATCGGCAATGGTTTCATGGCCATCATTAGACTTTTAATTCCAGATTTTTATTGAATTCAAATTTCACCCTCTGCCGTGGCGGTATTCGAACCCAGATCCCCAGAGCATTACCCTGGGGTTCTGGTTTACTAGTCCAGTGACAATATCACTGCACCACCGCCTACCCTATTATTCAGGATGAGCGATAAATATTGTCCTTGCCATTGTCATCCATATCTCATGAATGAATAAAACATTAAAAGCAGCACTGCATTTCCCTCCCTCCGATGACAGCATTCCAGTTAGGAATAGGAATAGTACAAACTCCAGCTTCTATATAAAATTATATTAAGCAAAGGATTCAGGCATGTCAGTAATGAATGAAGTCATACATTGTACAGCAGGCAAAGGAAAACGGCAACCTATGTTTTCTTACATATTTAGCGATCCCATCACTTCAAAAATGTCTAAAATATTTCACTCTGTTGGGTTAACGAAGTAGTGGATAACTGCCTATAAAACTGTATTTTAAGCTTTGCAGAACCAGAGTGCAATGCCATTGAAATTTGTAATAATATAATAGCTTATTGTCAGATAGGCTTCAATGAAGTTACTGTGAAAAGCCCCTCGTCGCCAAATTCCGGCGCCTGTTCGGGGAGGCTGGTACGGGAATTGAACCACTAGGGGCTGGTTTAGTATAATGGGCTAAACAGCTGGCTTGTAACGCAGAACAATGCCAGCAGCGCGGGTTCAATTCCCGTACCAGCCTCCCCGAACAGGCGCCGGAATTTGGCGACGAGGGGCCTTTCACAGTAACTTCATTGAAGCCTATCTATGACAATCAGCTATTATATTATTATTGAAATTGTAACAGCCTGCCCATACCATATTCTGTCAGTAGGTGGAGGTGGAATATTCACAGCTAGTGTTCCTTTACACTCCTGAACCTCTACTGTTAACAGCAGTGGTGTATTCGAGACCTCTTCAATTTTCTTCTTAATAAATTCCGTTTCTGTGGCTTTCTGGAAATACTTTGACTTTGTAATCTTATCCACAAGTCTCATTATCTTGCTTGGTCGATGTCCTCCCACGTATCTGCAGGTGGAAAATAGTTAATAATTCTTGTCATTGAACATTCTACGTATTTATGTTTTGTTTAATTCCATGGGTAATGGACATTTCTAAGTAATGGTTTTCTCATGCATTGAATATTCATGGAGCTTTACAGATTAATTCTGAAATTCAATTGTGTTGATGAATTACTGATGGTGCAGAATTATGTTGAAAAGCAAATAAAGTACACCATGAATGTTGATGTTCGTGTACACCTTTAACTCAAACAAACCGAGAATGTATCTCTTCTACTACACCTGTACTGACTGTTTTAAAACTAGTAAAATAGAATAGATTTGGAAATGCAGCAGTCAGTTGGTACTGTGGAGTGTAAACTATTACAGCACATAAACATTAGTGTTATTATGAGAATGCAGGTGTACCTTTACCAATGTTTTCTGCAACCATAATCACCTTTATTAAGAGAAATAGGATGCTGCCACGATCCACATAGAGCAAATCATATTACCGTAATCAGAAACCTAAACATCTTAACCAGGATCTTATTACACATTGTAAGATAGGCAGAAAGCATACACTGCTTTGGAGAAGCAGGGTTTGGGGTTTGTTGCTGAAATGTTTCACATAAAACTTTCTCACTTCCACCAAACAGTGCGTGTGTGTCAGATGTCTGGTGGGGTGTGGGGGTAGAGAAGGTTGTTGTCCTGGCAGTGCACTATCCAACAGCTGCCCACAGTGTTGCAGGACAGGCTGCCTCCTTTCAATCTCAGTTAGAAGCAATACATGGGGCAAGGAGAAGTGAAAGTAAATGTAATTAAACAAACAAGATATGCTAAATTGTTTTAAAGCTATCCATTATCCCAAAGGTATAGAGTTGGGAGAGGATATGGAGGAGGGGTTCTGGTGTGAGGTGCTCTGGAGAGTGAACACCTCCACCTCATGTGCGAGGTTGGGGCTGATACAGCTGAAGGTGATATATAGAGCACACCTCACGAGGGCAAAGATGAGCCAATTCTTTGAAGGGGTAGAAGATGTGTGTGAACGTTGCGGGAGGGGCCCCGCAAATCACGTTCATACGTTTTGGTCTTGTCCAAAACTGGAGGATTACTGGAAGGAGGTTTTTAGGGTAATCTCTAAAGTGGTGCACGTGAAACTGGACCTGGGCCCCCGGGAGGCCATATTCGGGGTGTCGGACCAGCCAGGGTTGGAAACGGGTGCAGAGGCAGATGTTGTAGCCTTCGCCTCGCTGATCGCCCGAAGACGGGTCCTGTTGGGATGGAGAGCAACCTCGCCACCCTGTGCCCTGGCGTGGTGGGGGGACCTGTTGGAATTCTTGACTCGTTAAGTTTGAATTGAGGGGAAGGATGGAGGGTTCTATAATTCATGGGCGTTATTCATTATGCGCTTTCAAGAATTGGATAACATCGACCATTGCGGGGGGGGGGGGGGGGGGGGGGGGGGAGGAGGAGGAGAGAGAGAGAGAGAGAGACTGTGTGTGTGTTAATGGTGACTATGGGTGATTCCGGATTCCTTTTTGTTAGTTGTTTATGTTAACATGCGGGCAGCTGTTTGGGGGTTTGGCGGGAGGATGGGATTGTTGTTGTTGATATGGGGATTGACATTATTTGTTACTGATTATTGGTTATTGTTGGTACGTGCAAATCTGGGAGAAAATGTAAAAAAGGAGAATAAAAATATTTAATATCCCACAGTTCAAAAAATGTCTCTCTTCTAATTAGTGGAAGAAAAATCAGCAATTCTTTCAGAGCAATGGAATTAATAAAATAAATAATTTGATGGGTAGTGTTCACTCTCCAAGAGATATACTAGTATAGAACACTTCTAGTGTCTGGTTAAATGTCACAGAATTTCAGTGATTTTAATATTATTTTCAATCTCAATTCACCAAGCATTGTAATCATTATTAAAAGACATGTTGCATAGCCAGCCATAATTCCGGTCCTTGGTTTAGGATTGTGGTGTCACTGTTATAATCGCAAAATGGACTTTCAATTGTTTTAAAATTAGACTCAATTTAGAACCTAAACAATTAGAATAAAAGATAAACTTATTCTATGTTATGACAAAAATAAACATTTAGATCAATTAAATGCACACTTAAATTACTTTACAATGTACAATAAAGTACTTCATACCCTTCTGCAGCGGCTGCGAATGTCTTATCTCCTCCCAGTACATCTTGTGCATCTTCTTCATCTGAAGATCCAGCACTTGAGGACTCCTCATCACTATCAGCAAGACAATAGGCTTTTGGTCTACTCCTACATGAGGAGCATTGGAGGAGAAAGAAAAGCCGATTCAAACAATCATCCTATTCCGTATTGTTTTTTTATAAAGATTAAATCAATTATGATCATGCAGGGGAAAGCTAAAAAAGGTATTATAAAAACATTTTTTTTTGCTCCCAGAAGCTGAATTTTATTTAGATCCCAAAAGGTTTACCAACTGCTACAGTGGTGGAAATTTATATTTTCTGAAGCTACCCAACCTTGTATTTAAAAAACATGCAAATAGAGAGCTCCCTGTAAAGAAATCACCACATTTTTTCAAACTAAAAGAAATTTTTAAAGATGTATTGTTTCTTTTCTCCTTCCCTAACTTTCCTCCATTGACATAATTCTTCCGAAGGTTGTCACTCATAGATCATAGAATTTTACAGTGCAGAAGGAGGCCATTTGGCCCATCGAGTCTGCATCAGCCCATGGAAAGATCACCCTACCCAAGCCTACACCTCCACCCTATCCCTGTAACCCGTCGAACCTTTTTGGACACCAAGGGCAATTTAGCATGGCCAATCCACTTAACCTGCACATCTTTGGACTCGTGTGGGGTAACTTTAATCAGCAGCAGCCCTTCAGTACCTCGCCTAGAGGCAGACTTACAATGCCTAGGCTTGGGACCCCAACCAATTTGACGGGAGTGGGGGGGTGAGGAGGAGCGACCATGCTGGCCGGTGTCTGTGGGTTGTTCTTGGGTACCAACCAGAGCCTGATAGCTCTGCATTTGCTGATAGGCTCTTTTAGTTGGCAATGCAGAGCATCATCAGACTCTGACTGTCGAGTCTCTGAAGAGTGGAAGAATACTGACCCGAAATTGTTGAGGTGACTAGGAGGGAGAGAGGCAGCAGTTCTGGCAAAGATCTCGTGTTTTTATGAAAAAAGCAGCAGGTTTCTCAATTTCGACCCAGGTCTGAGTAGGGAAGGTCATAGCGAGCAGCGAGGCGAGGTGCTGGTCGCTGTGGGGAGCAGGGAGGATGTCTCTCTCCCCCCCCCCCCCCCCCCCCCAGGGCTGAGGAAGGCTGGGCAGGAGAGGTCACGAGGGGAGCAGGGTTGGCTCGACCCCTAGCCTAGGGATGGAGAGGTCTAAGTAGACAAGGCCATAGCCAGGCAGCCAGCAACGAGGTGACACCGTCGAGTGGGGTGAGGTGTGAGGCACTGGTCATCAAGTGGAGCGGGGGTCGACTCAACCCCCAGGTCAAGGCTAAGGAGGGCTGGGCAAGTGAGGCCATATCCAGGCAGCCTAAACCAGCAGCAAGGTGAGGTTGTCGAGGGGGGGCAGGAGGTGACTTGACTCCCCCAGGGCCTAAGAACTCAAAAAACACCTGCTCTTTCAGAAAATTCATATTCATTAAAATCAAGAACGACGAGTTAATATGAAGCAACGCCATCAATCTGGCTTTTAAAATTGCAGAAAATTGAATGCGAGGCAAGAGGACGAAGCTAAGCAAAAAGACAATTTTTGTCATTTTACTTTAAAAGTTGAAAGTTTTAAACAGTGCACAAACTGAACATTCACCCTCATCCACCAAAGGTATGGGTGAATTATCTGAAGACTTGAGACTTGCTGATTTCCAGACAAACCACATTGTCTGAAAAAGTTGAAGTGGAATCTGAAATGACAATGGACTACACGATATTTCTTCTGTTGAGGCGAGGGAAGAAACCTACCCTGAAGACATTGCCTTAGGGCCAAAATCTGTTCCACTGGGTACGATTGAATATTTTTTACTATATAAACCAGAAAACATAGGTAATATTTGAGGTTGGAGGCTTTATTAGTCCCATTTTCTGAGGGTGAAGAGAAATGGGATGACAGAAATCAGAAATTGGATGATGCTTTCAGAAACCTCTAAGGCAGTCTACCGTTGTGCTTGCAAATTATTCCCTGACCCTCGTAAAGGGAAACAAGCATTTGTTGACAGGCAGTCTAACTTGGGAAATGTTGGGAGGAGATATTGCTGATCATGAAACTTCCAAAGCTCACATAAAGCTATGTGTGCATTAGCTCAAAGATGCAAGTTATCTGGAAGATTGATTCTGTGTTACCGGCTGAGTTTGAAAAGAAGTGTTCTTAGTGGAGGAAAGTGCTGAGACGTGTTGCTGCCAGTCAAACAGCTGTCTTCTGTGGAACTACCTCGAAGAGTAGATGATGAGTCATCATTGTCAACATGGGATAAATAGTGCACAGGAACTTGCATTATTCAGTCTTGCTTGTAGACCTGAATATTTTCCTGCCACATTTGCGGAATTATCAAAGCTCTGCCCATGACAATTTTTAATGTCCAAACCTAAATTTGCAATGATTTCCAAAACAGTTATGCCTTTTTTTCGGTTTCCACACATCGATGGAATATGTTGCAATCACGCTTGGAGCAGGAAAATGGAAAACATCTAACGGTCAAAAGAATTTGTGACACCACGTGGTCCACTTATGCAGATGCGGTATGACTTTGAAAATGAACTTTGCCGCTATAAAGGAAACCTTTTTAGATATAGCCGCATCAAATTCAGAAAAACCATATGTGAAAGCTGAAACAAAATCCTTAGCAGAGAAGTTTGAAAAGTATGATATTGCTGTTTTTATAGTTTTGTGGAACTGTTTACTTCAAAGAATTAATGCTGTCAGCAAATCCTGCAAAATGTTGATACAACTTTATTGAATGCTGCACAATTCTTCGCCTCAGTTATAAATGTTGTCACTGAACATGGTGGCCCAGTGGTTAGCACTGCTGCCTCACCGCACCGATCCCTAGTTCGCTCCTGGTTCTGGTTCACTGTCCGTGTGGAGTTTGCACATTCTCTCTGTATTTGCATGGGTTTCACCCCCACAATCCAAAGATGTGCAGGCCAGGTGGATTGGCCTCAGTAAATTGCCCCTTAATTGGAAAGAATGAATTGGGTACTCTAAATTTAAAAATTTTTTTTTATAAATGTTGTCATTGAAGTTCAAAATGACTATAGCCTGATGGAAGCAGAGGCACTAATATTAACAAAAAACTACAGGTCCCTCTGATAAGAAGCGTACAAGGTGCAGGAGGTTATTTTTTGATGAAACTAAAGACAATTAAATCACTTTGAAATAGAAAGATAAGATTATTGTCGAGACTGTCAATGTTATTTGTGACACAATAATGGTGCAATTGCAGAGTAGGAGTGAATCGCTGAAGTGCTTTTCAACGGAAGTTTGGATAAAAATGCTAAAAGCCACTGCAGTAAGAAATTAGATGAATTTTACAAGGAGGACATAGACACAAATCTTTTTGAAGATGAAGTGGAACAAGTAATTCATTTCATTGATAAGGATGAGCTCTGTGCTTCAAGATCACCAGCTGATTTGTACGTGATTGTTTGCAAGCAACCTTTGCAGATGTGGAAACCATTCTGAAAATATTTTTCACAATATTTGTTTCAAATGCTTCTGACGAATATTGTTTTTCTGGATTGAAAAGAGTTAAAATTATTTGAGAAGTACTATGAGTCAGGAACATTTGACAAGTACAGCAGTATTGACAACTGAAGTGCACCTTTACAGGATTTTACCTATGATGATGCAATTGATGTTTTTGTGAAGAAAAAGTATTGAAAAAGCATAGAATCAGAAGGACATTCAGCCCATCGAGTCTGCGCCGGCCCTTACAAAGAGCACCCTACTCAAGGCCACGTCTCTATCCTATCCCCGTAAGCCCTATTAACCTTTTCTTTGGAGACTAAGGGTAATTTCTGCATGGCCAATCTACCTAACCTGCACATCTTTGGACTGTGGGAGGAAACCCAAGCACACACGGGGAGAACGTGCAGACTCCGCACAGACAGTGACCCAGCAGGGAATTGAACCTGGGACCCTGGAGCTGTGAAAAAACTGCTAACCACTATGCTACCATACTGCCCAAAAATGCAGCAAGAAAATCTGAAAAGTCTTCCATATTCTCTTGTTTAAATTCTGTTTTCCAAAATGGACCATTGCTGGCCCTGATATAATGGCTGCAGCTGGTCACAAGCTGATGGTTCTAACCATCATCACTCAAAACTGGACTTCAGAAAGTCTTTTCTAGGACAAAGAATGGAATCCTGCAGACAGAACCACTGATTTTAGACTTGGACTCACTAGGCACTCCACTCGTGAATGTATAGCAATATCTTCTTTGGTTTTGTGACAGGAAGTAAAGAAGTTAAGTTTTGATACTGAATGAGACTCTGAAATATGTTGAATGGCAGCATATGCATCTTGTTGATTGGAGTATTTGCTCCTGCGCTGGACTGGCTCATTCTGTCCTGCATTGATGGCATTGGCTTATTTTTCCATCTTGTTGCTCATTGACAAATTCCGCGTTTGCTCGCTTCTATACACACATCACAATATTGACCATCTTTACTGGCATTCTGACGAGAGGTAAGCTTAGACTTCAACTCAGCAATTATTCATACAGGCTTGTTTTTAAGCAGCAATCAATTTGTGTATTTTTGTGGCCTGGGTCTTTGGGTTCTGTCGGTGCAGTCAGAAGAGGTGTGATGTCACTGGGGGAGGGGTATGGTGTCATTGGGGGTGGTGGTGGTGGTGGTGGGGGACGACGACGACACGAGTGACATAATTGGGGGAGCGCCCAGAAATTAAGGAGTGTGAAGAGCCCCACAAAGCTTAAGTCTGCCTCTGACCTCACTAAAAGTGGCATTCTTTTTAAAAATAAATTTAGAGTACCCAATTCATTTTCCAATTAAGGGGCAATTTAGTGTGGCCAATCCACCTAACCTGCACATCTTTGGGTTGTGGGGGTGAAACACTTACAGAAAAGTGGCATTCTTGATGAAGAACCATCAAAAACAAATATCCAGAGGCATCACAGCCAACCCCAAAGATACTTCCTCAGTGTCTACATGTTTATTTCTAGCAGGAAGTACTGGATATAGCAGTCAATATCAGGACATATTTCCCTCCCACTACTAATTTCAGGGATGCTGCTGCGTATCTCAATCTCTGATGATGAATGGATGTGAGTGGTCAATTTAGAAAAAGCCTGGCTTGCAATGCTTCGGAATCATAAAAACACTGAACACAAGATTTTAATATTTATATTGTGAAGACTTGCATGTATTTTAAGA
This sequence comes from Scyliorhinus torazame, assembly GCF_047496885.1. Lineage (NCBI taxonomy): Eukaryota > Metazoa > Chordata > Chondrichthyes > Carcharhiniformes > Scyliorhinidae > Scyliorhinus > Scyliorhinus torazame. The sequence continues at coordinate 159,905,421 of NC_092724.1, read as the reverse complement.
ATAATAGAGTACATTTTGTTTAAATTTCTATCCCAATGATATTGCAAGCTATGTAATCACTTCCAGGTATCAATGAGTTGAGAATCTATTCTGTGAAGTCCACAATGAGCATTAAGTTCATTCTTACAGTTGATATTTACTGATAGTGACTTGTAATATTTTTGTGCAATAGCTGTGCTTTATCATTAAAGATAGATATAATTTCTACGTTTATCAATTGTTAATCAGTTGCTGTTTACCAGATATCAGCAGTGGTGAAAATATTTACAAACTGTCACTACTGATTTGGTAAATTTCACACATACCTTCAATGTTGCTCCATAGAGAAGGGGCAGCCCTTCCTCTACAACAGATGATGTAAAATTGGTACATATGGCCCTAGGGCTACAAATGTCATTCAAAACTGGGCCATAATCTCCTAGTTGAGAGTCCAACAGTCTTAACATTTTAGTAATTAAGGTGCCTTGACATTTTTAAATAAGTAGCTCAAACTATTTCTATGCCCAACAGTGTTCAATTTCTTATTTCAATGAAGTTCCAAGATCCACTGTTTTTATAACATTGGCCACATAATTCATCTCCGTAAAGTTAGTTGCGCTGTGTAGCAGAGATGGAACATTTTCAATGGAGAAAGAACAATCAAAGGCAAACTCAAGAGAAAAGTTCAGAGGCTGGATCATAAAATATCTGTTTGGAAATCCAACGTCTAGGAAAATACAGGATTTAGAAAGAGTTCAGCAGGGAACTGGGTGGCACAGTGGGTAAACCTATCCTTTTACCTCTGGGACCCGGCATCAAATTGAGACCAGACTGTTGGGATGAAAGACTCCTCTGTCTGCTGGCTGTAATGAAATGAGTTTGGTCAGTCTCAGCCTATTTCTTAATGGGTGCAGGTCCATATTCCAAAACTGCCAACAATTTAACACCAACTGGCAAACTCACGCACACAATGTATACAGGAAGGCTGCTGTGCAAAGTGGCAATGTCTCACTTTTGTGCTATGGGATACTCCCTGAACTTTGCACTAAGAAACTGCTTGGACCCTGCACAGGGATATGTCGCATCTGGCTGTAACTTTGAATGCTTGGAATTTGTGTTGAGTGCATTAACAGTAAAACCTGTTTGTTTTCAAGTTGATATAATGTTTCTAATTACAAGTTGCACAAACATTTTTAAATATAAAGCAAATGTTAACTTATTTGGAGAAAGGAGGGAAGGGGAAACCAGGAAGAGTAAATTGTTACCCATCCTGCTTTTGTAAATACACAGTAAGTTTATTTCCTTCCAATAAAATGTGAATGTTTCAATCTACAATCTTTAAGTCTGCTATAGCCATAAGAGCACAGTAACGCCAGTCCAACGCCGGCATCTCCACATCATAGCCATAAGAGACATAGCATTTAAAGCTGATGGCAATTAGAGAAATGTATATATTCATAAATACATCAATCGATATAACATAAAGAAAAAATTAAATAAACATTTGGTAAGTAGCCAAATTATGGATGGGCCGCAGTGGTTACCATTGCTGCCTCACAGCACCGAGGACCCGGGTTCGATCCCGGCTCTGGGTCACTGACCGTGTGGAGTTTGCACATTCTCCCCATGTCTGTGTGGGCCTCACCCCCACAACCCAAAGATGTGCAGGGTAGGTGGCTTGGTCATGCTAAATTGCCCCTTAATTGGAAAAAGAATAATTGGGTATCCTAAATTTATATTTTAAAAAAGTATCCAAATTAACATGTTTAAATCAGTAGTTTGACTGGATAGTTGTTACTGGGTGTAAAATGTTTTATACCTATGCTTTCCTAAATTAACTTTGAAGACAGTTCAGTTATATCTACATTGCTGGACTTTCAACTAGGATGCATTCTTTTTGAATTCTCAGTGGCAATTAGAGATTTAGTTTCCCTCATATAAGGCAGTGATGGTATGAATAGCAAAAACTTCATTTTTGAACAGAATAGTTTCCTCAACCCAACAAGTGATCTGTGGCTATTTTCCATTATTACAGGATGACTCCTCTTCTAATCCTTCATAGTGAGGTATTAGCCTAATGTTTCAGTATTCTAAATGGTTACTGTACTGACATTTTCCAAATTATCTATCACAACGATGTATGGTATAATGCACATTTTGTAGGTTTGATTCAAACTATGTGAACTTGGATCACTGATACACTTACAGTATAGACAACAGCTCAAAGGGGGAACACCCTTAGAAGATTTATCTACCTATCCCAGGTGGCCATGTTGCTTAACTACTGATCTGGATAATAGCTTAGCTGCAAATTGTTTACTGTGCTAAAACCACTACAGTCCCTCAAGAAATCATGTTAGCACACACGCTGAGAAAAAAACTGCATGCTCACCAAAATGCAAAAGTGTAAAGGGGAACCGTCATGATGGGGAGAAGAACCAGGAGAGCAATGTCTCAAATGTCAATTATTGTCACATGCAAATAACACATCTCAATACAAGTTACATAATTGTATATTTCAGAATTGAGACTTATCAAATACTTTTCTATGACGATGCCCCTTTAGTAACAGGCCGCATTATGGACAGGTAATTCCATGCACAGGCAGGATCAAGTAACAATGTTTACTTTCTGAATGAATATTGACAGTAATACATTCCCACAGCTTATAGTGCTTTATGGATTGTATATTACAATACCACTCACCAGAATCACACAAATCCACAGATGATTCCGATCAAAAACATTATAAATGGAGAAATGAAGGAAAAATGTATAAACAGAAGTTAGTGAAAACAGATTTTTTCTTTCAACTGAAAAATGCACACAATTGTGCTTGTGTTACGTATGCACGATAACACATTGCTGCAATCATTTGTCATTAGTCTGAATGGTTTTCAATAGGAATGGTACCAGTATACAATTCCCTCTGCCTGTGTGCGCACGTCTGTGTGTTGGGAAAAACAGTGTTGTAGTGGTAATGTCGTTGAACTAGTAATCCAAAGGCTCAGAGTAATGCTCTGGGGACATGGGATAAAATCTCATCATAGCGGCTGGTGGAATTAAATGGGTAGGACTCTCTGGTCGCGTCCGTGGCAGGACCCATTGTGAGCGAGAATGGAAAATTTGGCATTCCAGCCAAAACTCCATTCATCGATAGCGGCACCGGAAAATCCCAGCCACAAATGAGGACAAAATATTTTGGCCAATTAACCTTGAATCAAATGTTAGTCTCAACAAAGGTGATCAACTATTGTCGATCCACCCGTCCTTTAGGGAAGGAAACCTGTCATCCTTACCTTGTCTGGACTTCATGTAAATCCAGACCCATAGCAATGCAGTTAACTGTAGTGCGCTCTGAACAGCCTAGCAAGCCTCAGTTCAAGGGCAATTAGGCATGGGCAACAAACGCTGGTCTTGCGACACCCACATGCCGTCAAAGAATTAAAAAGTGTGTGCATGTAGGTAGCTTGTTCATAAATATATTTTAAAAAATGAAACTAAGGAAATTATTTCCAGCTAAACAAATTATCAAAACAAACAAGTGAGACATGGCGGAATACATATGAAAATCACAACAGACTTAACATTTCACACAAAGGTGAAGCACATTTTAGGGAGATGGGCTGGGCGAGAAATTGATATGTCAGGTTAGTCCAATGTCCCTCACAGTCCAGAATGACAAAATAAAAGTCATTTTCCTGCTTCTTGGCTGTAAAGGTGTTGGCTTAAGTGAGTTGGATGGTGGCAGGCATAGCCACCCTCCTCGGCCTCACTGAATTTGTTCTCACATTGACAAATTTCTCCTTAACTAATTTCCTCCAAATAAAAGGTGCGGCTATGGATATCCGTTTGGGTGTTACTATGCCTAAACCTTTTTGTGGGACACGATGACCATTCCTTGCTCTACTCCTACTTGGGAACGCGGGGGTGCCTCCCTCAATCATTTTCTCGGCACATTCATGGCTGTATCAGTGCCGTTTCCTGCTCTTAGTCTGAACTAGAAAATTTCATCAAGTCTGCTACCAATTTTCACCCTTCTATCATCTTCACATTGTCCATCTCAGACTCTTCCCTTCGCTTCCTCAATTTCTCTGTCTTCGTTTCTGGGGGTATACTATCAATGAATATTCAAAATAAGCCAATGACTCCAACAGTTACCTTAACTACACTTTCTCAAACACTGCTTCCTGTAAGGGATCCATACCATTCCCCTGGTTTCTCCATTGCATTTGTTCTGATGAGGCACCATTGACTGACTGCGGCAATCTTTCAGCACGCAGGAGATGCTGGAGCTCCTGGTCTCTGATAACGGGACAGCATTTACAAGGGCGGAGTTTGGGGCATTAATTGCTGCCAATGGGATCCGACACACATGCAGCGCCCCGTACCAGCCAACAAAGTTGGCTGGGGTCTTGGGAGACCCGGTTGGCATGGTTTGTTTTTTGTTACAGGATGACATCACACACCACGACAGGGGACGCTCCGGCCGAATTGTTGATGGGCCGTCGTCTGCGAACACGTTTGAATTTAGTCCTCTCGCACACTGGTGGGAAAGTCCGCCATGGCAGGATCGGGCTGAGGTGATGCCGGGCGGCGTTCGCCCTTACCCATCTTCGCTGTAGGAGACCTAATGTACATCCGAAACTCTGGAGGAGGAGCCATGTGGACACCAGGCGGCATGTTGGCCCAGCCAGGACCGGACTCATATCGAGTAAGGGCACAAGGACGTGAATCGAACTGCTCACCGGAACTCCTCAGTATAGCAAGAGATCAGGATGGCATTTTTAAATGGCAACCCGATCTCCAAAGCCCCCACCCACCCCACCCCACCACACCCCTGGTCCTTGGCTCATATTGCAGTATTACGATGAAGCTCAATGTAAGTCAATTTTTGCTTTTGGACTGCAACTGCTCATCATTCTGCCATTCACATCTCCTCTCGACACATCTTTTGTTTATTTACTGTCCCATTACCACTACATATGGCCTTGCACCATCTACTATTTTGTTACTTAATTTCTTAATTACTGCTGCAGTAGCTTTTTAAACAATTCTGGTTTGCAAGACAGCTAGGCTTTTTGGAGCCGGGGTGCGATTAAAACATCCTAAAAGATGGGCTATTTATATTAATTTATTTATATTAAGAGGGTTCCCTGCAGAGTAGTTAATTAGAGACATTGGACAGGATTCTCCGATCACCGACATCACGTTTGGCGATCGGCCAGAGAATCCCCGTTTATGCCGGAATTGGGGGCGGTGCTGTTTTTGTGATGCTCCACCCCCTCAGGGGAGTACGCCGCACGCCGTATGGATGGCCTCAGGACATAACCTGAGACCCTCCTCCGATGCTCAGCCCCTGATGGGCCAAGTCCCCAATGGAATGGGACACATGTGCTTACAATGTTCGGGGGGCCTCACGTGGCGACTGCAGACCGAGTCCAGCGCTGCCACAGTCATGGGGGAAGCCATTCCACTGGCAGGGGGGCCTTCGTTGGGGGCTGGGGGACTGGTGGGGGTGGTCATGGGGCAGCGAGGCTGGTTACGGGGGGGGGGGGGGGGGCAGTTTTGGGAGACTGGGTCCGCGCTTGGCCGGCGCCATGTTGTAGGGCGCAGCGGCCGCCCTGCGCATGCAAGGCCACGGACCTGGCCATGTCCACAGATAAAGCCGGGGACTTTACGCTGCGTGGCTGCTAGCCCCACCGGACAGATGATCGGTGCGGGGAAGCGACGACTTTCTGGTCGTAAGACCAGACGGATCCTGCGGACATAGCTGCAAGATCAGAGAATCCAGCCCATTGTGTTTAGTTTAGTGAGATGATGCAGTTAATAGGAAGAACCAGGGGTTGGAAGCAGTCGGGTGTTGAGGTTTTCAGGGTTAGTTTTTGGCTGGAGCTGACAAGGTTTCTGAAGAAATACAGCTAGAGATTCTATGTTATTCTGACAGGGTGTCAGGTCTTTTCCTTTAAAGCAGTCTCAAAAGATCTCACTTTCTCACAGTGGAGTATTCAAGACATCTCTGTATAGCAAGTATTCCTGAGTGCTACTGTATTTAAGAGTGGATTGGGATCGGAAATGGTTTTGTTGTTTGAGTGGGAATAAGATAGCAGTTAAGGGTTGTGGTATCACAGTATTAATTAGCATTGCTTAAGGGGTAATTGAAAGTTATTTTCTTGTGTGATGTTAAAGACATTTTAACACTTTGCTGGTAATAACATTTGTTTTAGTGCCACTATTTTTTTATGAAATCATCCTGGAGTGAGGTATCCTTTCTTAACAGTCTTACAAAATTAAAATAAAATATTGGGGTTTCTGTCCAGCGTCCTAGCCACTGTTGGGGTCTAGTCCGGGATTGTAATAGTACCCAACCGCTCCTGCTGGGCGGCTTAAGTTAAAATGATCCCCCAGGGATAGATTTTTCTTTTCACATCACAGCAGAGTGTAGAGGAGAAAACCAGAAAGGGGGAAATCACCATTTACAGAGCTCACCCCATTTTTTTTGTCTTTTAATTACTTGAAGGAAAATCAGGCTGGCTCCTTTGCACATGTGCAATCCTTGCTGCCTGATTTTCCTTTGTGTGCTCTGCCCAGGTGACATTTTAATGTCCTGACAGGACAGACATGAACATAATCTAAAAACAAACTGAACAAGTATTTGAAAAGGGTATGTATAAGAATGAGAAGAAAGCAACAAAATGGGAAGAGAGTTGATAGCTCGACATTGAAGAGTTCACACTTGCACAGACAAGACTAGCCAAATGGCCTCCCTTTTGTAATATCCATGACTCTTTATTTTTTTAATTTTATTTGCCAACAGTGATAACAAATGTAATTCTACATATTATGTTGCCTAAAATGGGCAGCACGATGGCGCAGTGGTTAGCACTGCTGCCTCATGGTGCCGAGGGTCCAGGTTCAATCCCGGCCCTAGGTCACTGTCCCTGTTGAGTTTGCAAATTCTTCCCGTGTCTGCATGGGTCTCACCCCCACACCCCAAAAAGATGTGGAGGGTTGGTGAATTGGCCACATTACATTGCCCCTTAATTGAAAAAAAAAAAAAGGATTGGGTACTAATTTTTTTAAAATGTTGCCTAAAATGTAGGGCTGGATTCTCCGCTGGCGGGATGCTCCGGCTTGCCGGCAGCCTGGGGGTTTCCCGGCCGCATGGGGCTGCCCCACAATGGGAAATCCCATTGACTGGCTGGCGTAATGGAGCATCCCGCTGGCGGGGTGAAACGGAAATGTGGTGCGGCGGGGCGGAGTCCAACCCGGAAAGTACTGTCCTCCAGAAAATTTCACAACTACAAACAAACACAGATCACACATTATAACTATTCAATCAAGAAAAAACACAAACATAACTCAAAACAAAATGAGCTTTGACTTGTAGTCGAGTGGGGAGAAGGATTGTAACTTCAAGCTCCTTTTCAGCAAATGGATAAATTCAGTCAAGAAGTTTCGTCCATCACAAGAAGTTGAGAAACGTTCTTGCATGACAGACGGTAAGAAAAAGCCATGAATATTATCATTTTTCCTGACATTCTGCCAGTTGTATAGAGCCTCTGAGTATATAATCAAGTAGACCAATTCTATTTAGCAATGAGACTGTGCACAGCATCACTGCCAAATATCCATTTCCAGTCTGTACTTAGTTTGGAATGCAATACCAGAAATGCAATACCAGAAATGGTTTCACATTGTATCTGGTGCCTAAAGGACTCTTTCCTTTCAATGTCGTGCCAGGAAATCAAATTTTGATTTAAGAAATCTTACCCTTCTTTGCCAACGTCTCCTACTTTATATGCTTCTCCCAAAGGCTCTTTTCCCAGTTTGGTCAGGTTCATTTTAGTTTCCAAGGTCATTAGAAAAGACCCATTGTAAGAAATCTCCAGATCAATCCACAACCCTGAAGAAAAAACATATCTGGTTGAGTAAAGGTCCTGAGAGTTGCAGACTTCAAAGTGATACCCAGACCATATCTTTTCAGCAATGTGTAATTATTAGATAAGAGCTCACCAAAATAAGACCATGATTAAATGTGTATACATGATGAATAACCCACATTATTTTTTATATGAGTTTTGTCATCAGCAATCTGCAATGTATGGACCAGAATTGATGTCTAATTAGTTTTCACAAAGGCTGGCAATACAAATGGCAGCTGGAAAATGCACCTTGCTTCAATCATGTTACAATGAAGCCAATTATGGAGGCAATTTAAGTTTACAGTTCCACAAACTATTTCTGTTCAATTGTAAAGAAAGATGAAATTACAAGTTACTGCTACTTTCATAGGTCAATAACTGTCATTCAAAATGGTACATTGGGAATTCAGGATCAACAGAGCTGCTCAGGCAACAATTCCAATGCTGACCACAATTCCACAGATCCAGCACAGATCTGGGCGCAGTGGGTGAATTGCGCACGATTCCCAAATCAGGTTCCCCGCTGGGCCAATGTTACCCGACAGGGCAAGATCCAAATCTGCATTTTTAAATGTATGGCTCATTTAAATACCTAGACGCCAGATTTGCCCGGTGCCCCAGACTCACTGGCCATGCTTGGGAGACAAAAACAAGAGGGTGGGGAGATCAGGGCTGCTGGACCAAATAGCACCACAATCTGCGAGGAGCCTTTCCTGCGGGAAATCCCTCTAAGTGCAGCCTTGGCGGAGAGAATCTCTCAGAGACCAAAAACAAAACTGACAAAGTGCTGTTGGATAGTGGAGCGTTTCTCGGTGCTGCAGCCGTAGAGAAGCACCCTGCTAAATACGCCGTTCAGCATACCTTAACTTAAGTCCGCTGAATCGCACCCAACCTTTTGCATTTACTGCACTGTTAGTGGTTTAAAAAGCTTCACGAGTCTTTATAAATAAAAGGATTGAGAAACAGACACCAAATTGAGTAAGAGAAGCATGGTTATTCTCAGTATTTTCTGTTTTTATTATTATCTTAAATGCAATAGACCTATCCGAAACAATGTCAAAATGGTAAATCTGTAGAATTCATACACCATGCAGTGTATATGACAAATATAGTTCTAGTTGGAACTATAACCCCAAACACCAGCCTCAATACAGATACACATAACAATTTGATGCCACTTGTTACTCATTGGTCCACTGAGAAATGCTATTTTTATACTTCTCTTACAAGAACTGGAGATATTTTCTTTGCTCTCATAACATACATCATTTCATCAACTGATTTTGTGATAGTCACCAGAATGAAATAAACAGCTTCAGCATCTTTTAATAAGAGGATTAACAATTCCAATGACACAAAACAGTTAAAAATATGCTGCCATACATAGTTCTTTCTGGTAAATAATTAATTAAACGCACACATGAAAGAGCTCTGAGCTAGCTTCCTGCCAGGAAATTTTAATGGTAAACACATTTCTCTGATGGGTTATGTCACAAGTTAGTTTCTGCCAGAGCTGCTGCATCGCAAACTGTGATAGAAGCCCGGTGCTTCAATTTAATGCTGATCGGATAAAAGTCAGGTCTAATGTTCAAAGTAAAATACGTTTGGACAGGGCAGCAAGGTGGTGCAGTGGTTAGCACTGCTGCCAACAGCGTTGAGGACCCAGGGTCGATCCCGGCCCTGGGTTACTGTACGCGTGGAGTTTGCACATTCTCCCTGTGTTTGCGTCGGTCTCACCCCCACAACCCAAGGATGTCCAGAGTACGTGGATTGGCCACACTAAATTGCCCCCTTAATTGGAAAAAAATTATGGGTACTCTAAATCTATTAAAAAAAATGTTTGGACAGCTTTCACCTAGTTAGGATTCCACAACATAGTAACCACTATCAAATGGTGAATTGGCATGAATTGGCAAACACATTCAGATAGCTCTGTTAGAAATGCAAAAATCGGACAACACGGTGGCGCAGTGGGTTAGCCCTGATGCCTCACGGTGCCGAGGTCCCAGGTTCGATCCCGGCTCTGGGTCACTGATCGTGTGGAGTTTGCTCATTCTCCTCGTGTTTGCGTGGGTTTCGCCCCCACAACCTAAAGATGCACTGTAAATTCTATGATTATCTAAATCTGAGGGTTTTTAAAAAGCCCCTTTTAGTACCTCATGAAAACCACTAAGTCATCGCAGCCATCAGTTGAGTAAGCTATCTTTTTCCCAAGACTCTGCCAATCACTGATGGGCTGTGTAAAGCAGATTCTAGTTGAATTTTCATCTTTTCCAAGTAATTTTTTTTTTTACTTCTCTCTTCAATTCTTCATGCAATCTCTCATTCTTCAGGTGATCCAGAAGTGGTCCGTTTGGTCTTGGTCTTTTCATGTGTCACTTCCAACATCTTTCTACACCCATTCCTGGATGACATAGAAACATACAAAATATTTGGTCCCTCAAGCCTGTCCCGCCATTCAATGTAATCATGGCTGATCCTCTATTTTAATGCCATACAATTACTCTGACCCAAGCCCCTTGACTCTTTTAGAACCTAGATATCCATCTAGTGCCTGCTTAAATATATTCAGTGATTTGGCCTTCACAGCCTTTGTGGTAGAGAATTCCACAGGTTCACCACTGAGTGAAGAACTTTCACTTCATCTCGGTCCTAAATGGTCTACCCTGTACCCTGAGATTGTGACCCCTTGTCCTAGATACCCTGTCTCAGGGGGAACACCATCCCTGCATCCCGTCTGTCCAGCCCTGTCAAGATTTTATGTTTCAGTGATATCCCCTCCCATCCTTCTGAACTACAGTGCATACAGGCATAGTCAATCTAAACTCTCCTTATATGACAATCCTGTCATCTCAGGAATCAGTCTGGTGAATCTTCATTGCACTCCCTCTATGGCAAGTACATCCTTTCTTAGGTTAAATCCTTCAATCAATTGATGTACTTCTTTTCAAATGAAACAACATTCTTCTTGTTTGCATCATTGCCAACAGCTCATTACTTTTGACTATCCACTTTATTTTCTTCATGTACTTCCAAGACCGCTTCTCAAAGCTTTCAAGAACTTCTCTTCTCAATGCATGCTCCAGAACCAGATTCCAAAACATATTTTCTTCAGTTCTCTATTCATAATTGTCTAGTCAATATCCTCTTCCTTCACTAAATGGAATGTTTCTCATTGTTATCCCTTCAACTCCTTAGCATAACTGGCATTTTCAGACATACCTGTGAAATTGACCACAAGAAGCACAATAATATCCTTCCACTTAGATTGTGACTGTGCCTCAGTAGGTAAGGTAAAGTTGTCTTAGTCCCAGACTGCCAGAGGCTGCTTTCCCCTTTAAGATTGAGAGCTGACTGGTGATGATTTAACCCGAGGATCACCACACCTCAGGCGAGGGGCAAGGTTGAGAAGGCGAGCCTTCATGAATAACCTCATAAAGGCCTCAGCACAACAGGCAAGGAACTGGTATGTTGGTGAGGGATGGTGGGGGAAGGGAGGTGGAACCAACGTATATTTAAGACCACAGCATACTGTGTGGTGTGGTGCAATATGTTCATGTAACACTGCTTTGTGTAATAAATGTTTTGTTCCAAGATCTTTACAATATGATGAAAACTAGGATATGAACAAAAGATAGACAAACTAATTAATGTCCTGGAATCCCACCTGTCACTGATTTCTGGATCTACATTAATGCAATATTTCAGTGCAACTTTGAATCTAGAATATCTGACATTGAAGAAGCCCATGATTACTTAACCATGCTTACCTTGGTGATTAACTGAGGGTTTTGAAGCTTGACATATTCTCGGGATAGCAGCTCCCATATCGAGTTCGGTCAAGGTTAGCTCATTCATAAAATATGGCAGCTGAAATCGTACACATTAAACATGTGAAGTAGATGTCAAATGTTGAGAAGCTCTAAAATTTACATTTGATCATGAAAATAACTCCTCAGTCAAATCAAAGCAAATGACTGCGGATGCTGGAATCTGAAACAAGAACAGAAAATGCTGGAAAATCTCAGCAGGTCTGACAGCATCTGTGGAGAGAGAATGGAGCTAATGTTTTGAGTCCGTATGAGTCTTAGTCCCTGCCTGGAGGTCTACGGTGTTCATTCTCACCGAACCGGTTTGAATTCAGCTCTTCTGTCTACCTGTGTGCAAAGGCGGTAACAAGATCTGGAGCAGTGGGCGGTTGCAGAACCCATACTGAAAATCGGTGAGTAAATAAATAATGCTTGATATCAGTGTTGATGCTTCCATCACTTTACTGATAGCTGAAACTGATAGGGTCGCAAATTGGTGAATTGGGCTGGATTTGTCCTAAGTTTTGTGGAATCTATAATTTTCCCAACCTAAATCTAAAAGATTTAAAAACGACCTGAAATAATACCGTCTTTACAAAAATAAATAAAAGAAACAGAAAACAAATGCATAAGCTTCAAGTGAAATCAGTACTTTGGACTACAGTGGCCCATATTTGAATTATTAACTAAGAAACCCAAACTTGGGTACTTTAAATAGGAGAATTGATTTAGGTTTTGATTTGGCCACTAGCTAGGATGTGTCCTTGTCAATGTTTAGTCTTCGAAGCAAGGAACTGTGGCAGTAATTCAGAGCATTTCCTGTTTGCTAACAAGATATTCTTAGTTTATACCAGTTAGCCTCCAAGCTAAGGACAGCATTTAAAGTGACTTAATTCTGTTTCTAGGCAATTTTACATTTAAGCTGGAGCGTCTGATGCTGAAGTTGAAGAGTGAAAAATATTTCCATTCGTCAGTTACCCTTGTATTCAATGTCTGAAAAAAAATGGATATGTACACATATACTGTAGCAGGCTTGTATCTAATCATTATCTCCTCTTTAATGAGCACTACCTTTCCCATACCTTGACTTCACAATGATAATCTTTAGACACCTAAAAATAACTTCAACAGATTTTTCAATGGATTTTGCAGTTAAAGGCGAATGAATGCCACTAGCTATTCATTACACTACACACTGTTGCACTGAAATCTGTGGTAATTGGAATCCAGAACAGCACAATACCCTCTCCTGGGAATTTGGAACTGAGAGAACAGGGGCAGCAACTGAATCACAGAATCGTTGTGGCCCAGATTCTAGGCCCTAGAAGGAAGCTATTCAGCATATCATGTTTCTACCGGCTCTTAAATGAACGTTATGACTTAGTGCCATTCTCCTGCCTTTTCCCCATACTCTTGCACATTGTTTCTATTCAAATGATCATCTTATGCCCACTTGAATTCTCAATTGAACCTGCCTCCACCACACTTCCAGGTAATGCATTCCAAACCTGAACCACTCGTTTGTAAAAAAGCTTTTTCTCACACCACATTTATTACTTTTGCAAACGACTTGCTGTACTAGTAAATTTGTGGATGACCTGAAGATTGGTGGAGTTGCAGATAGTACCGAGGACTGTTAGAGGATACAACAGGATATAGATAGATTGGAGTCTTGGGCACAGAAATGGCAGATAGTTTAATCCGGACAAATGAGAGGTTACGTATGAATTATACTGTAAATGGTAGAACCCTTAGGAACATTAACATACAGAGGGATCTGGGTGTGCAGGTCCACATTTCCCTAAAAGTAGCAACACAGGTGGCCAAGGTGATAAGAAGGCATATGGCATGTTTGCTTTCATCAGCTGGGGCATTGAGTATAGGAGATAGGAAATCATGTTGCAGATGTATAAAACCTTGTTTAGGACGCATTTGTAGTATTGCATGCAGTTTTGGTCACCACATTATCAGAAGGACGTGGAAGCTTTGAAGAGAGTGCAAAGAAGGTTCACCAGGATGTTGCCTGGTCTCGAGGGTGTTGGCTACGAGGAGAGGTTGAATAAACTAGAATTGTTTTCACTGGGAGGACGGAGGCTGAGGGGAGACCTGATAGAGGTCTACAAAATTATGAGAGGTATAGACAGAGTGGATAGTCAGAGGCTTTTTCCAAGGGTGGAAGTGTCAACTACAAGAAGGCACAGGTTGAAGGTGAGAGGGGTAAAGTTTAAGGGAGATGTGCGGGGTAAATCTTTCATGCAGAGACTGGTGGGTGCCTGACCATAATTTATAAACCACAAAATTCAGACAATGATGTTTAATGAAAAACATAATTAATTTGGTAACTCTATCTTAAATTTAATCAATTATAACACACCCTTGTTTAATCTCCCACTGACTGATGATGGGTGAAGAATAAATTTGCAAGTCTTTGTAGTACCCGATAACTTCAGTTCACGTGTCACGTGTACCAGTTAGGCTTTTACAGTCAGGCCCATCTCACCCAGAAATATGTTCTTCGAAACCTTCGAAATATATTTCCTTCTGCCCACCAATGTAATAATATTTTCAATACCAGCTGCACTTATGGTCTATGAACAAGATGTTAAAAATAATGAAATAAATACATTTCTACTATGAATTCACATCAACTGGGAGGTTGCCCAGGGTAAAATTTGGTTACAGTCAAAGGGTAAATTTTGAAGTTACATTAAAATTACTTATTTTAGCAGAAACCCAGAGCACTGCAGTGTAAAGTAGTAATATCACACAAGTGTACAGGAGAGGAGACATGAGGTTGTGATTAAAAACATATTAACAGAGGCGGTTATAAACTGCACCTGGCTATTGCCGTGTCCATAAGACATAGGAACAGAAGTAGACATTCAGCCCATTGAGTCTGCTCCGCTATTCAATGAGATCATGACTGATCTGATAACCCTCAACACAACTTTCCTGCCTTATCCCCAAAGACCTCGATTCCCTTACAGATCAAAAATCTGTCTATCTGAGCCTTGAACACACTTAATGACCCAGCCTCTACAGCTCTCTGTGGAAAAGAATTCTACAGATTATTTACCCTCTGAGAAAATGAATTCCTCCTCATCTTTGTCTTAAATGGGTGACCCCTTACTCTGAGATTATGCCCTCCTGTCCTACTCTCCCACAAGGGGAAACAACCTCTCAGCACCTACCCTGTCAAACCCCCCCGAGAATCCTATTTATCTCAATAAGGTCGCCTCTCATTCTCCTAAACTCCAAAGAGTACAGGCCTAACCTACTCAACCTTTCCTCATAAGAAAATCCCTCCATACCCAGGATCAACCTAGTGTACCTTCTCTGGCTGCCTCAAATGCCAAGATGTCATTCCTTAGTTAAGGGGCCCAAAACTGTTCACAGTATTCCAAGTGTGGGCTAATTAGTGCCTTGTATTGTTTTAGCAAGACTCCCCTATTTTTATATTCCATTCCTTTTGAAATAACAGCCAGAGGACTTCCAGTTGCATAATGTAGGGGAAGCACACGCAGTGTTTCTCCTGACGATCCTTTTTACAAGTTCTTTCTTAATGCGGCAGCATATTGCTATTTGCCGCCACAAAAATTAATTTGAACTCAAGGAAGTAGTTGTTTTTTTTTTTTTAAATGCCCAGGAATTTTAAACATACAAGCAGGAAAATATTAAATTTCTGCGAGAACGCTACAGCTAAGATGGTAACTGGTCTCCCATGCTGCGAACAACCAAAACTTTGAACAAAATTCTGGGCATTGAGCTCAACAAACCCTGACAAAGTTTGGCTATGGAGCTGAAAAATTCATTGGAAGAATCGCTGGGTCCTATTCAGTCCTCCCTTGATGCTATTTGTTTAGCTGTCAACTCTCACACCAGCACCCTTACCCACATCGAGACAGCCCTTTCGGAAGCACAGCGACAGTATCAATACACGGGAGATCAGGCTGACTACGGTGATTAAGGAGAGTGTGTCACTGCACGGCAAAGTCGATGACCTGGAAAACTGGCCAAGATGACAAAATCTACACATTGTTGGTAGACCAGAAGGGACTGAAGGCCGAGCCTTCAACACAGCTTATGTCGGAATTATTCAAAAATGTTGTGGACAAAGATACATCCCCTAAACCCCTGGTGTTAGACCGAGCCCACTGTACCCTTTGGCAGAAACCTTGCCCTGGTGACCCACTGTAAGCCTCTTTAGTCCAGTTCCAGTGCTACATAGATAAGCTTGTTTTTCAGTGGGCAAAGGATGTTACTTACCAGGAGCACTGAACCGAGATATGAGAGAAGACCTGGCAAGGAGGCGTACACCATTCAACAACATCAAGTCCACGCTGTACAAGAATGGAATTAGCTTTGGGCTGATTCACCCTGCCCATCACCGCATTAACAGAGAAGATCACTTCTTTGACGCAACACACTCTTTCCTTCAGCAGTGCATACTGTTATGGGCCAGGGCTTAGAAACTCCACAAAGTATATTATGAAGTCCACCTGACCTACGACCTTTATGTTGAATTTGGCTAGGATGAGCACAAGAGCCTTCACTTCAGATGTGATTCAACAGTCTTCCCCAGACACCTTAATCAAAATAAGCTTTATGCTAAGAACTTAGTTAACATTTATATAAACACACAGCAATTTACTGACCCTTCTATAAAATCTTTCTATACATATGACTAGCTCAGGTGGTCAGGGTGGTACAGGGCTCTCAATCAGATTAGTCATGTGGAATGTCCGGGGGTTAAATGGCCCAGTAAAACATGCCAAAGAGTTTTCACATCTCAAGAACCTTAACACTAATGTTGCATTTCTTCAAGAAACGCATCTTGGTGTTAGAGACAACACCAGATTAGGTAAAGCTTGGTAAGCCAGGTGTTTCACTCCAGCTTTAACGGCAGAGCTATGGGGACGGCAATTTTGATCAACAAAAGAATACAGTTCGTCCTCTTAAGTGTAGTGCGCAATCTAAAGGCTGCATTGTGCCCGGCACGGTTCCGTGCCAGCCGGTTAGATCGCGGGAGAGGCTGTTACCAAGATCAGTGTCAGGCACCAATCGGTTTCAGATTTTCTTTTTAAAATTTAGAGTACCCAATTTTACATTTTCCTTCATTATTATCCCTCTACCTATTTCCATCTGCCAAGTTCTTGCCCACTCACTCATTCCTGATCCACATCTGCATTGAGGTTGACACTGGACGCTAAAAATAGAAGTTATTCATCACCAGAACCAACATCTCTCACTTACTTTAAGCACAAACAACCACTCTGCGAAATATTGTTTTATTCTGTCTTACCATCCCCACGAAAATAACTAGATTTTCAACACAAAATTTTCAATGGTACACAGTTACATTTTTAATTTGAATTATTCAAATTGATACTAGTGCTTGGTTTGAATAAGGTAAAAATATTTTCATTCCTCAAAGCTATGCAAAGTTGTACAGTTAGATTTGATACAGAGACTGAACATTTTTAATACATACCCTAATCTTGCTGAGTTTCATCTGGATTTTTCGAGACACCAAGTTTGACCAATATTTTTCACCCAAGAAGTCCCAGAAGACTCTCCCAAGCAATGCATTAACCCAAGCCACTTGTTGTTCTAAGTCCTCGACATGACTGTTTGGCAACTGACATGTAAAGAAAATGACCAGGACTAATACATTAATACATAATCAGTGTGTGGAATATTAAAAGTTTTTAAGATGACAACATGACTAATGTTTTCTAATACAAATTCTGATCTAAATAGTTACATAATTTATAAATTATTGTACTTTTGAAAGATTGTATAGCATTCCGGTATCTAGCATTTGGAATGGAATTACTAAATAGAGCAAAAACAAATACTTGGACAAGTTCATCTGAACATAATTCTAACATTACACACTAAAATAAAAGCAAAATTCTGCAGATGCTGGAAATCTGAAATAAAAATAGAAAATGCTGGAAAAACTCAGGTCTGGCAGCATCTGTGGAGAGAAAAACAGAATTAATGTTTTGAGTCTGTATGACTTTTCTTTGGCGTTCTGAAGGGTGATATAGACCCTTCTTTTAGTCGCGAAATGTTAACTCTCTTTTTCCACAGATTCTGCCAGTCCTGCTGAGGTTTTCCAGAATTCCCTGTATTTTATTTGTGTACGTGTGTGGGTGGGGTGGGGGTCTCTCTTTGGCAGGTGGCCACATTTTGGAGCTGGCAGCCAACTGGGTTGCTACCGCAAGGAGTTCCATCCTATTCAGGACAGCAACCCGCCAGTCACTTGGGGGGGGCTCATCTGTGGGCCATGAAATTCCCAAAAAGGGTCCCCGCCCAGAAGCCAGGTAGGAAGCTGCCAGTGGAAACAGGAAGAGGCCGTTTATTGATCAAGCAAGTGGCTCATTTGCTGTCTTGCCAGACAGGCAGTCAATATGCCATCTTTCCCACCCACCAGCAAAACGGTACGACAATGGGAAGATATTGGGCAACACCCCTGCCCTGTGGCATTTTGCCATCTGGTCTTCCATCTTAGATTCAGTGTTGGTTATATCATTTTAAGAGCAACAATTAGAGTGTGGACTGGCGGGAGTAAAAGAAAGATTGAGTATCTTCTCATCCTACACTTGATTCCTTCCTGGTAACAACCAAGAAGCAACACTGACAACTTTCATGAAGGATATCTGCAGGCTTCTGTCCTGCCTTAAACTTATTTTACAATCGTGTTCTATTCCAAAAAAATAAAGGTGCGTAGATTGGAAGAAAAATATCAAAAAGCATAACTAATTTATTTTTACTTACCTTATTATTAGCAGTGGGACTACTTTCTGCACTGTGGCCAGGACTGAAGTTAGGACTGGAGACTTCTTCAGGAATGTACTTTGCCATGTACACAGCATAGTCCAGAAGCATTTTCTGGCGCACATTAGATGTGAGATCTTTCTGTTTGGATTGTGGAATGATTTCTTCAACACTTCCTTTACTGCTATTGCGACTGTGTGTCAACATTCCTGACTGGCTATTGTGCCTACTGTGAGATGGCACAAAACCTAGAATAAAGTACAATTTATTAATCATGTGAGCAAACATTTTCACAACAGCTTTACATCCAGCCTCAAACATCAAGTCAACAATATGTAAGGCTTCCAATGTACTCTGAAGGAGAAAGGAAAATTAAATAAATAGTTGGACAATCAAAACTGCAAAAATTGATATTAAACATGCCCCTTATTAAATCTATTACTGGAAAGTTCAAAATATTAAATCTTCAATTATCTGCTGTAAATTTTACTTTTCAATTAAACTTTTCATTGCATTATTTAATGGGCTAAACGGGCAATATAAAGAACTGCAGAAATGATGATTTATGCTCGGATATTAATGAAACAAATCTACTGACACTAAGGGAATGACAAACTGGGTATAATATTAAAATGTAAATTTATGATTACAAGTTTTCAAAGGTTGCAAATCTAATACATTCTGGACAGAATTTGACTGACAATTTAGATTGAAATTGCACAAATTTATTAAGGTGAAGATTAAACTGGTCAAGTCTCAGCCATAAAATTAATAGTCATTATCAATGTTCCTTACGAAAATGGAATACCAGCGCTTCTTTGCTCCTAACATCTTCAGCCCTCATTCCTCGAAGGACTCCACACTCCCTTAACCCTGGTCACCCATGTATTTCCTCACTCTTGTACTCTTTGTCCAATACTCCCTCCCGACGATACACCACTGTACTGCCATCGCTGGTGGGTCTGTTTTCTCGATGGGACAGGACATATCCAGGAATAGTGATCGTGATGGTGGCGTCAGGGACAATGTCTGCGGGATATGATTTGACTAGGTGAGAATGGATATGTAAAGCTGTTGCTTGACCAATCTGTGGGACAGCTCCTCCAATTTTGGTAAGAACCCCAGATGTTAATGTGGAGGATTTTGCAGGGTCGACTGGGTTGGGTTTGTATTGTTTCCAGTGCTTAGGTCAATGCCAGGTGATCCCTCCAGTTTCTTCCTTTTTTATTGATTGCCCTTCTGCGAAGTGCCTTGGAACTTGATAAAATAATTATACTGTTGTAATATTTATTTAGTTCATAACAATGTTGCAAATTACTATAATGTTCAATTATGTATGGAAAACGTCCGTACATTTGGCTTTTGGAACTGTCAAATTGTTCAGCCAAGTTATGTGCCCTTGCAAGGGATCCAGGGAAGTCAAGAAAATGAAGACACAGCAGTTTGACAACACTGGGCATAAGGGTGTGGATTTCAATTCAATTAAATACGTGAGACATTGGAAAAATTCCAAATAATAAAACTTGATGAGCAGGAATGTCCAGCAACTTTTCCCAAAGTTGAAGGATAGCTTGTGTTTCAACAAAGTAAAGGGGAGCTGGAGGTTCATCTGAACTAAATCTAAAGTTAAAAGCCAAGTTACAATCCGAGAAAAATATTCATATGATTATGAATTTGAGAACTCAAAAAGAATTTTCTGCCACCATTAGGTTCCACTTTGATATTTTCTGTATTACTTTACTAAAGTACAATGCTACATATTTGGAATTATGCCAATTTCACACCACATTTCAAACAGTTCAAGTAAGATATATTCATACCAAAGCCTCATAACAAATTAGTTTTAATACATATATGTCCACTGATGCACGATCAATAACTACTAAAACGAGGTTGTAGCACAACTGAAGGCTTTAATAGACTATAACTGTTCCCCAGCAGCTCAGGTACAGAATGAGGGCTGCTGGGACGGCACTGCTTCTTATACCCCGCCTATCAGGGTGGAGCTACATACTATACAGCCAATGGTAAACCCCCAGGTTTAACTAATGGAACTTCAGCCTCTCGGGTACTGTAATACCTGATAATACCACATCGTTGAGATTTTTTGCCGGGAAATGGGCAGTATATTCCAAGATGTTGGAGCGGCACGGTGACGCAGTTGTTACCACTGCTGCCTCACGGCGCTGAGACCCGGTTTCGAGCCTGGCCCTGGGTCACTATCCGTGTGGAATTTGCACATTCTCCCCATGTCTGCGTAGGTCTCACCCCAACAACACAAAGATGTGCAGGATTGGCCACACTAAATTGCCCCTTAATTGGAAAAGATTTTTATATATATAATATATTCCAAGATTTAGAGTACTTCATAAAGTGAAGAAGAAAAAAATGGCAGCTTGCTCCATTTGAAAACTTTGCGACTAAACCCAAAATGTTATGCTATTAACAGCTTTACAAAATTTATTTTTGGATCTTTCACTTTTTCCTCATCAACTTCATGCCATTTTCTCCTCTCCTCCTAAACACTTAAGATTTTGTTGCTATGTTTTTCCCACGATCAGTGGTACATTGTCCAAGTGATATTATTCATGCGTAGGCAGTGATTTTGAATGTAGGCAGTTCATTCAATCCTAGGGAGATCAGAACAGAGTCCCATACTGTCCTTGCCCAAAATCCACACTGATATGCTTCTAGCAGAATTCACTGGATGGCAGCCAGAAGCTGTAATTCTGATTGAGTTCCTTCATTGTAATTCCAGGACAATTATAATAGCCTTCTAACCTTAGTTGAAATCACTTAAGTCAGAGACTGAAGCTGGGACCCTTTGCTCTGCAAACCAATTACTTACGAGATAAGCTTGAGGAAATAACTGAAATTGGTATTTAACCAACAAGGTATATTAAATTAAGGCACATGATGAATAAGAAAGACTGACTTGCAGATCAAGGGAGTAGACAGATACATGGCTAATACAATTAAACACAGTCCTTCCTGTTTATTACCTTCGTTCCCATTTTCTTTTCTTTTATTATTTTTGGTGCGTGGACTCATATTCGGAACGTGCCTTTAAGCAGAATATTCAATATGAAACAGCCCGCATGTCAGGACATTGTGTTCCTAGGTCTGCGCCAAGTGAATCTTAGGAACCGGTTTTGGAGGAAGTCAGCTCGATTGGTTAACTGGCAACTGGCGGGTTAGCCAGAGACATTGTTCTGCCCGACAACGGTCAATGATTGGTTCCTGCGTGATGCTTTCTAAGAGAGCTTGGCAGAAGTGTTCATGCCTTAGCAGTAAAAATGACAGTCTCTCTCTCACTGCTGAAGTAAGAACTGTTTTATTGATCTACAAATCCAGTGAATGCCTGGCACATCTTTTCTGGAAACTTGAAATAATCCTGAATCTACAGAGAAGGTAGAGAATCTTGCCAGAGAAAACCAACTCAAGACTCAAAGGAAATACCGAAACAAAAGCTTGAACTCCAGAAAGAAACAGGTTTGTTTAGAATCACTAGCTTTCAGAGCCCAGCGCCTTCATCGGCACTCATGGATGGAGCTGCGCTCCGAAAGCTAGTGATTCGAAACAAACCTGTAGGACTTTAATCTGGTGTTGTAAGATTTCTAACAAAGAACAAAGAAAAGTACAGCACAGGAACAGGTCCTTCGGCCCTCCAAGCCTGCGCCGACCATGCTGCCCGTCTAAACTAAAATCTTTTACACTTCCGTGGTCCGTATCCCTCTAGTCCCATCCTATTCATGTATTTGTCAAGATGCCCCGAAACGTCACTATCGTCCCTGATTCAACCACCTCCTCTGGCAGAGAGTTCCAGGCAGCCACTACCCTCTGTGTAAAAAAACTTGCCTCGTACATCTCCTCTAAATCTTGCCCCTCACACCTTAAACCTATGCCCCCTCGTAATTGACCTCTCTACCCTGGGAAAAAGTCTCTGACTATCCACTCTGCCTATGCCCCTCATAATTTTGTAGATCTCTATCAGGTCGCCCCTCAACCTCCTTCGTTCCAGTGAGAACAAACCAAGTTTATTCAGCCTCTCCTCATAGCCAATGCCCTCCATACCAGGCAACATCCTGGTAAATCTCTTCTGCACCCTCTCTAAAGCCTCCACATCCTTCTGGTAGTGTGGCGACCAGAATTGAACACTATACTCCAAGTGTGGCCTAACTAAGGTTCTATACAGCTGCAACATGACTTGCCAATTTTTATACTCAATGCCCCGGCCAATGAAGGCAAGCATGCCGTATGCCTTCTTGACTACCTTCTCCACCTGTGTTGCCCCTTACAGTGACCTGTGGACCTGTGCACCAAGAACACTCTGACTGTCAATACTCTTGAGGGTTCTACCATTCACTGTATATTCCCTACCTGTATTAGACCTTCCAAAAAGCATTACCTCACATTTGTCCGAATTCAACTCCATATGCCATCTCGCCGCCCAAGTCTCCAAACAATCTAACTCCTGCTGTATTCCTCTGATAGTCCTCATCGCTATCCGCAATTCCACCAACCTTTGTGTCGTCCGCAAACTTACCAATCAGACCAGTTACATTTTCCTCCAAATCATTTATATATACTACGAACAGCAAAGGTCCCTGCACTGATTCCTGCGGAACACCAGTAGTCACAGCCCTCCAATTAGAAAAGCACCCTTCCATTGCTACTCTCTGCTTTCTATGACCTAGCCAGTTCTGTATCCATCTTGCCAGCTCACCTCTGATCTCGTGTGACTTCACCTTTTGTACCAGTCTGCCATGAGGGACTTTGTCAAAGGCCTTACTGGTCCATATAGACAACATCCACTGGCCTACCTGCATCAATCATCTTTGTGACCTCCTCGAAAAACTCTATCAAGTTAGTGAGACATGACCACCCCTTCACAAAACCCTGCTGCCTCTCGCTAATACAACCCTTTACTTCCAAATGGGAGTAGATTCTGTCTCGAAGAATTCTCTCCAGTAATTTCCCTACCACTGACTTAAGGCTCACCGGCCAGTATTCCCTGGATTATCCTTGCTACCCTTCTTACACAAAGGAACAACATTGGCTATTCTCCAGTCCTCTGGGACATCACCTGAAGACAGCGAGGATCCAAAGATTTCTGTCAAGGCCTCAGCAATTTCCTCTCCAGCCTCCTTCAGTATTCTGGGGTAGATCCCATCAGGCCCTGGAGAGTTATCCACTTTAATATTTTTCAAGATGGCCAACACCTCGTTTTTTTGGATCTCAATGTGACCCAAGCTATCTACATACCCTTCTCCAGACTCAACATCCACCAATTCCTTCTCTTTGGTGAATACTGATGCAAAGTATACATTTAGTATCTCGTCCATTTCCTCTGGCTCCACACATAGATTCTCTCCCCTGTCCTTCAGTGGGCCAACCCTTTCCCTCGCTACCTTCTTGCTTTTTATGTACGTGTAAAAAGCCTTGGGATTTTCCATAACCCTATTTGCCAATGACTTTTCGTGACCCCTTTTAGCCCTCCTGACTCCTTGATGAAGTTCCTTCCTACTTTCCTTATATTCCACACAGGCTTCGTCTGTTCCCAGACTTCTAGCCCTGACAAATGCCTCCTTTTTTTTTGGACGAGGCCTACAATATCCCTCGTTATCCAAGGATCGCGAAATTTGCCATATTTATCCTTCTTCCGCACAGGAACATGCCGGTCCTGAATTCCTTTCAACTGACACCTGAAAGCCTCCCACATGTCAGATGTTGATTTACCCTCAAACATCCGCCCCCAATCTAGGTTCTTCAGTTCCAGCCTAATATTGTTTTAATTAGCCTTCCCCCAATTTAGCACATTCACCCTAGGACCACTCTTATCCTTGTCCACCAGCACTTTAAAACTTACTGAATTGTGGTCACTGTTCCCGAAATGCTCCCCTACTGAAACTTCTACCACTTGGCCGGGCTCATCCCCCAATACCAGGTCCAGTACTACCCCTTCCCTAGTTGGTCTATCTACATATTTGTTTTAAGAAGCCCTCCTGGATGCTCCTTACAAACTCTGCCCCGTCTAAGCCCCTGGCACTAAGTGAGTCCCAGTCAATATTGGGGAAGTTAAAGTCTCCCATCACAACAACCCTGTGCTTTATTCCTTTCCAAAATCTGTCTACCTATCTGCTCCTCTATCTCCCGCTGGCTGTTGGGAGGCCTGTAGTAAACCCCCAACATTGTGACTGCACCCTTCTTATTCCTGACCTCTACCCATATAGCCTCGCTGCCCTCTGTGGTGTCCTCCCGCAGTACAGCTGTGATATTCTCCCCGCAGTACAGCTGTGATATTCTCCCTAACCAGTAGCACATCTCCTCCACCCCTTTTACCTCCCCCTCTATTCCGCCTGAAACATCTAAATCCTGGAATGTTTATCTGCCAACCCTTCCCTCAACCAGGTCTCTGCAATGGCAACAACATCATAGTTCCAAGTACTAATGTGCCAACCCCAGTCCAACGCCGGCATCTCCACATCCAGAAAGAAAGTAACTGGAAGCAAAGATTCTTTATCCCTTTCATTTTTATTGATATTTTCTTCACCTCTCAATCACCCTTACTCCTCTGTGTTGTTTGTGTATGTACATATAATATATGGGGGTAAATAGAAAGGGGGGGGGGGGGGAAGATGTTGGGAAAAGAGTATTAAAAAGTCAGTTGCATTTTTCTGTCAGTTTAATTGTAATACAGTACATAATAAAAAGTTGCTTGTGTTAAATTTACAAATCTGGTGACTACGGTTTATTGGGCTCAGCCAAGGACCTCAGGTATTTTAAAATAACATCTAATTTAATTGTGCTGCGACTTTGGGTCAAGTGGGGCTGGAATTGACTGCACACCAACCCAGAGCGTGATGACAATTGGCAAATATGAAGTGATACATATTTGGACAAAGAAGAGGATTTAAATATATCATAAAGAGATTTTAAATTTGAAAGGCCTTTTGATAGATGTTAATTAATTAAAAGACGATACATCTGCGCCTCACTGCATTTAATTTTAGAAAAGATATTGAAAGCATAGAAAAGATACAATGTATGTTCACTAAGCTGTTGCCTGCTATACAATTACAATGAGAAACGTGGAAATCTATGAATTCAGTCCTAAAGAAGGCTCAGCATAAATCTAACAAGAGTTAAAATTCTGGATGAGATTGAGAAGAGGATGAATCGGTAAAGATCATTTTCACTAGTCTATGAATTAAAAACTTAAAGTACCAGTGCATAAATCAGGGTAGTCAGAACTATTTCCATGCAAAACATGATTTGAATATTGAACACATGGCTATAGAATCCAATTTAATTACAATACAAAAGGGAAAAATGGCATAGAGAAAAGCAGGGGTTTGGATTAAAGTAGGTCCCTAATGCTATCTCATGCACAATGGGTTCAGTGGCCTGAGTCTGTGCTGAGATTATCATTCTAAATGTTTTCATTTTGCAACAAATTGTCTTCACTAAAACATGTTACATCAAAAACATATATACCTTTAGAAAACTATCCTCCCATTGGGATTTCTGAAGCATAGAAAACATTTGTTCACCTGGTATGCCACCTCCTCCCAGACTGGTTGGTCGTTTAGCATCAACTTTCGATTTGGAGGCTGAAATGAACCTCCTGAACCATTCTTCCTTTTCTCTGCCAGTCCTCCCAAAAAGATATAAAACTTGGTCCTTCTGGCAAAATGGCTTTGCAGAATCTTGTGACACCGATTTCCTTGGTTCCTCAAGTGCAGTTTCAGTTTTATCAGCAAGGAGCTTTTCCTCCACATTTTCCTTTTCCGTCTGAGTCTTTGACATGAAGTCATCCTGCCTGGCGAGTTCAATGCAAATCGGGTACTTTTTATTCCATACTCTTTTCCTAGCCAGACCATTTGGAACTAAATGCACCTGTTAAAAATAAAGATTAATCTATTACATTCCATTTTTGGTTTCAGGGTTTCAAAAAAAAAAAAAAGGTTTACTATTATCAAACAAAAATGAGTATAACCATTCCGTTGAAGGTTAGCAACTAAATCAAGACTGAACAAAAGGTGAAGAAAATCGAAGTCAGAAAATACAGCTCAGATAGCATTTCTTTCCAATTAAAAACAGCATAGATATTGCTTTTCAGCAGCCACAGGCCACCCATGTCACAGGACCCAGTCTTTCATATTAAAAGGAGCCTGCCACTTGAAAAAAGGAGGGGGTTTGGCATCCCCACCAGCTGGTCCATGAAAGCTACAGTCATCCAGAGGGGTTAAGGGTGAGTAAACCTTTCTTTATTGAGGCTGTTACCACCTGGTAATGCTACATTTCAGCAGGTGACATAGACACAAAACTTGTTTTCTCAGAAATGTTAGCTATTTGAGCCATAGCACAATGGAACACGGAAAACCAGAATGCACACAGTGCACTGATACAACAATGGCATATTCTATAGAGATGAACATGTGGAAATACCCCCACTTGTTGTTCGCTGCTTTTATTTCTCAATTATCTTTTCTTGCTCTCAGTTGATCTTAAGCGTGGTAATGTTGTTTTGACAACATTTGGAAAACCTGTCCCTTTTCCTAACGGCTGGTGTTCTTTTCCCACTTTATAATTGTCTTTTCTTATATTCTACAGACCAAGCTCCTCCTTTCTCTAAGTATGTTTCGTATATTTTGTCATTTCTCTATTTTCCTCATTCTTTCTTAAAATTTAAGGGAATTGAACAGGCATTTCAAAATTGCAGGACTCTCGGTATAAGGTGGGGGGGGGGGGGGGGGGGGGGGAGGAGAGAGAGAGAGAGAGAGAGAGAGAGAGAGAGAGAGAGAGACAGAGAGCAGGACCAGCTAAATTATTCTTCTAGAGGGATGGTACGGAGTTCACTGGTCAAATGATTTCCTTGTGTGCTGTAACCATTCTATGATAGTGTCCAAAAAGGTGGAGTGGGCTTGGGTAGGGTGCTCCTTCCAAGGGCCGGTGCAGACTCGATGGGCCGAATGGCCTCCTTCTGCACTGTAAATTCTATGACCCAAGCCAGGAATCGAACCAGGGTCCCTGGTGCTGTGAAGCAACAGTGCTAACCACTATGCTACCTAAGGTGGGGTAAGAAGGCAGAGCAGAAAGCTTGCATACCCTCGTAGTTCCTCTAATAAACTTATGTTGGCTTGTCAGGATTTCAGAGCACGTATACAGTCTCAGAATCTAAATGTACAGTTCCATCTTATGACTGCTACCATATTTAATTACCCAAATCTACACATTTACAAGTATCCTGGCACTCACTCACCTTACTGTCCAATAGATCATAAATCTTCTGACTGATGTATGTGGCTGTTGACTTGGCCTCATTGAAAGAAGCCCTTCGAGAAATATTTTTATTCGGTTTTGAAAGCCTTAATACAGTTCCTTCAAGACGAATGAAGACGGAATGGGTCAGTGTAGCATGGTACGTTTCAGGATCATAATTGTAAATTTCATTCATCCAGCCCTGTAGAGAAGAAAAATGTAGAATAAAGGCATTATAAATTCCTGGAATATATTTATGTATCAGGGACTTTGTTCCCGCCTATTATTAAACAGGCTAACCACCAAAAATCAAAAAAGTAAAAATCATTGTGAACCTGTTTTTACCTTCCCATCCAAAAACCAAGCTGGAACTTTAGAAATTTCTGCTCAGTAAAGAATTCTGCCCTAGGTGCAAGTGTCAGGATGCCGGACCGGACACCAACTTTTGTTCAGAAACCGGAAACCACAAACAATCTTTCAATTTGTAAAACTGAGGAAAGGATGCTTCACCCCAGGAGTAATGACTCTTGACAATAGATATTCTTTATGTTAAAATGAACTTTAATTTAAACACAGAATTAATTACATTAACATAAAATAAACAGCTTTACAATTAACAGTTAAACAGTTCTTTTCCAATTCATTGACTACAGCTCCGCCTTCAACACCATAATCCCAGCCAAGTCCATATCAAAACTCCCAGGACTTGGCTCCTCCCTCTGCTACTGGATCCTCGATTTCCTGACCCATAGACCACAATCAGCAAGGGTAAACAACAACACCTTCTCCACAACAGTCCTCAATATCGGGGCCCTACAAGCCGGTGGCAAAATTTGGCTCCAACTCCATCTACAAGTTTGCTGATGACACGACCATAGTGGGCTGGATTCCAAACAATGATGAGTCAGAGTACAGGAGGGGGATAGAGAACCTAGTAGCATGATGCAATAACAACAATCACTCCCTCAATGTCAGCAAAACTAAAGAGGTCATTGACTTCAGGAAGCAAAGTGTCATATACCCCCCCCCCCCCCCCGCCTGCACCAATGGTGCAGAGGCGGAGATAGTTGACAAGTTTCAAATTCCTCAGTGTACACATCACCATCAATCTGTCCTGGTCCACCCACGTCGACGATATGACCAAGAAAACACAACAGAGCCTATACGTCCTCAGGAAACTAAGAAAATTCAGCACGTCCACACTGACTGAAGTATTTTGGAATGTTCTACGGCCATGAAATATAAATGCAATGATTTGATTTGATTTATTGTCACATGTACCGAAGTACAGTGAAAAGTATTTTTCTGTGCCCGAGGGAACGTACACAGTAGACAAAAGAATAATCAACAGAGAACATTGACAAATGGTACATCGACAAACATCGACTCCCCTGCTAATGTCTTATTTGGAAGCTATACAAACCAATTTTATAGAATCCCTATATTGCAGAAGGCCATTCGGCCCATTGAGTCTGCCTCGACCCACTGAAAGAGCCCCCTACCTAGCCACTGCCCCACCCTATCCCCACAACCCCACCTAACCTGCACATTCCTAGACACCAAGAGGAAATTTAGCGTGGCCAATCTACCAAACTTGCATATCTTCGGACTGTGGGAGAAAACCCACGCAGACACGGGGAGAAAGTGCAAACGCAGTGGGGCACTCAACTGTGAATATGATCAACAATCCCAGTTGACTTTCCAGAAACTAGCATATTATAATTCTTGAAGAGTCTGCAACGGTTTTAGCAAAAATCAACAGCCTGATTTGAGTTTCAAAAGACTGCAACTTCCAGTATACAAACTCAATGATCCTGCTATATTTACAATTTAGATGGGATTTCTGACTGATGCCATTATGTCAAGTAAATTATTTCAATAAAATAACTGAAGCTCCGCTTTCATGCTCATGAATAATTCAGGGCCCAACACAATGCAAATTGTATTATTATAATAGGTTTCTAAACGTATTAATAGATTGATAGCAAACTGCATGATGTGTCAGTTTGTTTCCAAAATACTTAATCCTATCATTTTGTCTGAAAACTACAAAAGGGTCAAACACAGCTCTCATCTCCTAGAATACTTGAATTATTTTCATTACTAGATGGAACATTAGTCAGAAAAGCTATTGTATTAAACTGCCAATATTGTAACAGTCATCGGGTAATAACAAGAAGCCGATTAGGAATTATAACTGAAGGGTTGGTCAAAAAGATAAATTCTGAGATAGATAAGCAAAAAGATAGAAGCGGTGAAGTGGAATGGTTTAGAAAGGAATGTCAGAGAATAGGGCCACGGTGGCTGAAGGCTCAGAGACCAGTGGTGGGACAAAGGGGGAGAATGTGGTGTACCAAAGGTCAGAGTTGATGGAACACATATAGCTAGAAAAATGTGCAGAGCTGAAACGAGCCAAGCAGAGGATTGAGACTAAGTATGAGAATTCAAAATTAGTGCATCGTGAAGGAGGGGCTGGTTTAGCACAGTGGGCTAAATAGCTGGCTTGCAACGCAGAACAATGCCAGCAGCGAGAGTTCAATTCCCGTACCGGCCTCCCCGAACAGGCACCAGAATGTGGCGACTAGTTTTTTTTTACGGTAATAGCCTACCTGTGACAATAAGCGATTATTATTATTATTATTAGGGCAACACTGCAGTTCAACAAGGACAGGAATTTTTTTTTTAAAATTCATTTTTACAGTGTGTTTCGTTGGTTAGGCCAGCATTTGTTGCCCAATCCTAGTTGCCCTTGACAAGGTGGTGGTAAGCTACTTTCTTGAACCACTGCAGTCCATGGGGTGTAGGTTCACATATGTCAGCCCTATTGACTGGCCTTGTTCAATCAGTATTCCGACAAATCTGGCCAGGCTTCCACTCACTGTATCCACCCCTTCAGACCACTTCCCGACCAGTACTTGTCATGGGAGTGCAAACGGACGCTGTGCTGGCCATTGAATGGATTGACCAAGTAGCCGCAAGTTGCATACTGCCAATCGGTGGTGGGGGGGGGGGGGGGGGGGCGAGCCGAGCAGGACGCAAAGGACTAGCACCAGAGCGGAGCTCCAAGCTGGGGCCACCACTGCTAGCATCGCGTCCACGTGGACGCCAGTCAGTCCATTCCCCCCACCGCTCTGCGCGCAATGACCAGCACACAGCCCAGCCACGCGCCGCCCGCTCCCTCATACGGCGCAACCAATCGGGGACTGCCCGCGGATGGCATTCTTAAAAGCCAGTCGCGGCAGTTAGGAATTTCTTTCTGCGATCTGGAACGCACAACCGATCGCTCCTTGACCCTCCTGACACCCACCCGCAACCCAGAGTTTGAAAAACCCTGAACTAACTGATCAAAAGGGCCAGTAAATTGTATTTAAAAATAAAATTGTTCAATGTGCAAAATGTAGACAAATCTATTTTTATTGCCTTGGTGGTGGGCCTTTTTATACTTCAAAAGCACCTGTGGTGATGGGGCTTCCAAAATGATCTTAGGTAGGGAATTCTAGGTTACTGAATCAATGACAATGAAATGAAATGAAAATTGTTATTGTCACAAGTAGGCTTCAAATGAAGTTACTGTGAAAAGCCCCTAGTTGCCACATTCCAGCGCCTGTTCGGGAAGGCTGTTACGGGAATTGAACCGTGCTGCTGGCCTGCCTTGGTCCGCTTTCAAAGCCAGCGATAAGGAATAGTAATATAAGTCAGGGCGTTGTGCGACTTGAAAATCCCGACTTGGAGCAGATGGCGCTTCCATGCTCTTGCTGCATTTGTCTTTGGTGATGGAGCATTGACTGGCTGGAAGGTGGTATCAAAGTAAACTTGGTGAGTTATTAGCATGCATCATATAGACAGTGCGTACTAGAACTGTGACACACCAATGGTGAATAAGTAGATAGCAGTCCAGTGCCAAGCATGATGATGGAGCGATGAGTATTCCATCGCACTCCTCGTTCAAACCTTGTAAATGGGAGAGAGATAATGCTGGGGTCCATGGGTCATATGTTGCAGAATACTTTTGTGGGGAAAGCACTACCTCGGTCTTCTCTTGTATCTGCTGCTCTTGATATTCTAGATGGAGAGGTCATGGGGCTGGAAAATGCTATCAAAGGGCCTTGTTAAGTTGCTGCAGTGCATCTTGCAGATTGTACATGCTGCTGCCACTAAGCACCGGTTGTGAAAGAAGTTAATGTTTAAGACAGTGGGTGAATTATTTTGTTCTGGGTGGTGTCAAGTTTCTGGAGTGTTGTTGGACTTGCAGTCGTCCAGGTAAGTATCCCATCTTACTCCTAACTTGTTCCTTGTAAATAGTAGACAGGACTTTTAGGGGTCAGGAAGCAAGTTATTCACCACAGAATTCCCAGACTGACCGACTCTTGTAGCCACAGTATTTATATGGCTAGTCCATTTAATCCCCAGGATGTTGATGGTGGGGGATTTAGCAATGATAACACCATTGAATGTCAGGGAGAGATGGCTAGACATTCTCTTGTTGGAAATAGCCATTGGTGGTACTAGTGTGGTACAACTTGTCAGAACTTACTTAAATTGCTTAAGTTACCATCCAAATTTAACATTGCAAGCAAAACTCATTTGCTAAGTGAGAATTGTTCCATGTACCAGTACATTTGGACGAGTTTTAGACAATCAATTTTGCATGAAAAAAACATTTCTTGCAGGGGACAACTGATTCATCCTTATGCAGCCATATGTGAGTCTACTTCAAAAGGTAAGCACTTTATTAAGCGTCCACCACCAGTGAGTAAACTGATGTTAAATAAAAGAAAATGATTTTAAAAACTACACAGAACCATTTATTAATTTCACTGATCAGTTTTAATATTTAAATGTATTAACGTTTAAATGAACGTCCTTGCACCTAAAAACGAACTTAACGTTTTAAGAGACATGTGCAATTGGAATCTCGCCAGTTATTAATTTGAGCAGGGAACATGTTTGGTTTTCGGTGTAATGTTCTTTCGAGCCAGCATGCAAATATTCAGTGAATTGTACTGGAGAAATCAGCACCATCTAGCAGAAACTCTACCCAATGTGAAGCGACTCTTAATTTTGTATAGGACTGACATTGGCCCCACTTTCTCTTCAATTTGAGCAACTAATCTTGGCCACCAAAAATACCGCGTGCCAATTCCTCCATTGTCACCATACCAGGATGTGCCTCATGCAGTTGGTCAAGGACTTAATCACGCAAGCACAGAGGAATAAACACATTAAATTCTCCATTCTGCACTGTCAAGTCGTAATGTGACGTAGGGCTTGAGATTTGGATTATTACAATGGATATCTAACATAGTTCCTTTTTGGACCATGTCCATCACCTTCCCATCACTGGATTGGTTCTTGAGTATTTCTGTATTTGGGATGAAGTCACTGGGACATTATCCATGACTGAGAATTATAGAATGTTGACAAAATGCTCTTCAGGTTCTAGTTTGACTTGTAACAACAAGCTTGCCAAAACATAAGCATTCGCATGCTGCCCTGACTTATAATACTGGATGTTGCACATATCTGCTGACAATATCAAAGACCATCTTTGCAACCTACTAACTGCTAAAGAAAGAATACCGCTATACAGCCCAGATAGTTGTCAAAGACCGATGATCTGTCAAGAGTAAAACGATGTCCATAAAGGTAGGGGTGGAACTCTCTTACTCCAAAAATGATGCTCAAAGTTTATTTTTCTAGCTGAGCATAATTTGTTTCAGCGTCAGTAAGAGTTCATGAAGCAAATGCTATTGGTCGTTCATCCCTGAAGGCATTGTGTGCGAGATAACTGCATCAACTCCATAGGGTGACGTAAATTGTACCTTCAGTTTGGGATTATAATCAATCAACTGCCCTGACTTCTCGAAGGCATCTTTTACCTCATTGAATGCACTTTCGCATTCTTCTGACCTGTGTGACATAAGTGCGTAAAGGCTTTAATCGTGTTGCTAAATTTGGCACAAATTTACCACAATAATTAGTCAATCCTAAAAACCTTAGTTGTGGCACATTGCGGACGTGGTGCTTCCAAGATTGCTATCATCTTCTTTGGCTCCTCCTTATGCAAGTCATCTGTATCGATGATGTAGCCCAGATAATTTATGAATGTCTTGAAAAAGTCACTTTTCCAACTCGAAGATTATGGTTTTGTAGACATTTCAGAGTAGCTTTCAAGTTGTTCAAGTGTTCCTGTTCACTTGAATCAGTGATGAGAATGTCACCAAAATCATTCATTTTCAAACTCAGTCACGGTGAACCCGATCGAGTCTGCATCCACGCATTAAAAATACTTGACCTGCCCACCTGATCCCATTTGCCAACAACTGACTCATAGCCTCTCAGGAGCAGATTTTTAAAAAGGAAAATCAATGGAGTCTTCCTGCCAGAAGTGGTGGCAGAGAGCCGGTCATGTGCTCTGGGCGCAAAATTACAGAGGAGAGATTCCTGCATTTTGTAGCTGCCAGCAAGCAAGCAACAGGACTGTGTGAAGAACTGAAGATGGATCGTTTTAGAATAAGGAAGAGAAGGCCAGAGATACAAACAGGCCAGGATCTCACAAGTGAATCTGCTGGAGAGAGCTTTCCCAGGAGAGTCCACGTCAGGACAACGCAGTTCTGGTATGAACCCCAAGACCCATACAGAAATATAATATTGAATGACAAAGCAAGTGAGATCGTGAGGACAAACCAGGCTCACCTGTCGCACTAGAAGTAAATAAAAATGGTGGATCGCAGAGGTCGGCCCCGGCTCGGGTCCCGGAGGTCGGCCCCGGCTCGGGTCCCGGAGGTCGGCCCCGGCTCGGGTCCCGGAGGTCGGCCCCGGCTCGGGTCCCGGAGGTCGGCCCCGGCTCGGGTCCCGGAGGTCGGCCCCGGCTCGGGTCCCGGAGGTTGGCTGGTGGTAAAAATGGGTCCGCGGAAAAAAAGTTTGAAAAACACTGATCTAAATAATACTGCACCCCATTCACTCCACTCAGAATTTGATCCGTGCGCCTCTCCAAAAGGAAGTCTTTAGCAACATAGACCGTTGTATGTTATGATAGTGAGTAGCGGCTGTGACTTTGCCTGTGATAAATCAATTTCACAGAATTTCTGTCCTCCAGACAGTCCAGCAAACAACTTTTCAATCAGCAGCAGTGGATAGTTGCAATGCTGGGTTAATAGCAGTTTTAAAATCTCCACATAGTCACACTGAGCCATTGCATTGCAGTACAGGAATTATTCGCATTGCCCATTCATTCACAGCAACTGGTTCAATGACCCCTGTTTGGACTAGTCTTTCTAGTTCTTCTTTGACATATGGTACGGTTCTAGCTTTGAGACATATTGATGGTCTGTTTGGCTTGAGCTTTAATTGTACTTCCAACGCCAGTCATAGGATCTCGTGAATCTTCAAACAACTTCTCATACTTCTCTAGGAGTTCTTGTAGGTTATTCTTGGACTCCATCAGTTGATTAATTGTTGCTCAATTGAATTTAAGCTTTGTCAGCCATGCTCTACTAAATAAAGCAGGAAAATGCCCACAGACAACATGAAGACACAACTCCGCCATCTGTCCATTTACATCTTTCACCACAATGCATGCTTTTAATGGTACAACCACTGTACATCCTTAGGCTCACATTTGACAGTTTTAAAGGCAGATGCTTCAATGTTTTATGATAAAGTCTCCGGTATTAAGGATACAGCGGCACCCGTATCCACTTCCCATCTCAATTTAATGCCCATCAAGTTTTGGAAATACCCCAAAACATCATTGATTGCCCTGCAACTAGACGCCTAGTTTCAGCTTCTGCAGTTGTTCGGGTACGTCTTCTTATGAATGGCCTTGAACTTAATTTTAATTTTAATTTATAGACACAACTAGTCTGCTTAGATGTGTTTCTTGTTTTGTTTTTAAAAAAAATTTTATTCAAATTTTCACAATATATCTGCAACAAAATACAGAAAGAAACCCCTCCCCCCCCATATACATAAATAATAAATTAACAACCTTCATCAACACAACGGCAAAAATACACGCCCACTCAAGAAAAAAATGAAATACGACCCTCCCCCCACCCCCCCCCCCAAGGTTGCTGCCGCTGCTGACCATCTTCTAACGCTCTGCCAGGAAGTCTAGAAACGGTTGCCACCGCCTAAAGAACCCTTGTACCGATCCCCTTAAGGCGAATTTCACCCTCTCCAATTTAATAAACCCCGCCATATCGCTGATCCAGGATTCCACGCTTGGGGGCCTCGCATCCTTCCACTGAAGAAGTATCCTTCGCCGGGCTACCAGGGACGCAAAGGCCAGAATACTGGCCTCTTTCGCCTCCTGCACTCCCGGCTCCTCTGCCACTCCAAATATTGCAAGCCCCCAGCCCGGCTTGACCCTGGAACCTACCACACTCTACACCGTCCTCGCTACACCCTTCCAAAAGTCCTCCAGCGCTGGGCAGGCCCAGAACATGTGGGTGCGATTTGCTGGGCTCCCTGAGCACCTAACACACCTGTCCTCGCACCCAAAGAACCGGCTTATCCTTGGTCCGGTCATGTGTGCCCTACGCAGCACCTTAAATTGTATGAGGCTGAGCCTCGCGCAAGAGGAGGAAGCGTTCACCCACCCCAGGGCATCCGCTCACATCCCTTCGTCAATCTCCTCACCCAACTCCTCCTCCCACTTACCCTTTAGCTCCTCCACCGAGGCCTCCTCCTCCATCACTTGGTACGTTGCCGAGATCCTTCCCTCTCCAACCCACACCCCCGACAGCACAACTGTCCTGGACCCCGCGTGGCGGCAGCAGTGGGAACTCCACCACCTGCCGCCGAACAAACGCCCTTACCTGCATATATCTGAAGGTGTTCCCGGGGGGATCCCAAATTTCTCCTCCAGCTCCCCCAGGCTCGTGAACTTCCCGTCCACAAACAGGTCCCCCATCCTTCTAATACATACCCTGTGCCAGCTCAGAAACCCTCCGTCCATCCTCCCTGGGACAAACCGGTGGTTCCCCCGAATCGGGGACCGCACCGAGGTCCCCACCGTCCCCCTGTGACGTTTCCATTGCCCCCAAATTTTGAGGGTAGCCGCCACCACCGGGCTCATGGTGTAACTCGTTAGAGAAAGTGGCAGCGGCGCCGTCACCAGCGCCTCCAGGCTCGTGCCCACACAGGACGCCATCTCCAGCCTCTTCCATGCCACCTCATCCCCCTCCATCACCCACTTATGCACCATCGCCACGTTGGCGGCCCAATAATACCCACAGAGGTTAGGCAGCACCAACCCCCCCCCCCCCCCCACCCTTGCACTGCTCCGGGAACACCCTTCTCACCCTCGGGGTCTTCTGCGCCCACACAAACCCCATAACACTCTTGTTAACCCGCCTGAAGACGGCCTTAGGGATCAGGATGGGGAGGCATTGGAACAGGAACAAAAAACCTCGGGAGCACCGTCATTTTAACTGACTGCACCCTACCCGCCAGGGAGAGTGGCAGCACATCCCACCTCTTAAACTCCTCCTCCATCTGCTCCACCAGCCTCGTGAAGTTGAGCTTATGTAAGGCCCCCCTGCTCCTAGCCACCTGGACCCCCAGGTACCTGAAACTCCTCTCCGCCCTTTTTAGCGGGAGCTCACCAATCCCCCTCTCCTGGTCCCCCAGGTGCACTACGAACTCGCTCTTCCCCATATATTTTTTTTTTTTTATAAATGTTTTATTGAAAATTTTTTCCCAAACAACAATTTTTCCCCTCTTACAGAGCAAACGCAACAATAATACAGAAATTTTAAACAATACACAAGTAACAAAACCCCTTTATCTTTGACCTAAACTAAACCCCCCCTCCCCCCCCCCCCCCCTCCCCCTGGGTTGCTGCTGCTGGTCATCTGTCTTCCCTCTAACGTTCCCCTAGGTAGTCGAGAAATGGCTGCCACCGCCTGGTGAACCCTTGAGCCGATCCTCTCAGGGCAAACTTTATCTGCTCCAGTTTAATGAACCCCGCCATATCATTTACCCAGGCCTCCAGTCCGGGGGGTTTCGCCTCCTTCCACATGAGTAGGATCCTGCGCCGGGCTACTAGGGACGCAAAGGCCACAACGTCGGCCTCTTTCGCCTCCTGCACTCCCGACTCTTCCGCAACTCCAAATAGAGCTAACCCCCAGCCTGGTTTGACCCGGGCCCTCACCACCCGCGAAATCACTCCCGTCACTCCCTTCCAATACCCTTCCAGTGCCGGGCATGCCCAAAACATGTGCGTGGTTTGCCGGGCTCCCGCCACACCTCCCACATTTGTCCTCCACTCCAAAGAACCTGCTCAATCTTGCTCCCGTTATGTGTGCTCTATGTAGCACCTTAAATTGAATCAGGCTAAGCCTGGCGCATGAGGAAGAGGAATTTACCCTGCTTAGGGCATCAGCCCACATACCCTCCTCTATCTCCTCCCCTAGTTCTTCTTCCCACTTTCCTTTTAGTTCGCCCACCGACTCCTCCCCCTCTTCCCTCATCTCTCGGTAAATCTCTGACACCTTGCCCTCTCCGACCCACACCCCTGAAAGCACCCTGTCCTGTATCCCGTGTCGGGAGCAATGGAAATTCCCTCACCTGTTGTCTAGTAAATGCCCTCACCTGCATATATCTCAAGAAATTTCCCCGGGGCAACTTATACTTTTCCTCCAATGCTCCCAAGCTCGCAAAAGTCCCATCTATAAATAAATCTCCCACCCTCCTAATTCCCAACTGGAACCAGCTCTGAAATCCTCCATCCATTCTTCCTGGGGCGAACCTATGGTTGTTCCTGATTGGGGACCCCACCAGGGCTCCCCGCACCCCTCTCTGTCGCCTCCACTGTCCCCAGATATTCAATGTTGCCGCCACCACCGGGTTCGTGGTAAACTTTTTAGGTGAGATCGGTAGCGGCGCCGTCACCAGCGCCTCTAAACTCGTCCCTTTACAGGACTTTCTCTCCAGTCTTTCCCACGCCGCTCCCTCACCCTCCATCATCCATTTACGTATCATTGCCACATTGGCGGCCCAATAGTAATCGCCCAAGTTCGGTAGTGCCAATCCTCCTCTGTCCCTACTACGCTGAAGGAACCCCCTCCTTACTCTCGGAACTTTCCCTGCCCACACGAAGCTCGTGATGCTCCTGTCTATTTTATTAAAAAAGGTCTTAGTGATTAGTATAGGGAGACATTGAAATACAAATAAGAACCTCGGGAGGACCATCATCTTAATTGCTTGCACCCTGCCCGCCAGCGATAGAGGCTGCATGTCCCACCTCTTGAAGTCCTCCTCCATTTGTTCTACCAGCTCTTCCCCATATTAAGCTTGTATCCGGAGAAATCCCCAAACTCCCCAAGGATCCTCATCACCTCCGGCATTCCCCCCACCGGGTCCGCCACATATAGCAGCAAATCATCCGCATAGAGCGACACCCGATGTTCCTTCCCAGCCCGCACCAGCCCCCTCCAGTTCCTCGACTCCCTCAACGCCATGGCCAGGGGTTCAATCGCCAGTGCAAAGAGCACGGGGGACAGGGGACACCCCTGCCTCGTCCCTCGGTGCAGTCGGAAATACTCCGACCTCCTTCTGTTCATGGTCACACTCACCACTGGGGCCTCATACAGCAGCCTCACCCACCTGACGAACCCCTCCCCGAACCCAAACCTTTTCAACGCCTCCCACAGGTACCCCCACTCCACCCTATCAAAGGCCTTCTCTGCATCCATCGCCGCCACTATCTCCGCCTCCCATTCCATCGCCGGCATCATTATAACATTCAAGAGCCTCCGTACATTGGTATTCAACTGCCTCCCTTTCACGAACCCAGTCTGATCCTCAAATATGACCTGCAGCACACAGTCCTCTAGCCTCATGGCCAAAATCTTTACCAGCAACTTTGCGTCTATATTTAAGTGTGAGATCAGTCTCTATGACCCACACTGTAGGGGATCCTTGTCCCGCTTCAGGATCAGGGAAATCAGCGCTCCAGACATCGTCAGGGGCAGAGCCACTCCTCCCCTTGCCTCGATAAAGGTCCTTACCAACAGCGGGCCCAGCAGGTCCACATACTTGTAAAATTCAACCGGGAACCCATCTGGCCCCGGTGCCTTACCCGCCTGCATGTTCCCTACCCCTTTGACCAACTCCTCTAACCCAACCGGCGCCCCCAACCCCGCCACCTGCCCCTCCTCCACCCTCGTAAACCTCAGCCGATCCAGGAAGCGACCCATCCCTCCCTCTTCCAGTGGGGGCTCAGACCGGTACAGTTCCTCGTAGAGGTCCCTGAAGACCCCATTGATACCCACCGCACTTCACACTGTGTTCCCTCCTCCATCCCTAACTCCCCCGATATCCCTAGCTACCTCTCGCTTCCGAAGCTGGTGCGCCAGCATACGGCTCGCCTTTTCTCCGTATTCATATACCGCCCCCTGCGCCTTCCTCCACTGTGCCTCCGCCTTCCTGGTGGTCAACAACTCAAACTCAGCCTGGAGGCTACGCCGCTCCCTAAGCAGTCCCTCCTCCGGAGCCTCCGCGTACCTCATATCCACCCTCACCATCTCCCCCACCAACCTCTCCCTCTCTCTCCCCTGCCCCCCTCGCCTTGTGTGCCCTAATGGAGATCAGCTCTCCTCTGACCACCGCCTTCAGCGCCTCCCAGACCACCCCATTGTCATTAGCCTCCAGGTACCTCTCTATATACTTCCGGACCCACCCGCTCACCTCCTTGTCCGCCAGCAACCCCACCTCTAGGAGAGGGCGCTGGTCCCTCTCCTCCCCCAACACGAGGTCCACCCAGTGCGGAGCATGATCAGAAATGGCTATCGCCGAGTACTCCGTAACCTCCACCCTCGGAATCAGCACCCTGCTCATGACAAAAAAGTCAATCCGGGAGTAGGCCTTGTGAACATGGGAGAAGAATGAAAATTCCCTGACCCCCGGCCTCGCAAACCTCCATGGATCCACCCCTCCCATCTGGTCCATGAACCCCCTCAGCACCTTGGCTGCCGCCGGCCTCCTGCCCGTCCCAATGTCGGATCCAGCACATTGTTGAAATCCCCCCCCTCCCCCCATTATCAGGCCCCCCCGTCTCCAGGTCCGGAATCCAGCCCAGCATACGCCGCATGAACCCCGCATTGTCCCAATTCGGGGCATATACATTGACCAACACCACCCGCTCCCCCTGCAGCTTGCCACTTACCATCCCATACCTACCGCCATTGCCTGCCACAATGCTCGACGGCTCGAACGACACTCTCTTCCCCACCAAGATCGCCACACCCAGATTTTTTGCATCCAAACCCGAATGAAACTCCTGCCCTACCCACCCCTTTCTCAACCTTACCTGATCCGCCACCCTCAGGTGCGTCTCCTGAAGCATGTCCACATCCGCCTTCAGCCCCTTCAGATGCAAGAACACCCGGGCCCGCTTGACCAGCCCATTCAGTCCCCTTACATTCCAGGTTATCAGCCGGATCAGGGGGCTACTCACCCCTCTCCCCCGCCGACTAGCCATATCCCTTCCTAGGCCAGCCACGTGCCCGCGCCTCCCGCATGGCCTGTTCCCCACAGCGGCAGACCCCCGCCCTGACCTCTTCTACCAACTCCAGCTCCCCCTTGGCCATTCCAGCAGCAACCCGGTCTCTCCCCCCACCCCACCCCCGCCCCACCCCAGCTAGGTACCCCCCCTAGCTGCATTGCTCCCCCCATTGCACTCCTGTAAGTCAGCTGACTCCTGCTGACCCCGGCCATTCCTGCTGCTCCATCGACCCTCCCCAGTGTGGAACGTTCTCTCCCCCCCCCGACCAGCGGGATCTCATCCATTCCACTCCCAGCGCGGGAGAAAAAACCCGCGCTTCCCAGCTCCGGCCCCGCCCCTTCAGCCCTAAACGCGGGGGGGAAAAGCTTGCACTTTCCATTCGTCCGGCCCCGCCTCCCATG
Organism: Scyliorhinus torazame; assembly: GCF_047496885.1. Lineage (NCBI taxonomy): Eukaryota > Metazoa > Chordata > Chondrichthyes > Carcharhiniformes > Scyliorhinidae > Scyliorhinus > Scyliorhinus torazame. Next base: position 159,863,747 of record NC_092724.1, on the reverse strand, counting down.
GCGAAGCACCCTTTCCAGGCCCAGTCCCACTACCCCCAACTCAGGCCTCTCTTTCTCCCCCCATTTCTTGTGGAGCGCCTCGTGCTCCTCCACCTTCACCGCCAGGCCCAAGATCTCATCCTCGTTCTCCGTGACCTTCTGCCGGACCTCCCGGATCGCCGCCCCTTGGGCCGTCTGGGTCTCCAGCAGCTTATCGATTGAAGCCTTCATTGGCTCCAGCAGCTCTGCTTTTAGTTCCTTAAAACAGCGCTGGAAAAGCTCCTGCTGCTCTTGCGCCCACGCTGCCTGGTCTCCGCCCGCTGCCATCTTGGTCCTCCTCCCTCGCACCTTTCTCTGCTTCAATGCCACTTTAAAAAAAATTTTTTTTATATAATCGCCCCACTCCTGGTCCACTCCATACATTATCGGGGGAATGTTACGGTCTCCTTCCCACACCGGTAAACGTCGAACAAGCGCCGTTACTGGCCCTAAAAAGAGCCCAAAAGTCCGTTTTTAGCGGGAGCTGCCGAATGTGCGACTTAACTCCGCATAGCCGCAACCGGAAGTCCCAGATGTGTTCCTTGTTTTGCACATCATTGGTGTAGGTAAGGTTTTCTGAGCCAAACATGCCTTGGCAATATGGCCCATTTTGTCACAGTTCTTGTTGCACTTAACTTTATCTTCTCCAGCAGTACCCACTGAGTGTCCAATCTGTGTACATTGGTGACATGATCCTTTTGCAGCCTTATTTCTTATGGTATCCATTTAATGGATCTTCATCCCAGCCCATTTCTGTGAACCTTCTTTCGTTGCTGGCTCCATAGATTCGGCAACTTCCAGAGCAGCTTTGAGAGTTAAATCGCTCACAAGCTGCTTCCTCTGAATAGGTTCCCTGTGGAATCCATAAACCAATCTATCACGTCGCGTATATTCAAGTGTTACAAACTTGCAGTATTTTACTTATCTTCTTAAAGTTGTTATTATTGCAAAACGCTTTCCACTTCTTCCTGATTATGGAGGTGGAACCAAAACCTTCCTGCAATTAATAACTGTCTAGGTGAGAAATGCACTTCTAAAATCTTCATTGTTTGATTTAACTCCCAGTTTTGCTGGATCAACCGAGTTTTGTAGCAGCAAAGTTTTAACTCCTACTAAACCAACGAAAGTTGGGAACATTAGGTTCTCCAGTGTTTGATTCATTGAGATATAATTGGAATCTTTCCTCATACGAGTTCCAAGTCTCTCAGTCTTCATCAAATGCATCCACTGCATGCATTTTTCCGCCATTCGAGATCCTGGTTCCTATGGTCTATACTTCAACCACTTCTCCCCTTCCAATTCTTTTGATGTATGGCACAAGCAATCCCCTTATCCACAAAGCAGCTTAGAACTTTTCCGTTTTGCCTGACTGTCATTTGACCCCCCACCCTTGACTCCACCGAGTTTATCGTGTTTCTTCCCCCACCCCGAATCACCAATTTTGTTGACTTGTTTTTCACAGCAATTCTGGTTTCTTACCTCAATCCCCATCGCCAGTTTTTTCTTTTGTTATATTTTTGAGTTTGCTGCAAAGAGAAAAGATATGGAGGTCCCCACACTCTGGATTCTTACAAACACGACGAGGAGGTTTTATTCGGGATGTTGCTAACACAATCAAAGATGGACAACTGAAGCCAGTGAAAACACACCGCTGATGTCACTGAAAATCACGTGATGTTTCACCAACAGGGATGTATTCTGAGATACATGACAACTTTCTTACCTATCTTTGTGATGTCTTCATACTTAACTCCCATGTCTTCGCTCCCCTTATCTAAGTAATTGATGCGGATTGTAAAAAGGTTGAGGCCCCAGCACAGACTCCAGTTGTCACATCCTGCCAATCAGACGAAGACCCATTTATGCATATTCTTGTTTTCTGCCAGCCAGCGAATTTTTAATCCAGGCTAATATGCTACCCACTACCCCATGAGCTTTTAATTTTTGCAATAACCTTGTGGCATCTTATCAAATACTTTCTTGAAATCAAAATACAGTACATGTATTGGCTATCCACAGCACATGTTACTCCTTCAAAGAACTCTAGTCAATTGATTAAACATGGTTTCCCCTTCATAAAATCATGTTGACTCTTCAATTACCTTGAATTTGTCGAAGTGCCCAGCTGTAATCTCTTTAATGATAGATTCTAACACCTTCCCCATGACAGGCGTCAAGCTAAGTGGCCTATAGTTTCTTGTTTTCTGCTTCTCTTCTTAATAGAAGGGGTTATATTTGCTACTTTTCTAGTCAGATGGAACCGTTTCTAGAATCTAAGGAATTTTGGAAAATTAATACAAACACATCTACTATCTCATTAGCTACCTCTTTTAAAACCCTAGGATGAAGTCCATCAGGACTTCCGTGCATCCATTCCAATCCCAGTCAACTTGAAGTCTCACTTGCGGATGTCCTTGTATCACAGACACGGATGACCTGTCTTTTGGTCTTTTTGCAAATCTTTGCCAATTGCAAAATCGCATCACCACACAACATATCTTTGAGTATGCAGCTATCATCCATTCAGCTCACAGCAAACAGGGTCACTGCCGATTCAAGAAGGCAAACATGCCTTGGATCCCTGCACGCTGGTGTGCTTCCATATTCAATAATCTGTCCTGCCAAGAGATGGCAAAAACTTTTCCAAGGCAGTGGACGGAGTTAAAAGCCTGTTTAGCTACTTTCCTTGACATGCACATGTTGCCATGCCTTGCTACTGTAAAGAAGGATGCTCAGAAGCCGGGTACATGCGGAGCTTTGTATTTTCAGTTAATTTGCTGTTGGTCCACACCATTTCTCAACTTTGACATGACAGTTGCCACCTTGGCAATCCTAATGCTGATTTCAGCATCAACACACAGATTGTTGATAATTTTTGACCCAAGGTATGTGAACCTATCAATAACCTCCAGACTGAGGATGTCAATTTGGACAGAAGGTGGAGTCTCTACGTCCTGGCCCATAAATTTGGTCTTCCTGATGCTGATTGTCAATTCAAATTCCTTGCAGGTCTGGGAGAACTGAAATACAAGATGTTGCAAGTAAACCTCAGTCAGGGATGTCAGTGCAGCGTCATCAGCAAACAGTAATTCATGAATTAGGATATAATGCACTTTGGTCTCATTGTGCAGTCTTGCCAAATTGAATAGCTTGCCATCAGCTCTGGCATCCAAGTGGACACCCTCATTTGAGTTGCTGAAAGCAGAAAATAGCAGGATGGAGAAAAATATACCCAAGAGGGTAGGCACCGGATGCACCAAAGTCTCCAATGATCCTTTGTAACTGACAAAACTGTGCATGTTCTAGTGGAAAGAAGAAATGATGCCCAGGATTTTCCACAGTAGTCCTTCTTTGCTGACAAGATTGAAAGCCTTGCTGAGGTCTATGTAGAGCAGCCTGATGTGTTTGTGGCACTTCTCCTATAACTGTCGAAGTGAGAAAATCATGTCAACAGCTGTAAGCTAACTAATACATCAATCCCATTCTAATTATCAAAGCTCCAAATTATTGAATGCAACTATGATCTGGCAAATAGAATGATATTTTCTTGACAAAGGAGTAAAAGAGGCAACAAGATTTGACCTTCAAGTTACACTCCTTCAGAGATCATAAGAAATAGGACCAGGAGCTGGCCATCCAGTTCCTTAAGCTTGTTCCACCATCCGATAAGATCACAGCTGATTTGCTTAAACTCTATTTCCCCACCCTATCCCCATATCCCTTGATTCCCTTGGTGCCCAAAAATTTATAAATTTCCGTCTTGAATACACTCAATTAAGTCACAGGCCTTTGAACACTTTGAATGAAAAACAATTCTCTTTCTCTCCAATTCTGATAACCCCTTATCATGAGGCCATGACCCCTAGTTTTCAAACTTCCAAGTAATGGGAAGCAGGGTCTCAGCATGAAATGAAATGAAATGAAAATGAAAAAATGAATGAAAATCGCTTATTGTCACAAGTAGGCTTCAAATGAAGTTACTGTGAAAAGCCCCTAGTCGCCACATTCCAGCGCCTGTTCGGGGAGGCTATACGGGAATCAAACCGTGCTGCTGGCTTGCCTTGGTCTGCTTTCAAAGCCAGCGATTTAGCCCTGTGCTAAACAGCCCCTGACAGCATCTAGCCATGACTGCAAAGAATTTTATACAAACACCTCTCATTCTTCTGAACTCCAGAGAATGTAGGTTCATTCTATTCAATACCACATCAAAGGAAAGCCCCCTCATCTCAGAGATCAACCTAGTGAAATTATGTTGAATCCCCTCTTATGCAAGTACAGCCTCTTCCTTAGTAAACTGTACGTGAGGAGACAGTGTCAAGTACGTCAGCAGACAGTGAGCCAAGGAACTGACTCCAGGCACAGCACACATGAATGAATGAATGAGAAACAAAATTCAAACTTCGCCTGAAACAGATGTCATATTCATGCAAACAACTCATAAATTGCATTGTGAAGGCAAATTACTGTTAATTTTGTACCTTCAATTCTGAAATTAAAAGATAAACAAACATACATTATACAGATTTAAATATTTAGAATATTTCCTCTGATTCTTTACTGTAATTTTAGTCATTCTTTTCTGAACCCTTCACAAAGCAGCGCTCCGAAAGCTAGTGACATCGAAACAAACCTGTTGGACTTTAACCTGGTGTTGTAAGACTTCTTACTGTGCAACATCCTTAAAGTTATGGTGTCTAAAACTACAGACAGCTCTTCGAATGTGGCTTTGTCAATAAATTGCCTCAGATTAAAATTCTATGTGTGATGTGAACCAATTTACGTTTTTGCAGAGCAGGGGCTGTGACCTCCGCCCCAACAGGCCTCGGGAGTTTCACACATGTAACATCCGCCCCCGGCCCTTATATGCACAATCTAGCAGTTACCCTAACAACAGTGCTCCTGCACATAAAGAGGGGGGAGAAAGAAATAATGCAAAAATGGGGACAGGGAGGGGTCCCAGTTGAGAAGTGGAGCAGAGAAAAAGGCTCCAAGCAGGAAAAAAAGTTACAGTTGGCAAACTTCAAGTGGCGAAGGCTCAAGAAAAACCCTGGCGTTCAGAGGGCTTGGGAGAATCCCTGAAGATCTACGGCAGCAGAAGGCAGACTCCGTGCTAAGGATCTTTGGGGCAAAGGTACCCCTTTAGAGGAGTACCATTCTGGTTGGGGCGGTCAAAAGGACTGAAGTTGTGCTTGTGAGTTGGTGCTGGAATAAAGACTCGTAAATTCAGAAGAATTGATTCTCAGGAGACAAGACTGAAACCCTGCAAGGTAAGCCATCTGTGAGGCCACCTTAGTTGGAGTGACCTTTGAAGAGAATTCCAAGATCTTCAAAGGCGAAGACTGGAATCCCTTGCGAGAGAGACAGAGTTTCAACAATATTGGTTGACTCACAGTGTTTACTGACCTCTGGGTGGGTTGCTGAGAAATCCATGTGACACGTCTAAGTTGAATCTACCATTTATTGTGCACTGTGGTGTGTTTGGCCAGTTGGTATGTTATTATCCCGAAATGTTACACTATAAAATAGATGCTGGAATTTTTTTTATTGTTGACCTTGTATAGTAATGTTTTTTTTTGTTTATTTATAAGCTGTGGATTCATGTGGCTTTATTCTATTTGCAACTTCCTTGAACCTTAAACTTCTGTCTATTTTAAACAGAAGTTATTGCTCCCCAAAATTTGTGGGTTCTGGTCCAGGATCATAACATATGTCTCAACTTGCAATCACCTTATAATTAATTTCATTACATTGTATCAATGCGAACGGAATTCAGGGAAGCGTAACGATGGGTCATGATTAAAAACTGAACCAATTAAATCCTAATGTGCCTTCGGCTTTTAAAAAGTGAGCTACAAATGCAGAAAATCCAGGAACATACAGTGGCAGACATTCAGGAGATGATCACCCCGGGGCATAATAAGCAATTAATGGAACTAATTCTACTTGGAGATAGGAATGGGGGGGGGGGGGGGAAAGAGGCATATTATATGACCAAAGGAGGATGAATTAAGTGTGGGCAAAAAACATATATTTGCTTTGTCTTTGAATAGTGTCACGGGAGATCAATTATGCATCAGTTGTGACTCAGTGATTGCACCCTCACCTCTGAGTTCAGACAGTTGAGAGTTCAAATAAAAGCAAAATACTGGGGATGCTAGAAATCTGAAATGAAAACAGAAAATGCTGGATAAACTCAGCTGGTCTGGCAGCATCTGTGGAGAGAGAAACACAGTTAATTTTACAAATCCATATGGGTGGCTCATATTCCAGCATTTTCTGTTATTATTTCAGTTGCGTACATGTCTGAATCAGAGTTGAGAGTTTTCAAAGTTGAGAGCTCAGGTTCCACTAGAGACTTGGAGGACATATTGCAAGCTGACGCACACCAATGCAGCATAGAGTGCTGCATTGCTGGTGATGTCTTCCAAGGTTCCACCTGCCCTCAATGGCACTATTTAAAGAAGAGAAGGCGACTTCTCTGTTCTAACAGATGATCCATTGGAACAGCCATTATCAAAGTCACAAATTAAATGTTGTTACTGCAACCGTGGCAAACATCCTTGCTCATCCCTCTCAACCCATGTGCACCCTTTGACATGGTTGACCACACTATCTTCCTCCAATCCCTCTCCTCAGTCATCCAGGTGCATGGGTGAGACTGGGTTCATCTGGTTCCATTATCTTTCCAGTCATAACCATCTGCAATGATGTTTCTTCCCTTCCCCACATCATTACCTGAGGGATCTCCCAAGGATCTATCTTTAGCCCCACCCGTTTCTCATCTACACCCTTTCCACCATGAGATTATCAAAAAGCATATCAGCTCCCATGTGTGTGCTGGCATCAGCAAGCATTACCTCACATCACCTCACAACCTCTCTATTGTCTCTACCTTGTCACACATCTGACATCCAAAACTGGATTAGTAGAAATATCATCTAACTAAGTATCAGGAAGACAATGTCACACTCTTCAGTTGCTTCAGACGTTCCCTTCCCTAGCCACTAACTAACCTTATCTCTTCCTCCCGACAGAAGTTGAAGTAGATCTTTTGCAATTTGGGTGTCATATTTAACCCAATGATGAGTTTCTATCAGAGCTTCTCTGCTCCATCACCAAGATAGCCTACATATCCATAACACTGCCCGACACTGCCCAATCCTGTCACTTCTTCTGCTGTTATACAATATTCGATGTACTAATAATCTTTATTAGTGTCACAAGTAGGCTTACATTAACACTGTAATGAAGTTAGTGTGAAAATCCCCTAATCGCCACACTACGGTGGCTGTTTGGGTACACGGAGGGAGAATTCAGATTGTCCAATTCACCTAACAAGCACATCTTTCGGGACTTGTGGGAGGAAGCTGGAACTCCCGGAGGAAACCCACGCAGACACGGGGAGAACGTGCAGTCACCGCAGACAGTGACCTTTGTTACCTCTTGACACAATTGTTCAAATGATCTCCGGATGGTTTCTCATTCTTCAGTTTGCCTCAACTTGAGTTCATTCAAAACTCTACTGTCCAAATCCTAACTCGATTGCCCAAGTCCCACTCACCGACCACTTCTGGGTTCACTGACTCCCATTCAAAATTCAAGTCTTTATTTTTCGTGTGCATGCAACCTTAAAACCAGCTTGTGTGCACAGAAAAGGGGGTCAAAATTACAATTACAAAATAGCCTTATCTAACATGTGTACAGAATACCCACATGCATATACAGTGGACAAATATCAAGAAGGTGAAAGTATTTACAACAAAATATTTCATTCTGCAGGCTTTGCACCATGTAATCTGAAAGAACAATGTTTAAATGTAAATCAAATTCCAAAGGTTAAAGTACTCCCACCTTAAATATTTCTGGTTCTTTTATATCCAAAGGTTCTGTAGTTAGATGTTCAAAATGAATCCTTCTTTGTTGATAGTCCCTCGACTTTCTTGGTACTACCAGCCAAACAACACCAATTGCTATCATAAATCCACAGCCAATGCCAAGCAGTAGCCCACTTAAATAAGTTGGCAGAGGCAGCACTATATAGGCATAAACAAACATGGTAAAGAGTAATAAAGTCTTAAATGGAACTTCAGGTGGCGGTACTTCAGACTTAATTTCATCTTTCTCCAATAGTTTATTTCTTTTGTCAAATGCTTCTTCTCCAGTTAAAGGCTCTATAATTTTATCCACAACAATCTCTTCTTCAGTTTCTATCTCAAATTCTGAAAGGTACAAGTCGCAGTACTCATTTTCTTCTTTGCTAGCAAGTGCAGAAAGTGAGCATTTTTCTAGACCTAGGGTTGATGCATTCAGAGAAATTTCCTTTGTGATCCCCTGTGAATTCTTGGAGTCCGCCTCTTTTGAAGGCTCATCCATGGGTTTGGAACTACTTGTACCTGGAATGGAATCTTTCGTTGAACAGTCCCCATCAGAGTCATATTCTTCTTCTTTAATGCTATAACTGTTGCTGCTTTCCAAATTTCCATTTAAACTAGTAATAGTGGTAAGTTCTGTCGCACTAGACGATAAAGCCTTATGCCGAAGACTACTGGCCTCATCGCCAATTATTTTGTTTAGAAGTTGAAAGGGTTCATAAATAACTTCTGAAAATCGCCTCTTAGTGTCTTCAATTCTAGCCTCTACTTCAGTTACTTTAAAAAATGACCTACCTTCTGATGGCGAGGTGATTGGAGAAGAAGGTGCAGTCTTAGAATCCCCTCCAGTGACACGCGGTTGCGTAAACTGTTTGAAGAGATGCAAGTTTATTCGGGAATCAGAGGTCCTAAATGGGACAGATTCAGATTCTTGTTTTGAATCTTTGTCTGTTGACAGAGATTTAACTAGTGTTTTCATTAACTGCCTTGTCCTTAGAGGGGTTGTGGGTTCTTTTGGTTCTACTTCTGTTGAAAGAGATTTTACTAAACTCAGAAATGGCTTTGTGCTCGTCATCGAAGATGAAGGGACAACGGAATGCACATAAGGTTGAGGTGAAGAATCAGATGTAGAAGCTGAAATTGTAGTTCTCATCTCTGAAGACAAACTGGTAGCATCCAATAACTGGGCTGGTAATGAGAACAATGGCAATGGCAATGCAGTAGTAGTAAGTGATTCAGAAGGTAGTTTTACTGACGTTCCCAGTGGCTCTGAAGAGATAATTGTTGATGCCGAAGGTGGAATGGAATTTGCAACTGAAGTCGATGCTGTTGACATATCTGATGAGGTAGCAGACTCTGACAAAGGTTGGCCACTATGTTCACAAGTACTTTCTTTTCCTTTAAGTTCTGGTACAAAACTTTGGTCTTCACGAAGAGTTATGGAGGAATCTTCAAATTTTTCTTCCTCTTCCTCCTCCTCTTCCTTACCAAAGGCAGAAAAGTGTATAGTGATGGTCTCTCTAGAAACGGAGCGTTGAACTTGCACTTTTGGTGATGACGCCATAGAAACTGCTCTTTCTGCATGGTTACTGCTCTGACTTGTCATTGCAGTCTTGCGTAAGTATCAGTCTAAAACAATAAAAAAAAAATTACAATCTTTTGAAAGAGAAAGCCATTATGCAAATCACTAGAAGAAACACTTTGGCTACAGATTGCAAAGCTGATTTCTGCCCGTTGTTAAAAGGTCTATCAACACGTTTGACCCTTTAACTCAAGCACTCCAAAACAAATCAGTATTATCACTGCTGCAAAGTACAGCAGCTGGGCACAGAAATTGCTGCAATGAGTTAGAAATAATTTCATAGCACATGCCAATTTGTAGTGCATGACAGGGCTGTGATTAGTGGAGTTCCTCACGGACCAGTGCTGGGACCTTTGCTGGTTGTAATATATAAAGTTTGCGACAACACAAAGGTTGGTGGAATTGCGGATAGCGATGAGGACTGTCAGAGAATACAGCAGGATATAGATCGGTTGGAGACTTGGGCGGAGAGATGGCAGATGTAGTTTAATCGGACAAATAAGGTAATACATTTTGGAAGGTCTATCCAGGTGGGAAATATACAGTAAATGGCAGAACCCTTAAGAGTATCGATAGGCAGAGGGATCCTGGTGTACAGGTACACAGGTCACCGAAAGTGGCGACTCAGGTGAAGAAGGTAGTCAAGAAGGCATACGGCATGCTTTCCTTCATCGGCCGGGGAACTGAGTTTTAAAATTGGCACGTCATGAAGCAGCTTTATAGAGCCTTAAGTTAGGCCGCTCTTGGAATATAGTGTTCAATTCTGGTCGCCGCACTACCAGAAGGATGTGGAGGCTTTGGAGAGGGTACAGAAACGATTTACCAGGATGTTGCCTGGTATGGAAGGCATTAGCTATGAGGAGAGGTTGGAGCAACTCGGTTAGTTCTCACTGGAACGACGGAGGTTGAGGGGTGACCTGATAGAGGTCTACAAAATTATGAGGGGCATGGACAGAGTGGATAGTCAGAAGCTTTTTCCCAGGGTGGAAGAGTCAATTACTAGGGGGCATAGATTTAAAGTGCGAGGAGTAAAGTTTAAAGGATATGTACATTTTTTTTTTTTTTTTTTTTTTTTTTTTTTTACACAGAGGGTGGTGGGAGTCTGGAACTCGCTGCCAGGGGAGGTAGTGGAAGCAGATATGATAGTGACTTTTAAGGGGCGGCTTGACAAAAACATGAATGGGATGGGAATAGACCGGAAGGGTAGGGGGTTTTAGTTCAGACGAGCAGCATGGTCAGTGCAGGCTTGGAGAGCTGAAGGGCCTGTTCCTGTGCGTAAATTTTCTTTTGTTCATAATAAACATAAGCAAACAAACCTAGGAAGCTCCAAATGCTGAATTTGTAAATAAGTTAAACAGAAAAACTTTGGACCACATCCTAATTGTTTTCCATTAAGCTAGGTCATCTTTATGCCAAAACCAGTTGTTAATTGTGTTTCAATTATTATTATTTTTTAATGGGCTTGTGTTCTAATTTATGGAGGAACCCTGTTGTCTTTTTGTTGGTTCTTACTTTCCAAATGCCAAACCTATCGACTGAGATACACACTGAGACTTCAACAAGAAACTTAATCACAGCGTCAATATCTTTACGAAGGAATGAATAGGAATAGGATTCCAACAAGGTCAATGTTGACATATGGCATGATCCAGGTTCTTAACAGGACCAGATTCCAGAATTGTACAACACTGTGGCAGGTAGGTCTATCAACTCAGCCACAAGAATGTGCATTCAAGTCTCCACGGGGACACGGTCTCGGGATAAGGGGCTGCACATTTAGAATGGAGACGAGGAGAAATTGCTTCACTCAAAGGGTTGTGAATCTTTGTAATTTTCTACCCTAGAGGACGGTGGATGCTCATTCATTGAATACATTTAAGGCAGGAATAGACAGAGTTTTAGGTCTCTCAGGGAATTACGAGATATGTAGAGCAGGCAGGAAAATGGGAGTTCAAGCCCAATATTAGCCACAATCCATTGAATGGAGAAGCAGGCTCAACGGGCGGAGTGTTCTGCTCCTGCTCCTATCTTTTATGTTATGTTCAAACTTATTGGTATCTATAGAGATCATAACAAGAGTGCTAGCGCATTTTGAAATAAAACATAGTTTTAGAATATGGCAGACAAACAGTCTTGGGCAACAATGGATGAATTTCAGAATCAGTACCTGAAATATTAGCGTTAGTCAATTTTTTCGAAGACAGTGACTGCATAATTTAAAAGCGTTGACATGCTTTCATTTCAGATTTGAATATAGTCGACAGGTGAAAAACAATGGAGACAATTCAATAATAGTATTGATTAAATGGTGCACTTAGCCAAGGAAAGAGTTTCAAATTTTCAGAACATTGAACGGTTAATTGTATTCTTTGTTGTTATGGGCGGCATGGTGGTGCAGTGGTTAGCACTGCTGCCTCACAGCACTGAAGACCCGGGTTCGATCCCGGCTCTGGGTCACTGTCCGTGTGGAGTTTGCACATTCTCCCAGTGTCTGCGTGGGTTTCACCCCCACAACCCAAAGATGTGCAGGGTAGGCCATGCTAAATTGCCCCTTAATTGGAAAAAAAAAATTGGGAACTTTAAATTTTTAAAAAAATTCTTTGTTGTTATAACAGTCAGGTGAAAAAATTCTAATTTTGCACAGTACAAATCAGGAAAACAAAATATCAACAATAATTTTTTAAATTAAGTTAATTCGCAGAGGTGTTGTAGATTATATAGATAATTCGACGTTGGAAGGCAGGCAGAAATACATAATTTTCTACATATGGTAATCGTGCCCAAGGGAAAATTTAAGCTTAAAACAAAAATTAAACCTTGCATGAATATACAAATATTTATAACATCTGCATTTAGTTGTCTCTGGAACACAGATTCGCAAAATGAGGGATTTCTCTGTAATACTGCCCCAGGGTGACATGAAACTTCCAAAATATTTTTTCAGGCAAACAAAGGTATCAAAATCGCTCATGTAAATGCTGCAATTACCAATTAATGTTAACATGAATTAATGAATTCTCATGAATTAATTCCAATATAGTTCTGTGAAATTTGAATCCAATGTCACCATTTCATGATCTTTATATTTGCAGACTGTGTTCACCACCAGATACTTGAATTCAAAAGGGACTGCAAGCATTCATGTTCAATTAAAATGAAGGAATCTGAAAATTGTCTCCATGTTGACGAAAGTATGTGTAAATGCCATGTTCCACACCTACTCTGCCAATCTCTGCATTTGTTCTCTTTTTTTGTACAATTCTTCAATGTCTACATCCCTCCCACACCATCCCCCTGAACGTCAGAATTTTCTTTTTAGGGAAGGATAGGTTACTTTATGTCATTAAACATTAATGAGAGTTTGCATTACAGGGCTGGGGAGTCACTTCTTTCTGTATGAAATTAGCCAATTTGACATGGATATTCTGCATTGAATTTCTGCAATTATTGAATTGCCTATTTAATACTCTGGCAGCTTTCTCAACCAAGCACATGAATCAGCGGAGGAATATTAAAAACATTTGTCACAGAAGTGATTTTATTAAGCTGTCATTGACAGTTCTATCAAACGCCACTTACTCAGCACTAACCTGCTCAGTTTGGGTTCTGTCAGGACCACTCCCTCCAGACCGCATTGCGGCCTTGGTCCAAATATGGACAAAACAGCTGAACTAAGAGGTGAGATGAAAGTGCCAGCCCTTTACATCAAGGCAGCATTTGATCAAGTATTGCATCAAGGAACTCCAGCAAAATTGAAGTCAATGGGAATCAGGGAGCAAACTCATCAGTTGGAGTCGTGCCGGGCACAAAGGAAGATGGTTTGATTGTTGGAGGCCAATCATCTCACTCCTAGGACAATGCTGCTGGACTTCCTCAGACAGTACCCTGTGGCCAACCATCTTCAGCCGCTTCAATATGCTTCCCTTCATTATAAGGTCAGGAAGTGGGGATTGATCAATATCTTTGCAACTACTCAGATACTAAACAGTCTGTGTTGCATACAACATGACCTGGACAGCATTCAGGCTTGGGCCAATAAGTGGCAAGTAACATTTTCACATACAAATGCCAGACAATGACCAACTTCAACAACAGAGAATCTAACCATCTTTTCTTGGCGTTCAACAGCATTACTATCACTAAATATTCCACTATCACAGCACAGTGGTTAGCACTGTTGCTTTTTGGCACCAGAGACCCGGGTTCGATTCTCACCTTGGGTCACTGTCTGTGCGGAGTCTGCACGTTCTCCGTGTGGGTTTCCTCCGGGCCCTCTGGTTTCCTCCCCCAAAAAGCCCTGAAAAGACATGCTTGTAAGGTGAATTGGACATTCTGAATTCTCCCTCAGTGTACCAGAACAGGCGCCGGAGTGTGGCGACTAGGGGATTTTCACAGTAACTTCATTGCAGTGTTAATGTAAGCCTACTTGTGACACTAATAAAGATTATTATCAACATCTTGGGGCTATTATTGACCAGGAACTGAACTGGCAAATCATATAATTACAGTGGCTACAAGAGAAGATCAGAGGCTGTGAATTCTGTAGCAAGTAACTCCACTCCTGGCACCTCAAAGCCTATACCTTACAACGCACAAAGCAGAGTGCAATGGAACACTCTCCATTTGCCTCGATTAATGCAGCTCCAATCACATTCAAGAAGCTCGCTATCATTCAGGACATAGCAGCCCACTTGATCGGCACTCCATCCACTACCTTAAACAATCATTTCTTCCACCACTGGCGCACAGAGACAGCAGTGCACTGCAGTTAGTCATCAAGTCTCCAACACATTCCAAACCCATGATCTCTGCCATCTAAACCACAACTGCAAATTGTCTTTCAGGTCACGCAACCTGACTTGGAACTATGTAATTGCTCTTTCACTGTCGCTGGTTCAAAGTCTCGGGACACCCTTACACCACGCTCAGAGATTCAAGAAGACGGCAGACTACCACCTTCTCAAGGGCGGTTCAGGGTGAGCAACAAATGTTGGCTTTGCAAACACACCTCATATCAGATGAACTAATAAAAAGAAATTAAGGTTGACCAATCATAAAAACATCAAATAATCAGCAATGACAAAACAGACAATTTTCCCAGCAAAACCAAGGTCAAATATTGAAGAATCTGACTGACTGCTTCAGTAAGATTAATACCATTTGTTTTTCAAAAATGGGAGTAATCAAGGTTAGCATGTTTACCTACTATGGTGAATTAGACTTTTGGGATTTTCAAATATCTTAGAAGCAAGGTGTTATCAAAGAATTACTACTTATTAAGATGTCTAAGTTCATTTTAGTAAATTCAGAATTTGCCTTCACTCAAATAATAGCATATTGCCTTCCAAGATTTTCTCCTTGGGTTGCATTGCATTCCCCAAGTTTCACCTGGAATAAAGCAAGTTAGTAAAGCACCATCTCTTTCGAAAAAGTCAAATCTGAAAAGTTAAATACTTGAGAAAATTGCCCTTTTTTTTGCAACAAGAACAACCTGTTAGCAAAATTGATGCCCGTGGGATCAAAAGGGCAGTGGCTGTACAGATACAAAATTGGCAAGGAACAGAAGGCGAAGAGTAGTGGTGAAAGGTTGTTTTCAGACTGGAAATAAGTATACAATGCTACTCTCAGGGATCTAGACCGCAGCCCTTTTTGATGTCTACTAAAACGGCCTGGCTCACAGCGCACCATTATTTCACAGTTTGCAGATGGCACAAAACCCAAATGCAGGAAACAGTGAGGATAGTAACAGACCTCAAGGGGACATTGACAGACCGATAAAATGGGCAGACATACGACATTTAGAAATGAAATATACAAGAACATTTTGGTAGGAAGAATGGCAGAGACAATAGAAGCTTATGAACCAATTTAAATTTTAATGGAACAGATACACCTGGGTAAGTAGGTACACATCTTTGAAGGTGGCAGTACAAGTTGTGACAGCTATTTAAAAGGCAAGAGAAATCCTTGGCATTATAAAAAAGTGCGAGTACACAAGAAAGAAAGCGATGTCAAACCTTTATAAAATACTGAGTAGGCCCTAACTGGAGTACGGTATCAAGGCCTTAAAGAGATTTACTCAAAATGGTACTAGGAATTAAACTAACATTGTTCTCCTTTGAGCAGAGGGGTTCAGGAAAGATTTGACAAAGAATTTCAAAATTATGAATGGTTTTGATAGAGAGTAAATAAGGAATAACCATTTCCAGTGTAGAAGGGTCAGTAACCAGAGACGACAAATTTAAGATAACCAGCAAAACCACAGGTCACAGAAGGAAACAATTTTTTAGGCTGCTCTCTGAAATGACTTGGAATGCAATGCCTGCAAAGTTGATGGAAACAGGTACAATAATCATTTTCAAAATAGAAATGAATAGGTATTTGAAGTAGGAAAGTTTGCAGGGCTTTGAGCAAAGAGCAAGTAAGTGGAACTAATTGGCTAGCTTTTCCAAAGAGCCAGGACAGGCACAATAAGTTTCTTTCATTGAAATGTGATCTCATCAAAAATGTGGTGAAATTTCTCCTCATCTAAGTCCTAAATGGCCTCGCCCATATTCTGAGACTGTGACCCCTTGGTTTAGACTCCCCAGTCAGAGGAAACAACATCCCTGCATCCATTCTGTCTAGTCCTGTCAGAATTATATACATTTCAATTATATCCCCTCACATTCTTCTAAATTCCAGTGAATACAGGCCCAGTTGACCCAATCTCTCCCCGTACGACAATCCTGCCAGCCCAGCAAACAGTCTGCTGAACCTTCGCTGCACATTATACTACATGTGTGGTCTCACCAGGATCCTGCACAGCTGCAAGACAACCTTGTGTCTGTTACTCAAGTCCTCTTACAATGGAGACCAACAATGGAGACCAACATACCATTTGCCTTCTTAACTGCTTGCGTACTTCCAGTGATTGGTGTTCTACAACACCCATCAACATCCTGCGTGCATCAACATTTCCCAATCTTTTTTTTTTCATAAACAATTTTAATGAGGAATTTTTGGTATTACAAGCGACAACAGTATAAAAACAGTACACAGAACAATAAACATAGTGCAAACACTGACACCTGTCCCTCCAAGACCCCCCTATTCTACGCTATCCGAGCCGAGCACCCCCCCCCCCCCCCCCCCCACTGACGATTAATTCTCCGCAAAGAAGTCGATGAATGGTTGCCACCTCTGGGTGAACCCTAACACTGACTCTCTCAAGGCGAACTTAATCTTCTCCAGGCCGAGAAAGCTCGCCGTGTCGGTTAACCAGGCCTCTGACTTCGGGGGCTTTGAGCCCCTCCAAGCTAATATCTGTCTTCGGGCTACCCGGGAGGCAAAGGCCAGAACATCTGCCTCTTTCGCCTCCTGGACTCCCTGATCCTCCGGCACCCCAAAAATCACCACCTCTGGACTCATTGCCACCCTTGTTTTCAATACTCTGGACATGACGTCTGCAAACCCCTGCCAATATCCCCCAAGTTTTGGACATGCCCAGAACATGTGGACATGGTTCGCTGGTCCGCCCACACATTTTACACACCTTTCTTCCACCCCAAAGAATCTACTCATCCGGGTCACTGTCATATGGGCCCGGTGAACCACCTTGAATTGGATCAAGCTGAGCCTTGCGCATGTAGCGGTCGCGTTGACTCTGCTCAACGCATCTGCCCATAAGCCGTCTTCCATCTCTCCCCCAAGATCCTCCTCCCACTTACACTTCAGCTCCTCGGTCTGCGTCTCCTCCGCCCCCATTAGTTCTTTGCAGATGTCCGAGACACTCCCCTCCCCCACCCATCCCCGAGACGCTACCCTATAATGCATCCCCCTTAGTGGCAGGAGTGGGAAGGATGATACTTGCCTGCACAGAAAGTCCCGCATCTGCAAATATCTGAAGTCGTTCCTTCTTGCCAACCCAAACTTCTTCTCCAGCGCCCTCAAGCTAGGGAAGCTCCCTTCCAGGAACAGGTCCCCCAACATTTCCCAATCTATCACCATTTAAATACTCTGCCATTCTGTTTCTCCATCCAAAATGAATAACTTCACATTTATCCACATTTTACATCATCTGCCATGTGTTTGCCACTCACTCAACTTCTCTAAATCACCTTGAAGCCCCGTAATAACCTCCCCATCACTCACATTCCCACCAAATTCCGTGTGTCAGCAAACTTCGAAATATTGCTTTTGGTTCCCTCATCCAAATCATTGATGTATATTGCGAATAGCTGTCGTCCAAACACGGATCCCACTAGTCACTGCCTGCTGCTTTGAAAAAGACCCATTTATTCCTATGTTTCCTGTCCACTAAACAATTCTCAATCCATGCCAATATATTAACCCCAAACCAATGCACTTTAATTTTGCACACTAACCTTTTATGTGGGACTCCAAATACACCACATTCACTGGTTCTCCCGCATCTATTCTGCCAGTTACATTCTCAAAAAACTCCATTGGTTTATCAAACATGATTTTCCTTTCATAAATCTGATTTTGCCTAACCCTGTTGATATTGTCTAAGTGTCCTTGTTACTGCATCCTTTATAATAGACTAGCGTTTCCCCTACTACTGATGATTGGCAAACTATTCTGTAATTCCTGGGATTCTCCTTCCCTCCTTTATTAAATAGTGGGGTTAGATTTGTCACCCTTCAATCTGCTGGGACTGTTCCGGGATCTATAGTATTTTGGAAGATGACAACCAACACACACCGACACAGTGGTTAGCACTGCCTCACAGCGCTAGAGACACAAGTTCAATTCTGGCCTTGGGTGACTGTGTGGAGTTTGCACATTCTCTCCGTGTCTGTGTGGGTTTCCTCCGGGTGCTCCAGTTTCCTCCCACAGTCCAAAGATGTGCAGGTTCATGGTTCAGGGTGCACTTATTGCCTTTGCCACTTAGCTCCAAAAACCTTGCACAACCCTCTTGGGGTTGAGTGTAGTGGAGAGCGTAAGCAAAGGAAATACTTGACAATATGAACTGCAATGTAAGCAGATACAATTTTGAAGTATACGCCAATCCACCCGAGCTTCCACTTCAATGCCAGAAACACTGAAGTTGTCTCGAATGTTGCTATGTCCAGTGTGCCAATTTGTTATGCAGTCCAAAGGTGTGCAGGTTAAGTGGCTTGGCCGTGCTAAATTGCCCTTAGTGTCCAAAAAGGTTAGATGGGGTTACTGGGTGGAGGTGAAGGTGTGGTCTTAGGTAGGGTGATCTTTCCAGGGGCCGGTGCAGACTCGATGGGCCAAATAGCCTCCTTCTGCACTGAAAATTCTATGATTCATGTGTTAAATGTTACAATCTCAAATCTAACAATCATAACGCAATTTAGAAAATTTTATGTTAAGTCTTCTTGGGCTTATTCAGATTTTATACCAGTCTGCCACGGATGACAGCAAGTTCCCGAACTCTGCGACCATACAGCATACTAGTGTAGATGCCTTTAGACCATTGCTTCCCTGCCCAAATTTTAGTACAAGGTCAACCCTTACATGGGTAATAATACTTGTTTGAACAATTGAGAATATCCCCACATCCCAATTTTCCTTGAAATTGTAAATTAACGGTGAGATTGTCCTTTCAAAATAATCCGGGATTTCGGATAATACCTAGACTTAACCTTTTTAAAAAAAGATTTAGTGTACCCAATTCATTTTTTCCAATTAAGGGGCAATTTAACGTGACCAATCCACCTAGCCTGCACATCTTTGGGTTGTGGGGGCGACACCCACGCAAACACGGGGAGAATGTGCAAACTCCACACAGACAGCGACCGAGAACCGGGATCGAACCTGGGACCTCGGCGCCGTGAGGCTGCAGGGCTAACCTACTGCGCCTAGGCTTAACTTTTAAGCTTTTTGTTCTATTAGAACACTATTTAGTCACTTTGGAGGTTATGCTCCAGCACTTTAAACAAAGTGTATTTCGCATCCTTCCTATATCTGCATCCAGCAGACAGCAACCACAACAATAGCATTTCCTTTTTTGATCACGAGTTGATGTCAGAATGTTTGGCTGGTTTCCACATCAAAATGGATTGGTCTGCTAATGAGACACAGGTCACACTGCTAATCTTAATTGCTGGTCACGGAATTAACCTGTCCTTTTAGCGTGGTCAGATTCTGATTCCACAGAGTTGTATTTCTGACTGGTGTATATGGTTGTGTTTCTAATACCTCCCAGCAACCTCAGTGCATTTTATAGCCTTTTCCATAAAATTTGTCACCAGGTTTACACCAGCAAAAGGAACATATGAAATATATTCCCATGCTTAACTTCATACAACAATTAAACATTTTTAAAACTCCCAAAGAAATTCAACAGTTTGATCACATATATTGATTAATTCCTCCCTTCCTCTGATTCCAATAAAACTATATCCTGCCTGCATCTTTGCAACTGCAAGGATTACTTGATCAGATGCAATTTAGAATATAATCTTATAGCACAGATTATAGCCTGTGCCAGCTCGATTTTAAAAACAATCTAATTTAGTCCTATGATGCAGCTTTTCCCCATAATGTTGAAAATTAGTTCTGAAGTACATGTTGAATTGTCTTTCAAAAGTTCCCTCCGCAAGTTGATTCTATCACCCTTTCAGGTAGCATATTCCAGATCAAAACACCGTGGGGGGAATCATTATACCTCTAGTTCTTTTGCCAACCATTTTAAATCTATGACCTCTTGTTACCAACCACTTGTTAAATCAGGAAAAGTTGAACCCTATTTTTCCTACCAAATGGCCTCAATTTTGAATATCTTTATTAGATCTCCCCTTCATTTTCCAACTCAAAGGAAAACAATCCCAGAGTCTCTAATCCCTCCAAATAATTGATGTCCTTCCTCCCTGATATTATCTTGGTAAACATCCTCTGTATCCATTCCAGAGCCTTGACCTCATACCAATGTGGTGCCCAGAATTGTGCACATTACAATGGGTTGTAACCATTTTTTTGGTAAAAGTTTAGCGTGAATTCCTTGTTTCAGTATTCAATGGATCCATTTACAAAATCAAGTGTCCCATATCCTTCTTTAATTATTTCATTAACTTGTCTTGTCTTCAAGGATTCATGAATATGCACTCCCAGGTCCTTCTACATCTGCACATTTGTACCATTTAGATTATACTGCTTGTCCCTGTTGGTTAAGTGCATCACTTCACATTTATCCACTGTAAGTTGCATCTGCAATGTGTTGCTCATTTCACCAGTATCTCTATGGCCTCCTGAAGTCTGCTACTATCTGTTTACTATTTGTCAGGCCGCTAAACTTTGGTGCATCCATGAACTTTAGAACTGTATTTCTTCTATTCCCTATACCCCATTTTTATACAGCAAAAGCAAGCAATAGTTTGAAGACCTAAACGATTGGCATCACTCAAACTCAACAAGCCATCTGAACCAGATGGGATGTACTCTATCCTCGATTGCGGACAGGATCTAGGTTGGAGACAACAGAAACTCCCTAACCACAATCTTTCAACCCTCCTTGGATTTGGGAATGGTGCCAATAGACTAGAGAATTGCACATGTTAAACTCCGCTCAAATAAAAGTAGAGGGGAATAAACATGGTAATTACAGGTGTCATCAGTCAACCCAATACCCACCCCTGGGGACTCCATTGCATACTTCTCTCCAATCAAAAGAGACTCCATTCACCATTTCATCTACCGCCAATCCTTTAGCCATTTACATATCCAGGTTACCACCATCCATTTAATGCTATGAGCTTCTATTTTCCAAATATGTCGGTTATATGCGGTACTTTATCAAATATCTTTTAAAAGTCCATATACACAGAACATCTACTTTCATCAGTCTTCTCTGTTACTTCAAATAACCTAACCAGGTTAGTCAGATACAATTTGCCTTTAACAAATCCACTGGCTGTTCCTTATTAACCCATGCTTCTTCAAGTGACAATTTTTTTAATTTTCCCCACCATTGACGTTAGATAACTTTTCCAATTCTCCAGTCCTTTGGCAACACTCCCAGATACGAGCAGGATTGAAAGATTGGATCAGGGCTTCTGTTATCTCTACCCAAGCTCCTCTCAGCAATCAATGAGACTCCATGACACTATCGACAGTGCATACTGTCTGTACCAAGTGATTTTTAACCTAGTTGGCACCAGTTATCAATCTTACTTTCATCTTATCCAGTATCTTTACTAACCCTACCTTTGCAGCAACATTAACTTCATCCTGAAACATTAACTCTATTTGTCTCTTCACAGATGCTGCCAGTCTGCAGAGTATTTCCGGCATTGTGCATTTATTAACTTATTTTGTCACGACACATACAAAGTACTCGGCCAGTACATCAATCATAGAATCCCTTCAATGCAGAAGGAGGCCATTCGGCCCATCAAGTCTGCACCAACCCTCTAAAAACCTAGGCCCAATCCCCGGCCCTATCTCCACCTAACCTAACACTATGGGGCAATTTAGCATGGCCAATCCAGCTAACCTGCACATCTTTGGACTATGGGAGGAAACAAGAGGCACTTTCCGGAGCAAACCCACGCAGACATGGGGAGAATGTGCAGACTCCACACAGTCCCCCGAAGTCAGAATCAAACCCGGGTCCCTGGCGCTGTGAGACAGCAGTGCTAACCACTGAGCCATCGTGCCAGCTCAATCATACTTTCTATTCAAAATTTCCTTTTTTGTCCTTAATTGGGCCACCATTCCTTAATAATTATTTTTATTTTTATATTTTTTAAACAAAGATATGTGGGTTCTGATGTGTGTGTGTGGGGGTGGGGGGGGGGGGGGTGGGGGGTGGAGCAGCTTGATATTAAAACATATTTATTTGTGCGTTTTACAGCTTTGGAAATAGGCAAGTGTAGTTTAAAGTTAGCCATGATACCTATCAGGAATGATGAGTAAAACCGTAGCACACTGTGGGAACCCTCCTGATCAACTACAGATTGTAAAAGGCGAATTGCTCTCAGTTTCATACAAAGTAATAAAGAGATAACAATAGACAGGGAGTATCCTGCTGTGAGCAGCAGGAATGTCATACTCCACTGATAATGGGCCATCCATCTGTTGTGCTTCCATTGTGTTTATGGTTTTCGTGATTTGGTTAACTTTAAAAGCAAATTACTGTGGATGCTGAAATCTGAAACAACAGAAAATAGTGGACAATCTCAGCAGGTCTGACAGCAACTGTGGAGAGAGAAGGGAGCTAACGTTTTGAGTCTGGATGACTCTTTATCAAAGTAAAATTTTAATTGTATTTGTTGTTGACATGGTGGTTATGCTTTAACTGTTGTGAGATATAATTTGTGCTACAAATCCTTGTGTAGGGTGAGAAGTCCTCAGAAGAGCAGCAGAGGACTGAATATGTTGAACAACATTAGTCACTGGAACTGTCACACTAAGTGGTCACACCTTTTAACCCAAAAGTTTCACTTTCAGGCACAACATGTTCCCTTTCATGTTACCCATTAGTCTTCATTCATATTATTTGTCGTTATATCCTCATCAACTTCCCCCTGCATTCTGCACCTGAAAAACCTTGATCTGTACCCAATGTTCCTCCATCCTGAAGGTCTATTAAGACTCATTACCTTTTTACTGGCTAATCTTTGTTTCCAGTTCACCTGTCCTAGATCATGTCCCAAATCACTGAAATTTGCTCTCTCCTAGTTGGATATTTTCAACGTTTATTTTTCTTTACTATAATTATGATCTCTATTAATTACACTGCAACACAATGACATGTTTACTTCATTCCTCAGAACTATGTCCAACACTGCTTACTTCCCATATTGGGTTAGAAACACATTCTCCTATACCGGTTTGAGGAATTCTTCATTCTCTTCACCTTTATTCTGTACTCCACCCACCTAGAGTCCAGGTTATGGGAATTGATATCCCCTACAATTTTTAGAATTGCCTGACTTGTTCCTCGATCAGCCTTACTATCGTAAATAAATGCCATAGATGACCATAGGTTGTTTTCCCCCTTGAGGGTGAGAGCTGACTGGTGGTGATTTAACCACCAGACATCCAGTGAGGGTCAAGGTTGAGAAGACAGACCTTCCATGAATAACCTCAGCTGGTATGGGAATTGAACCCGTGATGCTGGCCCCATTAAGTAACAGCTGTCTAGCCAACTGAGCTAAACCGACCCCAGTATCACAAATAGCCAAAAGTGTAACAGCTCCTTTTTTGTTCCAAAGATACCAGTAAAATTCTTTGAAGAGGTAACAAGGAAATTTGACAATGGTGAACCTATGTGCGTGATCTATTTAGATTTTCAGAAAGCCTTTGACAAGGTGCCATATAGGAGGCTGTTAAATAGGTTAAGAGCCCATGGTGTACAGAGTAAGATACTGGCATGGATAGAGGATTGGCTGACTGGCAGAAGGCAGAGAGTGGGGATAAAGGGGTGTTTTTCAGGATGGCAGCCAGTGACTAGTGGTGTGCCTCAGGGGTCAGTGTTGGGACCACAACTTTTCACAATATACACCAACGATCTGGAAGAAGGAACTGAAGGTGCTTTTGCTAAGTTTGCAGATATAAAAAGATATGCAGATGGTCAGGTAGCATTGAGGAAGCAGGGAGGCTACAGAAGGACTTGGACAGGCTAGGAGAGTGGGCAAAGAAGTGGCAGATGGAATACAATGTGGAAAAGCGTGAGGTTATGCAGTTTGGAAAGAAGAATGGAGGCATAGACTATTTTCCAAATGGGGAAATGCTGAGGAAATCAGAAGCCCAAAGGAGCTTAAGTTTTGTTGGTAGTTAGGAAGAGAAATGCAATGTTAGCATTCTCAAGAGGGCGAGAATACAAGAGCAGGGGTGTACTTCTGAGGCTGTGTAAGGCTATGGTCAGGCCCTACTTGGAGTATTATGTGCACCTTTGGACCCCGAATCTAAGGAAGGATGGGCTGGCCTTGGAAAGGGTCCAGAGGAGGTTCACAAGAAAGATCCCTGGAATGAAGAGCTAGTCATATGTGGAGCGGTTGAGGACTCTGGGTCTGTACTCATTGAAGTTTAGAAGGATGAGGGGGGATACAGAACACTGCGAGGCCTGGAGAGAGTGGACGTGGAGAGGATGTTTCTACCAGTCGGAAAAACTAGAAGCAGAGGGCACATTCTCCGACTGAAGAGACAATCATTTAAAACAGAGATGAGGAGGAATTTTTTCAGCCAGAGGGTGGTGAATCTGTGGAACTCTTTGCTGCAGAAGGCTGTGGAGGCCAAATCACTGAACATTTTTAAGACAGAGATAGATAGGTTCTTGATTAATAAGGGGATCAGGGGTTATGGGGAGAAGGCAGGAGAATGGGGATGAGAAAAATATCAGCCATGATTGAAAGGCAGAGCAGATTCGATGGGCCGAGTGGCCTAATTCTGCTCCTATGTCTTATGGTCTAAAAACTGGGTTTCCTATCTTTGCAGTTAGCATTTTTGTCAAATGTCAGTGACAAATATCAAGATAGGTAGATTGGCCATGCTAAACTGCCCCTTAATGTAGTTGACTCTTAACTGCCTCAAGGGCAATTAAGGATGGGCAATAAATGCTGGCCAGCCAGCGAAGCCCACATCCCATGAACTAATAAAAACAAAATTGGAAAAAAGAATTGGGTACTCTAAATTTATTTTTTTTAAAGAAAAAGACAAACATAAATAGTGGAGAACAGTTTTCAATTCTTCCACAATGTTCCAAAATAAAGTTATTTGTATTGAATTTAATATACTAAGCTAGCAACTGCAAACACTGACTTTCGTCCTTCCAACTTACTCTGCTCAAAACTCTACAGGCTTCTCCCTTTCCACAAGGGTGGAAAGAGTCACTTGCCCACCTTTCAAAGCTCTAATTCCTCAGGTAGAACACGGAGAATGTTTTGACTCTCAATTAATAATTAACAGAAATGAAAAGTTATGAATAAAACAAAAAAAGTTATTTTTCATTGGAAGGGAAAGTAATTGGTACATGGGTACTAGGTGCAGAAGTAGACAATTTAGCCCTTCGAGCCTGCTCCGCCATTCAATCAGATCATGGCTGATCTCTTCCTGGTCTCAAATCCGCTTCCCTACCTGTTCCCCATATCCAATTAACCCGTTTTTTTAATCAGAAATATATCAATCTTCTTCTTGAAACCATTTAATGACTCAGACTCCACCGCACTATGGGGCAGCGAGTTCCACAAATTCATCACCCTCTGCGAGCAGTTCCTCCTCAACTCAGTTTTAAATCTACCGCCTCTCAAACCTAGATCTGTGACATCTCGTTCTAGATTGCCCCACAAGGGGGAACATTTGGTCCAGGTTTACTTTATCAATCCCTTTCAGTATTTTATATATATATATATATATATATATATATTATTTTATGATCTAGAAAATGTGTTGAGTACAAAGGCAAAAGAATTAAAGGACAAAAGTTGGAATTTTGAAATGGCAATTCCACTCAACGTTAACCAAGCAAAATGTACAACCAGATCATATAACACTATTGTTGTGTATTCATGTTTGTTCCTCGTTGGAACAAGGTCACTTTACGAGTTCAATCACATGAAGTACTGATAATGTCATCAGCCGTTTGGGCAAGCTAACAGTCAGTCTAGTCCAGCAGCCTGTAGAGAAAACACCTCTGTAATAAAGTTCTTGTTTCTTTGTACCTTCATGGTCTGCAAGCCTATCATTTAAAAATACCACAAAGAAGCTGGCAACAAGGTGGTTGATCGACACTACAAACACTCGGGGGAAAAAACCTGTAGAAACCCAGTGGAGTAAGAAAAATAATCAAACCATACTGCAGTCATCCAAAAAGGATAAAGAAAAAAATATCGCTACACCAAAGCTGGCAAAGGAGGGTTGCCGAATAATAACAGCAACCACTGAATCAGCCAAAATTTAAACAAACGTTCAGTGGAAACAGCATCAAAAGAAGCTTGCCATTGATGTATAAAAACCAGGTACCCAGCCACTGACTGGAGTAAAGATACAAATTGCAAGAATTGGGGTAAAAAGGGGCACATCAAAAGGTGCGTGTTGGAGAAATGTAAAAAGCAAGAACCAAATACATCAAATGAAAATTCAAATGGAGGGAAAACAAACTATCCATGTGATTCAAAAAGGATGAGAAAAAGAACAAGAGTCACAGTCAGGTGGTGAACTGTTAGTGATAGTACTAGTCATTGCTGGTGCAATCAACCGTTACTGGATTACTCCTTTACTGGACGGACAACTGAAAAAAATGGAGGTGGGCACTGACGCAGCCATTTCATTGGTTCCAGAAGCTGTTTACCAAGAGAAACTATGACTTATCTCCTTGAAACCCTCAACGGTAATAATCAAAACCTATACTGGAGAAGCGGTTCCAATAAGGCGCCATCTCGAGGTAAACATACAGCTAAATGGACAGACCGCAGACTTGCCCCTGCATGTCGTTAAAGATAATTATCCCTCCCTAATGGGAGAACCTGGCTAGAGAGAATCATGTTATACTGGGCTGAGGCAAATCTCATGTCAAAGTCCAATGCAGGCCTAACCAAAAGCCTAAACGAACAGAAAGTAGCAGCTGCTGAAAAAGCTCAAAAAGCAGTTGTGGCCAAGGCTCAGACTACCAGTGTTGGGAACAGACGACCAAGGCTCAGACTAGCAGTGTTGGGAACGGACGGCCAAGGCTCAGACTAGCAGTGTTGGGACCAAACGGCCAAGGCTCAGACTAGCAGTGTTGGGAACAGACGGCAAAGGCTCAGCCAAGCAGTGTTGGGACCAGACGGCAAAGGCTCAGATTAGCAGTGTTGGGAACAGACGGCCAAGGCTCAGACTAACAGTGTTGAGACCAAACGGCCAAGGCTCAGACTAGCAGTGTTGGGACCAGACGGCCAAGGCTCAGATTAGCAGTGTTGAGACCAAACGGCCAAAGCTCTGACTAGCAGTGTTGGGACCAGACGGCAAAGGCTCAGATTAGCAGTGTTGGGAACAGACGGCCAAGGCTCAGACCAGCAGCGTTGGGACCAGACGGCAAAGGCTCAGCATTCTGTAACAAAATGCATTTCAGGATCAAGGAACAAAGGATGAAGAGCTTACAGAAGACACATATGAATGCTTTAACAAAAATAAAGGTGAAAAATATACTGAAAACTTCAGCAAGGATGACCAGAATGCATTTATGTGCTCCCTTTGTAAATTCCAAACCACACAGGAACAAGAAGTTGAGGCGCATCTCGAAACTTCTAAAGAAACTCTCGAGTTCATTGGAAAGCACATTTAGTTTGGAAAAAGAGTTGCTGACTCCCTTCATGCATCATGGATCAACAATAGTAAAAAGAATAGTACAAGGGGCCAGCACAGGAAGGATGTTTGGATGAGAGTTGCTGCAGGTAACCAAATGAAAAGAGTTCGAGCTGCTCAGAATGCAGCCAATTGGTGCATTTCCTTTCCTATTTCATTCTATACAGCAGCATCTGAAGTCCAATGAACAGACCAACAGCAAGAAGAATTTCCATAACCTGATTTTGCTTAACAACCCGACCCTAATGCTAAATTTGATATGTTCTTGAAGGAGAACACCCGTTTGGAAATCCTCACGGCCAACAGCTTCAACTGGAGAGGTTAAACGTTCCAAAAACAAGACCTAAAACACAAGGGTGAATGTAGCGAGAATGAAACCTCGAGGGGAGTGATGCAGGGTCCGACACAAGCATGCCAAAATCTGGAGAAGGCACCACAGAGGCTGTGCCATTTGATTCAGGTTGACAACGATGAAGCAGATCAACAGCCTGGGGCAAGAACTAAGGAGGCTGGCAAATGAACTTAAACGAAGTCGAAGAACTCCAATACCCAAAGAATGCCAGCTCCACGTTACTCCAGCCAAGATCTATCCTGGGTGTACCTACGTTCAGCAGTGCAAACGAAAGTTCAAAATGGAACGAACTGCAAAGGAAATATAACCGGGAGGTATAGACGAGGCTAGCCTCTGACGTGAAAATATGAAAATGCAGACACCTGAGGCTCGCCAACTACTGCACAGGAACAGACGTTCTCCGAAACATTCAACTTATTGACTGTTGTTAATTGTTCATATTGTAAATTTTGATTTTTAACATTAAGCTGTGTTTCATTGCAAGAACCTCTGATGCAAAGGGAGAGGAAAGTGTTGTGTATCCATGTTTGTTCCTAGTTGGAACAAGGTCACTTTAAGATTTCGAACATGTGAGGTGCTGATGATGTCATCAGCAGTTTGCCGAGCTATCAGTCTAGTCTAGCAGCCTGTAGAGAAAATACCTTTCTAATAAAGCTCTTGTTTACCGTGGCTATCACTGTTACTTCACAGCCCCAGGGTCCTGGGTTTGATTCCTGGCTTGGGTCACTCTCTATGCAGAGTCTACACATTCTCCCCGTGTCTGCGTGGGTTTTCTCCGGGTGCTCCAGTTTCCTCCCATGTCTCCTTTTCTTCTTTCTTTTAGTTTTTTAAATAAATTTAGAGTACCCAATTCATTTTTTCCAATTCAGGGGCAATTTAGCGTGGCCAATTTACCTACCCTGCACATCTTTGGGTTAGACTTAGAACATACAGTGCAGAAGGAGGCCATTCGGCCCATCGAGTCTGCACCGACCCACTTAAGCACTATCCCCGTAACCCAATAACCCCTCCTAACCTTTTTGGTCACTAAGGGCAATTTATCCTGGCGATTCCACCTAACCTGCACGTCTTTGGACTGTGGGAGGAAACCGGAGCACCCGGAGGAAACCCACGCAGACACGGGGAGAACGTGCAAACTCCACACGGACAGTGACCCAAGAGCCGGGATCGAACCTGGGACCTCGGTGTCGTGTGGCAGCAATGCTAACCACTACGCCACCGTGCTACCCTCCATGTCTCCTTTTCTGAGAAAGGATGTTCTTGCTCTCGAGGGAGTGCAGCGAAGGTTTACCCGACTGATTCCAGGGATGGCGGGACTGTCATAAGAGGAGAGATTGACTAGGTTAGGATTGTTCTCGCTGGAGTTCAGAAGAATGAGGGGGAATCTCATGGAGACTTATAAAATTCTAACAGGACTAGACAGGCTAGATGCAGGGAAGATGTTCCCAATGGTGGGCGTGTCCAGAACCAGGGGTTCTGAGGATTCATGGTAAACTATTTCGGACAGAGCTGAGGAGACATTTCTTCACCAAAAGAGTGGTGAGCCTGTGGAATTCATTACCACAGGAAGCATTGATGCTAAAACATTGAATATATTCAAGAGGCAGCTAGATATAGCACTTGGGGCGAATGGGATCAAAGGTTATGGGGAGAAAGCAGGATTAGGCTATTTAGTTGGATGATCAGCCATGATCGTGATAAATGGTGGAGCAGGCTCGAAGGGCAAAAGGCTTCCTCCTGTTCCTATCTTCTATATCTATGTCCCGAACACATGCTTGTTAGGTGAATTGGACATTCTGAATTCTCTCTCAGTGTACCCGAACAGGCGCCTAGTGTGGAGACTAGATTTTCACAGTAACTTCATTGCACATTGTTAATGTAAGCCTACTTGTGACAATAATAAAGATTATTACTATTTGTACCTTGGTGGTCTGCAAGCCTGTCCTTTAAAAATAACACAACTATGCAACATTTTTGAGACTATCACAGTATTAACACTCAACTACTGTCACAAAAGAAAGATTCTGTTTCAGACTGTTTTCCCATGGACCTCAAACTCATGTAAACCAGGAAGTAGGGATTCAAAAATTGAAGCCAGCTCCACTATTTTGCTACTGTGCGCACCAGGGTATTTAGGGAACGGCACTTATATTTATAAAAAGGTCAAATGAAAAATGATTTTAAAAAATACATGGGGAGGCAAGGATCCTCAACATTCAAAAACAATCAGATCTCAATGACGGAAGTTTAATGCCTCTTAATTCAAGACTAAAATCTCAAAGCAACTGGTGTTGGTGTTAGTTCTGTAATTGGAAATGTTTAATTGCTCTTTATGTTCCTTAAATCTCTGTATATGTATTTAACATACTTAAAAAAGGTAATCTTAAATTTGCCAATTTCTTCTCATAAAAGTCATTCCATATGCACCAGTTTACTTCACATCTCGCAAAAACACGCAAGGATAAACAATGAAATGATTATATATCACAAAAAAAG
Source organism: Scyliorhinus torazame (assembly GCF_047496885.1). Lineage (NCBI taxonomy): Eukaryota > Metazoa > Chordata > Chondrichthyes > Carcharhiniformes > Scyliorhinidae > Scyliorhinus > Scyliorhinus torazame. The sequence goes on along the minus strand of NC_092724.1, from coordinate 159,833,176 downwards.
GGCAGCGTTTTCCAGATAATTAAAACCAGATTTACTAGTAGGTTAGGTTATACTGTGGCATAACTGCCTCAGTTACCTGCAGTTATATTTGAAGAATCACTAACAGAATGCAATTACATTCCAGAAGATTGTCACAGCATTTATTAGCATAGATAGAAATCTAACAGAAAGTATTTGAATTAGTTGAAGTCAAAACAATTTTGCTCATTTGCGATTGGAGAGCAGTATGTTATAAGATTAAATTTCCCTTTATGAATAGGCCAGTAGCAATTTTTAGTCATTTCCTCCTTCGTAATCTGATTTCAAGCTAAATTCTCAGTTTGGCCAAGTCCTCAGCAAGATTTTAATTTTCTTCTCTCCTCCTCGGGCCTGATCCCTTTAAATTTAAACAGATTACATTCACTCAAGTTTAAAATGATCTATTCATTTCTGTTCTGTAGCCATTCTGGGCCTTAAGGGACCTCTTACTTCAAGACTATCCCCTGCAAGGGACCAAATTTGCAGGCTTTAGCGCTGCACCATATATCTTAATTGCTGAATTAATTTAGCTAATTCAGATTAGATTTCTTTATCAAGCAAAGTGCCCATGGTAATGCGGGAAAGGAAAAGCCACCATTTAAGCAAAAATAATGGAGAAGTTACCCGAGGTGCTCCTACACCATCCTGTAAAATTAGTCTGACAACAAACCTACTCAAACTTGCAACCAAGTAATATGCAGGCAATAAATGGTGGTGTTGCCAGTGACATCCACATTCCATGATCAAATATATTTTTAAAAAATCTAAAGACAGAAAAAAATTGAAAAACAAGAAATTTCAGTATTGAATTGTAAAAGAAATCCCCAGATTACACATTTCAGGCGTTGCCCCAAAGCATACTACAAATATGGTCAGGTCACTTCAATTTAAAGTACATATATAGGTTTTACAATAAATAAGCACCGCCAGTTTAACATGTGACTTAACATGTCAAAAACAAGTTCTATTCCTAGTAGAAATCTACAAATACACCAATGCATGGCTGACAACACAAATGAATATAGATTAGGGAATTGTCTGTGTTGCAGGGAGCTAGAGAGAAAAATAAAAAATAAGAGAAAGTGTCACAACATCAAGTGCAGCCTGTCATGGTAAAGAAAGAACAATATCTTCTACACTGACAAGTCCTCAATGTTGAGGATAGACAAGCCTAAATAAATTAGAAGAAAAACTTCACAACACAAAACATACAAAAAATGTAAATGCTCATACAACTGGAGTTTGTGGCATCAGACATAATTTATATACATCATCCTGCATTCTTACTATTTAAACATACCTTTTTATTATTTTTTTCATGTCTGTTTTATTAAAGTCAATGCCCATGAATTTTAGTTTACAAACAGACAAGAGATTTTTCATACAATTCTGGATTCTTAATCAACTTCTGAGAGCAAGGCTAGTTTCCGGTCTCAAAAACACTTAGGGATTCTCCCAAGAATGCCTACGTTCATCTGTGGCGGGTTTTTCAGGGTTCCCCACCGCTGTCAATGACATAGAACATAGAAAATACAGCACACTTCGTCACTTTTTGGATCCTGGGGAGTTTCTCATCAGTTTAGCCCACATTTAGAATTTTTGTTTTAAACACTGGGGAGCTGAACTCAGATCGGGCTGCCGTTTTGAAAGGGTGCCCTGATCTCTAAGTGAGCTTGTGGGTCCCTCACACTCCCCACACATGGGCAATGTCACCTCCCACAACCCCCAAGTAAGGACACCACACTCTATGGGGTCTCTGGTGGCCCCCCAAACCCTCTTACAGCATCCCCTCCCATCACGCCCCAACCTCCCGGACGCCCCTACTTACCTGCCCTGCACCCCCCCCCCCCACCCTTGAACCCATCCACCCCCACCCTCCTTTCATGGGCACGACGCAAGAGATGGAAGGGATAGGATACTCGGTCCCTCAAGGCTACTCCAGCATTCAATAAGATAATGGCTGATTGTGGCCTCTGCTTCACTTTCCAGCCTGATTCCCCCAACTTTAAAGATCAAAATCTGTCAAACTCAGCCTTGAATATATTCAATGATCGAACCTGCACTACTCTCTGGGATCCAGAATTCCAAAGATTAAATGACCCTCAAAAGAAATTACTCCTCATTTCAGTATTAAATGGGAGACTCCTTATTCTGAAATTGTGCTCCGTAGTTTTAGATGATCTGGTGGGGAAACATCCTCTCAGCACCTACACCTTGTCAAGACCCCTCAAACTCTTTATACAATCCACTGAGATCACCTCTCAATCTTCTGAACTCCAACGAGTATAGGCCCAATACGCTCAGCCTTTCCTAACAGGATAGCCCCCTCAACTGAGGGTTCAATCTAGTGAACTTTCTCTGAACTGACATGGTGCAAGTATATCCCTTCTTATAGAAGGAGACACTAAGCTATATGCAGTATTCTAAGCCAGGGTCTCACTAACACTCTGTAAAGACATATCAGGACTTTCAAATGCCTTACAATAAAGGCCAATATTCCATTTGCTTTCATAATACTTGATGTATCTGCATGTTAACTTGACGATTTATGTAGGTGACACCTAAATCCCGGTACTGTCAAAGTAAAAATTCATGGTTTCTTCATTATAAAACAAACAAGCACAAACAAAATGAAACCAAAACTTTTAACTTTTAAGGGAAAATTTTAATTATAAACAAAGACACAAAATTAATTGAGGAAAATCTTTTCATTCATTTTGGTTCCCAGATAAACAGCTAATTAATAAGTTATAAATAACGTAAAACAGCTAATACATTTTTTAAAGTCAGAACTTGTCATGCATTTTCGAACAAAAGCTACCAAGTTATCTAGAAGTTTTACTTTGTTCGTACTGTCTTAGAGATGACAATTCATAAAATCTTACATTTGACTTTGGGAATGGTGACTTTCAAACTACACACCGAGAAACTTTGACTGAACTATTAGTACTCAAGTGCTGGCAGCATCAATACTAACTGAAAAGCTAGGATCACCAGAAAATTGACCTAACTGGAGAAACTAAACCTTACTTCAAGTAGTCCTTACGGCAGTTACTAACTCACTTTGAATTCGTTATTATGCACACTGAGCCCAACCTCTATGTTGTCAGCAATACAAGTTAATTTGGCAGTCTTTATTTTGTCCTGTTTCATTGCCTTCATTAAAGACAATCAATGTATAGCGCCCTGCCAACCCCTTACGTGGTCTTTGTCAGCTAGGCACGGAGTTGGCCTGTTCCCAGGTGAGGAACATAATTTTCCAAACAGGTAGCAGATCATTTAGATGACCATTGATGCTGGATGCTAAGTCTCAATAGGATATTCCAGTGTCCCAAAAGTGGTCATTGTAATCTGTGAATATAAACTTGACTTCTCCATGCACCCCATAGCCCTCCCCACCTCTCCCAGACACACTACTGAAGTTTCCTTTTCCCATTTTGGTACTTGCTTTTTTGTCCAATTTTCTGCTTCATTTTTCTTCCAAGAGAGCATAGGTATTGGAAAAACCATCTTTCACTTAGGATGTAAAACTCAGTAACTTCAAAGGGATACCATAAAAACCACCGATAGCTTATTCAGAACACCATGTGGGATCTGCAATCCCCACCTCACAATACATTACATTTTGTTTTTCCTCTGCTATTGACCATGAATGTTCCGAAAGTAGAATGTAAAGAATCATGGTTAATCACAATCTCCAATAAAAATACATCCCTTCCATCAGGTGCTTAGCAGCATTGCGGCAATTTCTAGAATTTCTATTCTATCCATTTCATTGCTAGTTATCTTGCCCTCATTGTTCTCAATGGACCTTTAACGTCATCTCTTAAGCCTTTGACTTTTAAATTGCCTCATTTTGGCAGCACGATGGCACAGTGGGTTAGCACTGCTGCCTCATGGCGCTGAGGTCCCAGGTTCGATCCCGGCTCTGGGTCACTGTCCTTGTGGAGTTTGCACATTCTCCCCGTATTTGGTGTGTTTCGCCCCACAACCCAAAAAATGTGCAGGCTAGGTGGATTGGCCACTCTAAATTGCCCTTTAATTGGAAAATATGAATTGGGTACTTTAAATTTACAACAACAAAAAAAATTGCCTCTTTTTTTTTTACTTTCAACTAAGTTTAATAATTTAAGAATGATTTACACATTTTCCAAGTTGAGCTGATACTTCCACTCATCTGACCATCGAAGCAAGCCAAATGAAATTTGTTAACAAGGTTTATATTTCATTCTTCCATTTGTCAGTTTTATACATTTGGTATCATTAAATCTGTTCTGCTTTTTCAAAAAAAAAAAAAAAAAAATCAACCCACAGATTTGATATCTTTAGCTTGAAAAATGCTCGTTAGAACTGCTAATTATTAAAATAATATGCCATCTTCTGTTCCTTGAAAATTCTTTTCTTGCAACTTTTGGAACCTTCTTTCCACCCCACTTCCATCCTGGAATAGCTGCTAGCTGTTCAAAATAAATTTTGGCTTGTTTGCATCCTCTAACTCTAACCTTGATTTCAACAAAGAATCCTTCTGCATTAATAGGAAGGATGTGATTGCACTGAAGAGGGTGCAAAGGCGATTCACCAGGATGTTGCCTAGGATGGAACATTTAAGTTATGAAGAGAGGCTGGATAGGCTTGGGCTGTTTTCGCTGGAGCATAGAAGACTGAGGGGCGAGGTGTACAAGATTATGAGGGGCATGGACAGGGTGGATAGGGAACAGCTGTTCCCCATAGTTGACGGGTCAATTATGAGGGAACACAAGTTCAAGGTCAGGAGAATTAGGGGGGTAAATGAGGGTGGTGACGGTCTGGAATGCACTAGCTAGGAAGGTGGTAGAGGCGGGTTTCCTCACATTCTTTAAAACATACTTGGATGAGCACTTAGCACGTCATGACATTCAAGGCTATATGGATCAAGTACTGGCAAATGGGATTAGGTAGTCAGGTCAGGTGTTTTTATGCGTCGGTGCAGACTCGATGGGTCGAAGGGCCTCTTCTGCACTGTATTATTCTGTGATCCATCTGTTTAACCATGGTGACCAGCATCAAACCAATCAGAATCCGTGCTCTCTGCACTACATTAGGACCTCTGGTCTAAAAGCATTCTTGTCATGGTCCTCAAGCTGTACACAGCCAAGTTATCACAGTAATTTGACACCTCTCCACTTTTTCTTACTCACAAATTAATTTTCTGCTCCTTGGAAATTTGCTCAGATTCACCTAATCAGGCTCAGAGTACAAAACTAGAATATTGCTGAAGAGGGAACAATGTTGTTGATGCTTTTTGTTTTGCATTCATCAGGGCAAATACAAGAATGCAAAATTTCAAATGATCATAATTTATACTAAACGGGTGCCGATTGGTTGGCAAGTTCAACTTGGATTGGCTGAGGAGTTGCCATTAACGTTTGCCAGAAGCAATGTACGTTCATGTGCAGGACACATTCTTGCCATTACCTTTTGCTAGAAGCAATATACATTCATGCGCAGGACCAATTCTCTGTAAACAAAAATAATATGTTCAAGGTTTATGCCTTTGTAATTATGCGGGAGGTTGTAGTACCTTTAGTTTCCCTGTTGCTTTCTCCATGGCAATGCCTCGGCCTGAGTCAACATGGCAACTAATCAGCACCCTTTTCTTCTGCCCAGAAGTCCTTGACTTTACAGCGTTTGCGTTACGATGAACGGCACTTACAATGTTTATATAAATTGACACTCCTGGGCAGCAAGGTGGCGCAGTGCTGCCTCACGGTGCCGAGGACCCGGTTCAAACTCGGCTGCGGGTCACTGTCCATGTGGAGTTTCACATTTTCCCCGTGTCAGCATGGGTCTCATCCCCACAATCCAAAGGTGTGCAGGGTAGGTGAATTGGCCACGTTAAATTGCCCCTTAATTGGAAAAAAATGAATCGGGCACTTTACTTTTTTTTTAAAATTGACTCCCCATTTCGACTTTCTAACCTTAGTTTCAACGCTACAGCTGCACGTTCATAAGTGCACGTTGACGTTTTGCGCCATCCATTTGTATGACTGGACAAGTCGAACCGTCTTTGTTAGGTTAGAAATTAGTGTTTTATTCTGTTAAATTTTTTGGGCACGGCCGTCATGATTTTAATGCATTCTACACTTTTGTATTTAATATGCACCGACTCATAACTGAAGTTGAAGATCAAACAGATAAACTGAGTGATAGATGGGTTTCATTATATCTCTCCACATTAACCAAGGATCTGGTGTTAAGGTGCGCAGACATCAACAGTCGCCGTAGCGACTTGAATGGGGCAACATTTGAGAGCATTTAACACCGCCGAGTGTCCCATGAGTGATTTCCTGACTTGGTTTAGGAACCAATCCCCCATTTACATCATTGTTCCTTTGGAAAAATTGGTTTTGACTTATGACGTTTCGCCTGACAACATGGTTTTTAGGAAGCAATTGTATCATAAATCCAAGGACTGTCTGTGGTAGAAATTGAAGTGATGATTTGAAATTTGGCATTCTTGCATTTCTCCTGATGAGTGCAAGACAAAAGCTACAGCAACGGGTCTCATTTTAGCAATATTTAGCTAATCATAAAAAAAAAATCCATTTTACTCTGTTAACTACTGACCTACTGCCTTACAACTACTTTCTAAGCTTAATGAAGTTGCTATTAATTTTCAAATTATCTTGACTGGTCTGGTCTAATCCATGATCAATCTGCTATTTAGTATGGCCCTTTGATCACCAGCAACTTTGTGGTCCACGGATCTCTCTGCTCTTGCATTCCTTGGTTATCAGTTCTTGGGTCAGTTGATTTGATTCTTATTCCATTAACTCAAGGTTCTCCTTCTCTCCGACTTTGCTGGCTTTGTCTCCCTCAGAAATCATCGAAACCTATCCACTATTGTGAAGACCATTTTGCAATCACAAGCTTCCTTCAGCATGAATTCACGTGTAAATCTCTGTAAACCTCACAATGAGCAGTGAAACCTTTTTCAAATTCTTCAAGGATAGTTTCTTCAGTGGTTCTAGTATGTATTGTTTACAGGATGGACTGCAGCAACTTTGGCAGCATCTCAGAAATCTGAGACCTCTATTGTTTCGAAGAGCGCTTCCAAACCTCTCTCTCAGTCTAATCCCATTTTAATGTCTTAGACTTCATATAACTCCAGAGTGAAATTTTGAGGGAGAATTAATTTTGTTGAGCAAGGGAGGGGAGACAGAAGTTGAGCATCATTAAAAGGCAGGAGTTTCCAAACAAAAACACGAACACCCACCGATCACAGGCTTTTCCTGCAGCAACAATCAGACTTGGAGGGCAACACTTTAGGCTGCTCCCACCAACAAAAAAACTGCATTTAAAGAGGGTCCCATGGGGGTCACAACCCACAATTTGGAAAGCCCTGATCTAGAAGAACAAGGCCAACAGGACACCATCACCTCCAAGGCACACACCATCGCAACTTGGACATGTATCGCAATTCCTCATCGTCACAGAGCAGAATTCTGATCTCCCTACATATCAGCATTGTATAAGCACTGACTGCAACAATTCGAAAATTGAGCCCAACATCACCGAGGGCAATTAGGGATAAGGAATAAACGCTGGATTTTCCAGCTACGTCCATGTTGCAAGAATTAATTTGGCGAGAAAGCGAATTTCAACAATGTCTAAGAAATCAAAGAAAGCTTTTTGACCAACAGCATGGTAATTTCACTCATCTTACATAATATTTTAACAATTAAATTAGAATTTATTTTTAATTCAATGTAAATCACCAAAAGATAGTGAAAATGCAAACAGAGAATTTTGTTTAGAATCTATTTCAGCACAGAATTGTCAGTGAGGGCTTTTGCAGTAATACGTAATTTACAAATCAATCATTATGTATACAACTATCAACAACAGAGGACTTTTGTTGTAATTTAAAATCAAGAACATCTTTTGTGCTAGTAATTCCTCAAAAGCATTAAATTGAATATGCTTTCATATACAGATACTAAATGCCAAACAGAAAATGCAAGAGGGTGTAGGAACTGAGCTAAAGAGGCTTAGAGCATATTGTTTCCCTGGAATCCAGCCCAAACTGATCAGATGAGTCTCTGTTGGTGCAAGAGTTACAGGCGAAATGTGTCAGTCTCAACCTATTGCCATGAATCCACAATAAAAATCTGTTCGTAATATTCCAGAATAAATCAGCAGTTTTAGAAACCATAAGAATAACTGATGTAGGAAATATGAAATTAGTTAAGTAGCATACTGAACTTTATTGAAGAAAATATTCAAAAATATGTTAACATGCAATTATAAGAGATGGCAGAGTACTTGAGTTGCAAATTTTCAGCTTTAAAAATATATTCACATATGGGGTGTGGACTTTGTTGGTGAGGCTAGCATTCAATACTTAATCCCAAATTGCTCTCGAGGGGGTGGCGTTGAGCTACCTTCCTGAAATACTGCAGTCTGTGTGGTGTGGGTATTTTCTCAGTGCTGGTAGGCAAGGAGTTTCAGAATTTTTACCCAGTAATGAAGGACGGGCAATGTATTTCGAAGTCAGGATAGTATGAGACTCGAGAGAGGATCTTGAAGGCGGTGGTATTCCCATGTGTCTGCTGCCCTTTATCTTCTAGGTGGAAGAGATCACCTAGGAGGTGCTGTTGAAGGTACTGCAGTGCATTTTGTAGATGGTACACACTGCAGCTAAAGTGCACCTGTGGCAGAATGACTAAATGTTTATTGTATTTGATGGGGTGGCACTCAACTGCTTTGTACTGATGGTCGAGCTTCCTGATTGTTGAAGCTGCTCTCATCCAGGCAACTGAAGAATATTCCACCGCACTTCTTACATGTGCCTCGTAGATAGTGAAAACGCTTTAGGGAGTCTGGAAATTAGGCCCGCCCTGCAGAACTCCCAATCTAACCTATGCCTGTAGTCACAGTGTTATTTAGGCTGGTCCATTTAAGTTTCTGCTCAATGGTACCCTCCTTTAGGTTGATTATGGTGCAAGATTAGGTAATGGCAATGCCATCAAGAGATGGTTAGGCATTCTTGAAGATGGCCATTGCCTGCCACTTGTGTGCCACGAATGTTACTTTCCACTTAACAGCCCAAGTTTGAATGCTCTCCAGGCCTTGATACTGCTTCAGTATTTGAAGAGTTGTGAATGGAATTGAAGAACACAATCAGCGATCACCACTTCCAAAGTTTTAATAGAGAGATCTTTGATAGAAGGAACCAGTCTCTAGCCAATTTGATTCACTTCACATGGAAGAATGAGTGCTATCAAGGTTATGAGGTTACAGATTGTGGTGGAATAAAATCTCCAAAGGCACAATTTGAAATGCAGGGAGTTCACCTTGTGTCCTGACCAACATCCACGCCTCAACTAACACCAACAAAAAAAGATTAGCTAATCATTCATTCACTTGCCACTTTTTGGGCTTTGCTGTGCTTATACCAGCTTTCACCCTTCTCACCTAGCATAGGTACAATGTGCCAAATGGCCTCCTTCTGTGCTGTTAAATCTATAAACAATAGTGAATATTTCCAAAGTAATCAGTCAGTTGTAAATTTGGGGATGACATATTACTAAGCAAACAAAAGAGAAAGTGCATGTGCCAATTTGACAGATAAACTTTTTAGAAAACGTATTAAAAATGTCAATACACTTGAATAATCTAAAACTGAAAGCTCTTGCTATTGCAGAGTGTACAGAATAGTAAGCAAGTCATCTTGTCCCAAATGACCATAGGCTGCTTTCCCCCTTTGAGGGGGATAGTTGACTAGTGGTGGTTTAACCTGAGGATCACCACTCGGGCAAGGTTGAGAAGCCGAGCCTTCATGAATAACCTGTGCCAGTACGGGAATTGAACCCGCACTACTGGCCTTGCTCTGCATCACAAACCAGTTGTTTAGCCCACTGAGCTAAATCGGCCCCCAGAATAGAAACAGGCTGTTCCATACTCGTGCTGTCTTTAAAATATTTATGGGATGCTTACATTTTACACCATAATCAAATTTTATAAATATTTTACTAAATTTTAACTGTTAAATTAAGGCTCATTTCCACACCACACATTTTTTGCTATAAATATAAGAAACATAAGAACTAGGAGCAGGAGTAGGCCACCTGGCCCTTTGAGCCTGCTCCGCCATTCAATGAGATCATGGCTGCTTTTGCATCCAAATATTATGATGCGGATCAGGAGTTAATTCAAAAACCATATACCGCAGATTCTGGAAATCTGAAAGAACAACAGAAAAATGCTGAAAATACTCAGCAGGTCCAGCAGCAGCTGTGGAGAGACAGAGCTAATGTTTCAGGTCAATAGCCTTTCATTAGACAGTTCTGATGAAAGGTTAGCAATTTGAAATGTTAACTCCTCAGATGCATTAGGAACATTTAAGCCATTTAGCCCCACAAGCCTGTTCCCCATTCAGTCAGATCTGTGACCTACCTTCACACATTAAAGGGCAAAATCTCTCTTTGGTTTGACAAATTTAATTACTATTGCCTAAATAAAAATGTAGACTTTTAAATTTTGCAAAACCGCAGATGCAAGTTTGCTGTTGCAAGACATTTGATTTTAATTGCTTTACAATATACAGTCTTTCATTAGCCTTAAATATTTGATTGGATCATACAAAAATCTATTGTCTTACACAACTAAGAAATAGATCATGCACTTACATACACTACCATATCAAATAGACGAGTAAACTGGTTTATAAGCCTTTGCATGATTGGTGCAGGTCAAGGAAGAGGGAAGAGGAAGAATGCAGTGAAAAGAGCATCAGGGGCCGAGGTCCCAGGTTCGATCCCGGCTCTGGGTCACTGTCTGTGTGGAGTTTGCACATTCTCCCCGTGCTTGCGTGGGTTTCACCCCACAACCCAAAAATGTGCAGGCTAGGTGGATTGGCCATGCTAAATTGCCCCTTAATTGGAAAAAATGAATTGGGTACTCTAAATTTATTTTTAAAAAGAGCATCAGGGACAGGGGCAAAACTACAACTAGCTTTCAATTATGACTCCACATCAACTGCTACTCTTTGTGCTTGGTTCCATGCACTAAATGTTACAGTATCACAACTCTGCTGTTGTTAAAGGTTTCAGGTTGCTTATATTCTCATTTGCTCATAATTTTTTAATGGGATACAATAAAGCTATTTGTAATTACAAATAGTACCAGTAATCACTTGTACAATGCTTTCCCATCGTTCAAGAATCAAGTTTCTACAGATTAAAAATTAATAAAGTCGGATCAGTTCCACTATTCTTTTTCATGGAACTTACCCAATGGAAAGACTGTTAAACAACTACAGTGTTTACAAATTACTTTTATTGTGTCTATTTGAAACAAGCTAGTTGAAGACAATGTTGTTCATTGTCTGCAATTAATATAAAAGAAACCCACAGGAAGCGTGAGCTTTATACACTTCTTCACATTGACTATAAGTTACCTCCCCTCCAAGTGGCCCCACACAATTTTGGCCACCCAAGCTTGTTATATTACACATACACTACAGCTGATTTTACTGCAGCATTGTCATAATCACATCCAACTATGTATTTGCAAGTAACTTCATGGAAATAGGTACAGATGTTAATTAAAGCCAGACGGGCATATTTTACAGTCTAGCTAACAAAATTATAACTAAAAACTTTACCGGTTTCCATCTACACAGATGCAAGACCTGCTGAGTTTTTCCAACATTGTTTTAATTGCAGTTAAGCTATATTCAAATATTTTAAAGGCAAATCACCTTTAAATTATATTAAGCACAAACTGCAAGAACTATAAAAAAAACTGAATTACATGGCTCTTCAACAAAAGGTTCAGAAAGATGCAAATACTTAAAGTTTTGACTAAGCAAATTCTCGGCTTGAATTGATCAAAATTCTGCAGTACTATGAAAATTGGGCTAATCTTTTTAAGAAAAAGCACAAATAAGGGACAGAGTTAAACATAAGTTGCACTTGATAGACATATGGTTAAAATCAGAAAAAGAGCATTAGCAGGAAAAATAAAATCAAGTTAGCTGAAAGGTTGTATTTGAACTGATTGGTACAATCTTTACACTATGGTCACAATAAAATTCAAGTTGATTCACCAAATATTTGAAGCCTATCATTTAAAAACTTACCCTTCCATTTGCAGTGCTTCCCTTGAACCACAAAAATCAACTTTGCACTTGTACTCAACAAGAAAGTCTAAGCAAACATGTTTCCAGGCTAGGTAACAGATATCCTAGGTTCATCTGCTAGTTGGTGCAAATTATGTAGGATATGCTTACCTGAATATTTTAGCATTTTTCTTGTGATGAACAGGTCATGAAATTAAATGGGTAGCAAACTAGGTCCTAGCCCTCCCATTCATATAATTTCTCAATGGAGCTTAAGCTGTGGTCCTCAAAAGCAGGGATTGAGACACTTGCATGGAACCTTAAAGTAAAATATTCACTGGCACTTCATAGGAGCATTACCAAATAAAATTGGACATTGAGCCGCATAGTAAGATATTAGGGCATGTAAAAATCTCTTTGCTCTTGTATAAATCCATCTACCAATAAATCTAAAAATAAGCATCATGATCATTGGCCAAAATCCAAGGTGGTACAGGAAAATTTATTCAGTTGCCATTACTATTTGAAATATTCAATGACCCACATCTATTTTGGAATTGAAGCAATCAACTTTTTCTTTAAAATAGTGTTAAGGGCAGCACGGTGGCACAGTGGTTAGCATTGCTGCCTACGGCGCTGAGGACCCGGGTTTGAATCCCGGCCCTGGGTCACTGTCCGTGTGGAGTTTGCATTCTCCCAGTGTCTGCATGGGTTTCACCCCCACAACCCAAAGATGTGCAGGATAGGTGGATTGGCCACGCTAAATTGCCCCTTAATTGGAATAAATAATTAGGTACTCTAAAAAAAAAATTTAAAGTGTTGACAATGGGTGTGAACATAATCAACACCCATTCTACAAAATCAAAGTGAGAGTTCTAAATTCATGGCTAGATCTCGGATCAATATCCACTTTAACTGCAACAAAAGCAAGTTCTGTAGCAACATTTTAAATGTTCATGAAAGCAAATTTTAAATTTACCATTTCAACAGATTCTGTGACTTGAGCATTATAAAAAATTCACACAGGAATTTGGAATATCTTGCACAAATTAAAGCCTTTCCTCCCATCTCTCCCAACAAAATTGGCAACACAACAAAAAAAATTGCAACATGTAAAATGACTACCATTTGTTGTGATGAGGGAAATTTGACAGTTGCTTAAATACTTGGACGTCCAACTCAAGGAATCAATTCCCTTTATTTGCCATCATATGATTTTCATTAGATGTGGTCACACTGGAATCTTTAAGTGCATTCGCAATATCTCACTAGTAATCTACGGTGCAGAAAGTAAAACTGCTTTCAACCAAGTAGACCAAAATAGTCTTATCCTTAAAGGTTGCTTCACATTCTAAAAGCAGAAGTTTGGTGTCATTTATTCACTACTTCCTTATTTCTGATGAAGGGTCAACAACCTGAAATATTCATTCAATTTCGCTTTCCACAGATGTTTGCTGAGAAGTATTTTCTGTCTTTATCCCTTGGATGAAAACTTTTTAAATAGAAGACAACTTGTTTCACCACACTATACAAACATGGCAGGTCTTGGGCTCCAACACCATTTTCCCAGCCACTCCCCATATTCCTTGACCCTAAGACACCAAATGCCTGTCTCCCTCAGTCTTAAATTTATTCAAGATGGAGCATCCACAACCCTCTGGGGTAGTGAATTCCAAAGATTCACAACCCCCTTGAGTGAAGACATTTCTCCTCACCTCCTTCCCAAATAAGGGGAAACTGTCTCCTATCTATTCTAGATTTTCAGTCAAGGAAAACAACCTCTTTGTATCTACCGGGTCAAGCGCCTTCCAAAATCTAAATGTCACAATGAGATCACCTTCATTCTTCCAAACTCTAGACAATATAGACCAATTTACTTCATCATACTTCAAACCTCGCATTCCAGGGACCAATCAAGTGAACTTCTGCCTCCAGTGCAAGTATATTCTTCCTTTAAATTATCATGAAATCATGATATGAAAAATCACACCGTATTCTGAGAGGGGTCAGAAAGACCGGTACAATTTCAGCAAGATTTCTTTGTTTTTCAACTTTAATCCCCTTGCATTAAAAACATACCATTTGCATTCTTAATGGGTTGCTGTACCTGCACGTGTAACTTTGTGTTTCTTGTACGAGTACACCCAAATGTCTCTGAACAAGTTTCACACCTATTTTTTTAAAAATGCCACTTTTCTATTCTAACAACTGGAGCGAATAACCTCACACTTTCCCATAGTATGCTCCATCTCCCCTTTGTTACGCACTCACACATCCTGCCTAAACATTTTTCACAGTAACTTCATTGCAGTGTGAATGTAAGTCTACTTGTGACACTAATAAAGATTATCTCTTTACAGCCTCATTGCGTCCTCCTCATGGTATAGCCAACAAATTTAGTTTCATTATTCAATTTCGCTTTGTCTAACTCATTAATGTAGATGTAAATAGCTGAGCCCTGAATTATTGCGATACTCCACTAGTCACAACTTACCAATTTGAAAATGCCCCATTTATCCCTACACTCTGCTTCCTGTACATTAGCCAACCTTCTATCTGTGCTAAAAGATGACCACCAACTCCATGAACTTTTATCTTGTGAATAACCTTTTGTGCAAGACCTTATCGAATTTATTTTGGAATCAAAGTTCACAACATCTACCAGTTCCACTTTACGTCCTCAAAAATTCTAATGAACTTGTCAAACAGGATTTCTCTTTTGTAAAATCACGTTGACTTGTTCTAATCATACTACGCTTTAAGTACATTAAGGCTTCCATACAATTGAATCCACCGCTAATTCACACCCATCCAAACTTCAATAATTCTCTTTTAACATCAAACCTTTTACTGTGGAGTGATGGAGCATTAAACCCAAGACTCAACAGGTACACAACACCTTAATTGTTTGTTTATCTGTAGTCAAGGTTTCTATATTATCCATTCTATATTCACTTCCTAGTGGGTTTGATCCCGGCCCCGGGTCACTGTCCGTGTGGCGTTTGCACATTCTCCCTGTGTTTGCATGGGTCTCACCCCCACAACCCAAAGATGTGCAGGGTAGGTGGATTGGCAACACTAAATTGCTCTTTCATGGAAAAAAACATTTGGGTACTTTAAATTTATTTTTAAAAAATATATTCACTTCTTAGATTTTAATGTCTTTAATCACATGATGTGTATGTAACAGTAGCAAGCTCGATACTAAAGCAGTCACATGCCTAGATAGCCTGGGATATTTGTCGCAATGCTACACATCACTCACACAAAACCCCAAATTCTTAGTGCACGTTACTGGTCACACCTTGAAATTGATCTATCAAGTGAAACCATGCAACAAGTGCTTCTGCCATGAGGGTTAACTACTCTCTAACAGATTAAGACTAAGCAGCACAGAACTAGCAAAGAAGCCTTTTTGGTGATCAATGAAAGCAAAGTGTGCGACACAAAATGGGTATTTTTGCATTTATAATGAAGGCAGGTGTGGAATGCAAGTAATTCATCATCTGAGAGCAGAAATAAATACTAAGTTTGCAGTTTAAATTCACTATGACAGTCATTCATATTCTAATGCTGTCCAATTGTATAAATTCATGGAATATGAACAGAACAAATAATCTCATTAAGTATGGACTGATTCCAAGGGTACCAAAACTCATACAAACTGGCTTTGATGGGCCAGTGAGCCCATCTCAAAACAAAAGTTTCAAGTTTGAGACTGAAAAGCAAATGTTTTCAACTTACGTAACCACAGGCGGAAAAAGGTTTTCAGGAGTAAGAAAGTGAATTCTTTTAAATGAATTTAGTCGGTAAACATGTACTTAGCCATTTACCAGGGCAGAGATAGCGATATCTAAAGATGCATTTTTAATGAACATAATCACAATGTATTTGTAACTTTAGTCTGGGTGGTCTTGGTGCTAGAAACTGGATTGAAGAGATTCAAAGGTGGAATGATGGAAATAAAATTGGTTCCCAATGATACATTTGAAGACTCTAAAGAGGAAAGGTTAGAAATAGGACAGCAGTTGATTCTGCAGAAAGATTTGAGTGTTTTTTGAAGGACGAGTGATATTATTGAAGGATGGGGTGGGGCGAAATATAGCCTGATGAGACAGGGAGTTATCAGCTATGCTCACATTGTAGTTAATGGAAAATTGGGCTCAAGGGAGTCATGAATTCAGGAGGGAGGGCTTTTGCAAGCAACATGTTTATTCAGGGTCATGTGGGAGGGAAAAGCTACAATGATGTCAGGGTAAGGAGAATGGGAAGGTAGGGAAATGGGAAACATCGAGTATTATAGCATCCAAGCAGATGGTCTTGATCTTGCAGACCACAAAATCTATATCTTTCTTTAGCACTATACTCTGTATGCTTCACCCGATATCTATGTCTATGTATTTACATTGTGTATTTATCGTATGTCCTACGTTTTTCATGTATGGAACAACCTGCCTGGACTGCACGCAGAACAATACTTTTCATTGTACCTCGGTACATGTGACAATAAATCTAAATCTAAAAATCCATAAACTCCACACATTTAACGTTCAAGGTGAATATGGGAAGAGTGGCAGTTATATAATGAGCTGAAACTCAAAGCTCAACTGGCAAGAGAAGAATGAACCAAGCAAAGTTAGCAACTGGCTCAGCTCCACACAAACAATGTTCCTTTCTTCCCATAAAAAAGGAGCTGTATCCATAGGAGTATTTAAGAGACTGGATGTATCATTACTTAAAATGCCTGACCCAAAGTGTGCAAATGATGGTTATTCAACAGAGTATGGTCTAGAGAAACAAAACACAAAGATTTTGGGTCAGGGCAAGGATGTGCTTCAGAAAATAAACAGCATCAATTCACTCTGTTATTTATGGTCAAATAATATATTCTTCTTACAAAATTGATGGTTGCCTACAATTTTCCATTGCTTGATAAATACCTTCCGGCCGTTCATTTCAGGAGCCAAACACTGAAATGAGAGTAACAAAAACAAGAGATGCTAGAAAAACTCAGCAAGTATGGCAGCATCTTTAAGGAGAGAAAGCAGAGTTAATGTTTCAAGTCCATTTGGCTCTTCATCAATACTAAAGAGGAGAAAATGTGTTAGATGTTAAACTGTAGCTGTGAGAGATTGCAACAAAATGTAGCAACTTGGGACTGGGGAAGGGCATTGAGGCAATACACGTATGGGATTCTTTAAAAAGGGGGTTTAGATGAAAGACAACGGTCACAGTCGTGTTGAGTCCTGAGAGCTGGCTGTAACATGCCTAATCAGAAGATGAGATGCTGTTCCTCCAACTTGCGTTGGGCTTCACTGGAGCATTGCAACAAGCCAAGGACATACAAGGTGCTGAGTTAAAATGGCAAGCAACAGGAAGGCTGGGGTCATGCTTGAGCAAAGGTGTTCCGCAAAGTTACCCAGTCAGAAACCCCACCAATCAGGTCATCTGGTTATCTAAGCAGATACAATTTATGATACACGTATATCATATATACATTTTTAATAATGGATCAGACTTTTAAATTTGAATCACAGACTTCACAGGGCATTAATGGATTAGTATTAAACATGCCTGGGGATGAAGGTGGCTGACCTAGTTAACCCAGGTCAAACGGGAGCAGGAATCTCAGAAGGCTGCAGCAAATTACAAAGACCACAGAGAAAATGCAGGAAAATCACAGCAGGTCTGGCAGCATCTGTAGGGAGAGAAAAGAGCTAATGTTTTGAGTCCAGATGACTCTTTGTCAAAGCAGTAGAATCGCTCACGGGAGGAAGTGCCCAATGGTGGCGATTGGCTTTCAATACCGTACTTGCGTGCCCTCTCAGCCAGATCGAACAGTGCACAGGCTTATCATAGAATTTACAGTGCAGAAGGAGGCCATTCGGCCCAGCGAGTCTGCACCGGCTCTTGGAAAGAGCACCCTACCCAAGGTCAACACACCTCCACCCTATCCCCATAACCCAGTAACCCCGCCCAACACTAAGGGCAATTTTGGACACTAAGGGCAATTTATCATGGCCAATCCACCTAACCTGCATATCTTTGGACTGTGGGAGGAAACCGGAGCACCCGGAGGAAACCCACGCACACACGGGGAGGATGTGCAGACTCCGCACAGACAGTGGCCCAAGCTGGAATCGAACCTGGGACCCTGGAGCTGTGAAACAATTGTGCTATCCACAATGCTACCGTGCTGCCCAGCAGGGTAGCTTGCCTCCTCCTGATGTCAGTGCGCAGTCCCAGGACCAGATTTGTTTTTAGAAATCGATGGATTTAAGAAACGGCGGCAGAGAACAGGTCATGCGCCCTATGCTCTGACGTCACATGCTCTGGCCGCAAAATCACAGAGCAGAGAATCCTCCATTATGTAGCTACCAGCAAGCAAGCAACAGACCTGCGTGAAGAACTAAAGATGGATCATTTTGTAATAAAGGAAGAGAGAGCCAGAGACACAAACAGGCCAGGATCTCTCAATTGAATCTGAAGTGAGTTTCTCAGGAGAATCCATGGCAGGACAAAACAGTGCTAGTGTGAGCTGAGCTGTATCCAGAGCTCCAGGGCCTCTGATGAACAAACAATTAAGAAGAAATTGAAATTGTCAACAAAGCAGTATAAAGATAAAGGTATGACATTGTTAATTTTGCCAATACAAATCAGGATGCAAAGCCCATGTTTGTTATATGCAGGGAAGAACTGGCAAATTAAAGTTTAAAACTCTCAAAACCTCAAAGGCATTCGAAGACTAAACATAGTAAGTCCGAGGACAAACAACTTGATTTTTTTCAAAGGATGCAGTGAGAACTGAAATCATCAACTGAAGTCCTTAGGAAAAATTTAACACTGAATGACAAAGCAAGTGAGATCTTGAACACCAAGCAGGCTCACCTGTTGCATTAAAGGTAAGCAATAATAGTGTATCACAAGGTCAGTCAGCGTGGGGCCGGAAGGTCGGCCGGCGTGAATCTCGAAGGTCAGTATGGATCCCCGAAGGTCGGCCGGTTGGTAAAAGTGGGTCCCGGGACAAAACGTTTGGTGTAATGATTAGCGCACTCAGAATTGTTCAGCAAATGTTGCCAAATCATGAATTCACATTATCGCAGATGCCAAAGGTTTTACAAGAGCGGGCTGGTTGAGCAGTCTGTACTCTGCCTATTACAAACAACACAAGAAACTTGCTGTTTGATTGGATCAGCCATTGCTAGGATGTACAGCCTACGTACCTGGCATCTGACCAGCCAATATACATGTTAGGATTCATATAGCTCCACGCACTACAAGATTAGCTTTATCAGCAGTCTTGTAAATTGGGCCCTAGCCATTTTCTTATGTTGCAAGCTTGACACTGAAATAGATTGCATCAAAGAGATCTGCAGGATAATGGCTATCCTGATTAGATCACTGCTTGCTATATATCATGCAAACTCACAAATGGGCTAATGGTTTCCACTTACAGCACATCTTTCGGAATTTATGGGAGGAAACCCAGAGCACCCAGAGGAAACTCATGCAGACGCAGGGAGAACGTGCAGACTCCGCACAAAGGTTGGTGGAATTGCGGATAGCGATGAGGACTGTCGGAGGATACAGCAGGATTTAGATTATCTGGAGACTTGGGCGGAGAGATGGCAGATGGAGTTTAATCCGGACAAATGTGAGGTAATGCATTTTGGAAGGTCTAATGCAGGTAGGGAATATACAGTGAATGGTAGAACCCTCAAGAGTATTGAAAGTCAAAGAGATCTAGAAGTACAGGTCCACAGGTCATTGAAAGGGGCAACACAGGTGGAGAAGGTAGTCAAGAAGGCATACGGCATGCTTGCCTTCATTGGCCGGGGCACTGAGTATAAGAATTGGCAAGTCATGTTGCAGCTGTATAGAACCTTAGTTAGGCCACACTTGGAGTATAGTGTTCAATTCTGGTCGCCACACTACCAGAAGGATGTGGAGGCTTTAGAGAGGGTGCAGAAGAGATTTACCAGAATGTTGTCTGGTATGGAGGGCATTAGCTATGAGGAGCGATTGAATAAACTCGGTTTGTTCTCACTGGAACGAAGGAGGTTGAGGGGAGACCTGATAGAGGTATACAAAATTATGAGGAGCATAGACAGAGTGGATAGTCAGAGGCTTTTCCCCAGGGTAGAGGGGTCAATTACTAGGGGGCATAGGTTTAAGGTGAGAGGGGCAAGGTTTAGAGTAGATGTACGAGGCAAGTTTTTTTACGCAGAGGGTAGTGGGTGCCTGGAACTCGCTACCGGAGGAGGTAGTGGAAGCAGGGACGATAGGGACATTTAAGGGGCATCTTGACAAATATATGAATAGGATGGGAATAGAAGGATACGGACCCAGGAAGTGTAGAAGATTGTAGTTTAGTCAGGCAGCATGGTCGGCACGGGCTTGGAGGGCCGAAGGGCCTGTTCCTGTGCTGTACATTTCTTTGTTCTTTGTATTAAGTGACCCAAGCCAGGAATCGAACTTGGGACCCTAGCGCTGTGAAGCAACAGTGCTAACCACTGTGCTCTTATGCCGCCCTTTTAGACCCGAGAAGCAACTACTCTATCTCAACTTACCCTGGAAGGGCAATGTATCTGCTACTATGGAGTGGCTACTCAAGTGACCCCATCAGTCCAAAGAGACATCCTGCCAACCATAATTACCAACCATAATTCAGCAACACTGTGTATGAATTTCAGTGCTGATGCAATGCCAGGCTGATCAAGAAACTCAATTTTGACTCCGGATTTAGTGTAGTACAAAAACATGCAGACCAAGGAACAGGGACTTTCAGATTGGTAGTTTGCCAATGGTAACAACACTTCCATTATACAAAGTAGACCAGTAAACGCTTCTAAGATTGTTGAAAGTCAGCTTTTCATGGGTCTCAAAAGCAGAGGCCAAAAACACAAGCTCCTTCATATTGCTCTTGTATTGCGCACAGCAATATCATGATGCAGTGAAATGATTGTAGTTTTATCTTGAATGCTGAACTCCAAGAAACAGTGCAAAATAGTCATCGCAAACTATGTATAATGGAACAGGCAGCATGACCAATGAATTTAAACAAAACATACAAACGAAAATTCTTCAAGCCTTTTATCAACGTCAACATACCGCAAAGAGGCACTGATCATATTCAAAGAGTAAAAAACGCATACAGCCAACAGCAAAGTGTTCACGTGTTTCCACTATTACAATGTTTAGAATGAAAATACTATAGATGGCAATTTAACAAAATCCAATGACTTGGCTGTAAAAAAAGCTATTTTCATTTGAACTTGGTGTTGTCTGAAGCTTCTGGCTTTAGCAGTCACTGCTACTTTAGAACATGTACAACATATATGCACAAAATGAATGCAGGTTGTGCAGTGAAGGGAACACTATAGAGGAGAAACCAATATTAATTGTATATGTGTCGTAATCAGCTGAAAAACACATCTGTTGGATTTCTAAGCCAGAGCTATATAGAAACAATTCTACTTCAGTCCACCCAATGAACATATTGCCGCTGTTCCATAAAGTAAAATGTTGGGTTTTAAATAATTTCCTGCCAATATTCTCTGCTCCTTGCTGAAAGCTTTTGTCATTGCATGTACTACAGTCACGTTACGGTGAATTTTACTGACATTAATCTTCTTTTAAAGAACATGCATCACTGTGAAGAGTAAAATCTGTTGTATGTAATAATAAACTTGGCTGCACAGTAGTTAAATTCACCATACTCTGTCAACCAAATATCTTTCCTCTTTTCTTGCTAAACACAAATGTTTTTAATATCACTAATGAAATTCTTATATAAAAACTGCCTAAATAAAAATAAGTTATCCTCCAAATAAGTTTGTTCGATTTTGCTTTTAGTAGCTTTCAGCAGCTATCGCTTGCTCCTCAATACCGCACAGCCAACAAAGTGAAAGCAGCCAACAAAGTCTCAAATGGTTATCAAAAATATGGGAGGACTATTAGATGTCGCACATTGCTTCAGAAAAGCGGACACTTTGTTTCATGCTACAGAAAGCTCATCACTGGCATTAGCTAAATGTCAGAAGGGACAAGTGTTGGGTTCCATATGACAGGAAAAGAAATCCAGAAGCTTAGTATTTTGGCTTTTCTGCCGAATCAAAAAGATGGTGGCTACAAGTCACATGACCAAAGGTTTGGCCTTCTATCTGGGGACATTACATCAACATGAAAATGTTTCCTCCGCTTATGGAATCTCACAGCTCACTTGTGGATTTACAAAAGACCAGGAAACTCGCACACGAGAACTCGTCATGCCCACCGATCTGCCAACAGACTCATACCACACATGGGACTGACTGGCCAGACCCATTTCAAAAAGGAACCACGGGTCCATTATTTGTATCCAATAAGCTCACCTCGCTAGCTGAGTCAGTGGGTCTGTCAAGACAATGGTTTCCCAATACCAGGCTCTCAATAGGGATGACAACTCAATTACAGATATTATTAGTCCCAAAATCAAAGCCAGCTCCAGACACTGGATAAACACCCCTTTTGAAGAAATTGTGGAGAAAGGTCCAGGTCCCATGTCTCGAGTGACCATTTTGAAATCTCTTTATGTCTTTGAGTACTCAAAAAATCTGAAACTGCTGTTTTAACATCAACTGGACATAATACCAGCATCCTGAATGAATAACAATTGGTTACCACCTCTCAACTCCATGAAGCCTGCTTGATTTTAAAAGTCTCTGATCAATGCCTGCCAAGTGGTATAAGCACAGAAAGCCCATCATGCTGCAGCATAGTTTGTTTTGAGGATTTACATACTGTTATTTCCAACCAAACCTATTGGAACTAACCCCTGGTACAATGGAAACACCCTCTGGACTTTGACTTTGGAAATCACATGAATTAATATTCATTTCTGTGGTTCTTGTACCATAATGAGATTTTTTTTCTACCACACCTTTAGAGAGGGTATATGTGTGTGTGGCGGGCGGGGCGGGGGGGGGGGGGGGGGGGGGGCGGCGGCTGCAGAGGGACGTTTTGGATACTCCTTCCCTGGTTTCATTTTGAATGTGAAATATACTAACCTCCTGAGTTAATCATAACATCTGCTGTGGATTATTAGTAAATTGGATCACGAAAATCGAGGGATTAGGAAACCACGCAACTACATACTTTAAAAGTAATTCAAACACCACCTTCTTACAAACAGGTGATAAGAGGAAATAGGTACAGTTTGCCTGACCCTCTCCTGCCATAAATGAAGGATTTAGTTTTATGAACTACACAAAAAATAGATTGGGGCATAGATTGAAAGTAATCTAAAGCTTCCAGACTCAACAGCCTTATAAGAAATAATTCACCATGGATCAAGGTCCATTAAATCCTGACTTACTTTTGTTTTGTTGAGGCTAGTTTGCATTGATTAGACAAGACAGTTTTGCCTTCCTGTTTCAATGATAGATCAGTGTTGAATGACCCTTTGAGCAATCCTGAATTTGTCAAAGAACAAGGTGCGCCCAATATATGTGGCATACTTTTAAAAACATCCTTCATCTATCATGCAGCTGCAAATTAGAAAAACCCGACAATATTCGGCAGCAGGTACAGTTGAAGAAAAATCATATGGGCTGCCAGAGATCCACAGAACCATAGAATTCCAACAGCACAAGGGCATTCAGCCCATCAAGGAGTCTGCACCGACGCTCTGAAAGAGCACCCTACCTAGGTCCGCTTCCCTACCCTATCCCCTTAACCTAGCCTGTACATCCCTGGACACAAAAAGATAATTTAGCATGGCCAATCCACCTAACCTTTCGACTGTGGGAAAAATTGGGGCACCCGAAGGAAACCCAAACAGACATGGGGAGAAAGTACAAACTCCACACAGGCACTCACCCAAGGCCGGAATTGAACCCGGGTCCCTGGAGCTGTGAGGCAGCAGTGCTAACCATTGTGCTGCCCCTTGTCAACACTGACAATCACAAACCTCAAATTGACAGCTTTAACGTGACTGTCGGTGTGGAGTTCGCACATGCGCTCCGTGTCTGTGTGGGTTTTCTCCGGGTGCTCCAGTTTCCTCCCACTGTCCAAAGATGTGTAGGTTAGGTGGTTTGGCCATGCTAAATTGTCCCCTTAATGTCCAAAACATTAAGTAGGGTTACTCTTTCCAAAGGCCGGTGCAGACTCAATGGGCCGCATGCCTCCTTCTGCACTGTAAATTCTATGGCTCTATGATTCTAAAGTGGAGCTTCTTCTCAAACCTCAGGAAAGACAGATGTAACCTTATTTCTGACCATAGTTCTTCCTACTGTAAACATGCAAGTCCAGGAAATACAAAAATGTGATATTATTTGAGAGATCAGCTTACCTCAAAGCATTTTTTTAAAAATAAGGTGATTATTACCTTCTATTGAGGAGTGCTGCATTGTTGCAGGTACTATCTTCCAAAGCATTAAACCGAGGAACATCTGCTTTTGGATGAACATACATTATTCCATTGCACTATGTATTTTGAACAGATGTTCTCCATGATCTCTGGGTCAATTTTAATTCTTCAACCAACATCACCAAATCAGAATATTGGGGCGGCACGGTGGTGCAGTGGTTAGCACTGCTGCCTCACGACACAGAGGTCCAGGGTTCAATCCCGGCCCCGGGTCATTGTCCGCATAGAGTCTGCACATTCTCCCCCTGTCTGCATGGGTCTAATCCCCACAACCCAAAGATGCGCAGGGTAGGTGTATTAGCCATGCTAAATTGCCCGTTAATTGGGACAAAAAATAATCGGGATACTCTAAATTTATTATTTTTTGAACAAAAAAAACCAATCTGCTCATTTTCACACTGCTGTCCATGGGAACTTGTTGTGTGCAAACTTTTACATAACAACAGTGACTAAACCTCATTGAACTGGCTGTACAAGGTTTAGTGACATCCTGAAATCACAAAAGGAATTACACAAACAGAAAGTTCTTTCTACTTGTCATTGATAAACTTCAACAGCTATTGTTGGGATGCATTTCAACATTTAAAGGGTATAAAACAAATTAATGACTGGAACTAAAGTAATTCAAAACTGGTAATAAAATTGTTCAATTTACTGAAAATAATTCAGCCAACTTCAAAGACAACACAAACAGCAACTCAAACTTCTCTATACACAGTCAGACACTTGGGTGCAGGCCTGTTAATCTTGACCACACAATGGAGAGTGATGTAAGATAAGGAAGGGTAGGGGGTGGGTGGCAGGAAGAAATGGGGGAAAAGAAACCCAACTATGGGGCTGGTTTAGCTCAGTTGGCTGGACAGATGGTTCGCGATGCAGAACAAGGCCAAGAGCACGGGTTTAATTTTTGTATCGGCTGAGGTTATTCATGAAGGCCCCGCCTTCTCAACCTTGCCCCTCACCTGAGGTTTGGTGATTCTCAGGTTAAATCACCACCAGTCAGCTCTCCCTCTCAAAGTGGAAAGCAGTCGCCTGGTCATTTGGACTAAGGTGACTTTACTTCCAGCTCAAAAGAAAGTGTGTACAAATATTTGAGCTAGATTTAGTTCCCTCAAATGAGGCCTTAACATCTGAGAAAAGTATACAAGACAAAAGTAGGTCCTGCCAAAGTCATAATAAATATGAAAGGAATACTGTAGTGACATTTTTCACAATAGGGCGTGTATTTCAGTGATTAAAAAATAGTACATGAATTAATAAATAATTAAATGCATCTTCCAAGGCTACCAATACCAGTGAATAACCCCCCCCCCCCCCCCAAGTAAAGAATTGTGCTTATGAGCTGTCTCATGATGTCTTATTTAAATAGACCAAGAGAGAATGGGAAAATCTGTTCACAAATTACCTAGTCAATAATACAAACCAGTTAAATACCAAATATGAATTTGTTGGGTCCATTACTATATTTAACCCTTATAACAACTTCAATACTTGAAAAACATGGATTTTCTTCCCATGGGGAAGTTGGTGGCATAATGTTATTGTCACTGGACAAGTAATCCAGAGACAAGTTCGAATCCCAGATCAAAAGAAATCTGGAATTAAAAGTCTAAAGATGACCATGAAACCATTGTCAATTGTCGTAAAAAGTCATCTGGTTCACTAATGTCCTTAGGGAAGTTATCTGCCACCCTTGTCCGGTCTGGCCCACGTGCGACTCCAAATTCCTCCCTTTGAAATGGCCTAGCAAGCCACTCAGTTCAAGGGCAATTAGGGATGGGCAATAAATGATGACCAAGCCAGTGGTGCCCACATGTCATGAACAAATGTTAATTCACTACTTCTGGTTTTAAAACCGCATCAAATCAGTTGATCTGAATCAAGGAGAGAACTGCGATGGACCTTGGTACCTGATGGAGGGCAAGAAAGCCCCTATTCTTGATCTGCATTCAGCAAATTTTGATGGACGGTGCATGTTGGGCAATAGCGGATCAGGTACCAATTATGGCATTTCTTCCATTGTAATCAAAATGTCTACTAAAACCATTGAGGGTTATCAAACCTGAAGACTAGGCACTGGGACTAAATACCAAGGAATTTCCACTGGAAATTCATATAAATTCTTATAACCATATCACAGCGCTCAGGAGAAAAGCAGAATTGTTAAATAAAAGAGGGGAGAAAGGAATGACCATTATCTTATCCAGCCTGGCACTGACAAGCTGGTATTTTCTGGCTGGGGGGGGGGGGGGGGGGATTTTTTGTGGGCCCCGGAGATTGAGATGCCATTTAAAAATGGCTTCCCAATCTCTCGCTACAATGGGGAGCTCTGCTCACCGGAAACGGGGCTATTTGCAGCCTCGGCCGTTTAGGCCCTTATTCAAAGCAAGTCACGTTGAATAGCCACGTTTCTCGGCACTGCAAATGCTGGGAAACACGCGGCTAAACGAGCTCGCTCAGGAACTTTGTTCCCTTTTTGAAAGAATGCGCCCATTATTCTCGGTCTCTTCATCTATATAATTATTATAGATTGTACATAGCGGAGGTTCCATTACTGATCCTTGTAGCATTCCACTCATTACAGCCTATCAAACTGAAAATACCACATTTATTCCTACTGTTTGTTCCTATCCGTTAACCAATCCTCTAACCAGGCCCCAACTTCGTGAGCCCTTGGTCTTTTGCATGGCGCCATATCAAATGCATTTTGGAAGTCCAAGTATACTACATCTCCTGGCTCCCCTAAATACATTATCCTAGATACATTCTCAAAGAACTCTAATAAATTTGTCGAACATTATTTCCCTTTTAGAAAACGAAGTTGACTTCTCTGATCATACTATGATTTTCAGAGTGTATCGTTAATGCTTTCATTTTTCAAGTACCTTAAGACTTCCTTCTAAAACTCAAGTATATAATACAGTACAATAGCCATCTTCAGTGTCAATTCATTCAGCCTTGAATAAGCAATGGTCAAATAATGAAAAATAGAACTATTTTCCCCACTACGAACTCTGTAGAATTCCTTGGAATCTACAGATTTATCAAGAAATAATGGTATTCATTAATCCTCTTGTCTGAACACAAAGTCAGGCAACGTGCTACAATTAGCTCAAAATCAATTTTGCATAGAAACAGAACATGTGAGGTGAGAAGACCAGTGGCGTGATATCAGGCGGACCATAAAATTAATGTGGCAAAGCTCAGGGTCAGTATCAAATAAAGAATATACTTATGCAGTGTAATTACTGTAGTCCAATAGGGTGAATTTCCTGGGATGCCTATTAATAAAAATATGTTCAACTAAAGCAGTTTTAGACAATGCATGGTTGAGTACCAATCAAAGATCAAGTCCAAATGGCTAAAATAAATCCACTACTCATATAAAAAGTTATAAACAGAAAACAGTAATGAAATGAGACGGATTTAGCTCGGGTCTAATTTGGCTGAATTTACAATCGTTTCTGGCACAAGTTGTATCTCATAGGCATAAAGGGTATTGGAATCATAGAGTTATCATAGAATTTACAGTGCAG
The DNA here is from genome assembly GCF_047496885.1 of Scyliorhinus torazame. Lineage (NCBI taxonomy): Eukaryota > Metazoa > Chordata > Chondrichthyes > Carcharhiniformes > Scyliorhinidae > Scyliorhinus > Scyliorhinus torazame. The sequence goes on along the minus strand of NC_092724.1, from coordinate 159,805,110 downwards.
GAGGCCATTCGGCCCAATGAGTATGCACCTGCCCTTGGAAAGAGCACCCCACTCAAGCACACACCTCCTCCATCCCATCTCCCTTAACCAAGTAACCCCAATTAACCTTTTTGGACACTAAAGGCAACTTAGCATAGCCAGTCCATCTAACCCACACATCTTTGGACTGTGGGAGAAAACCGGAGCAGACGGAGGAAACCCACGCACACACGGGGAGAATATGCAGACTCCACACAGACAGTGACCCAAGCCGGGAATCGAACCTGGGACCCTGGAGCTGTGAAGCAACTGAGCTAACTACTATGCTACCGTGCTGCCCTAATATGGATGCAATGTCCACAATGTGACTTCTGGAGCCAAGACTATCAGAACATTAAAAAGGAAACTGGACAAACATTTTAGAAAACGATTAAATCAATTTGGAAATTGAACTGCTGTTGGCATGGAGCTAGCACAGGCTCAATGGACCAAACTACCTGTACTACAAACTTCAATTCCACCGCCTGGCAAAAATAACTCTTCTTGGCCTCAGACTTCAACGCAACTTTATTATGTCAACAGCTTTGTTTTATGGAGACAACGGTTTGCTTGTAGGTGTATTCAAAAATCAGCCAAAGAGTGAAAATCCATAGTTATATAATGGGGTTGAAATTAAATTTTAAAAAAGACTTGCAGTTCTACAGTGCCTCTCACTACCACCAGGTATCCCAAAGCACTTTTTTAAATTATTCATTTACGGATGTGGATGTCGCTGGTTAGGCCAGCATTTATTGCCCTTCAGAAGGTGGTTCCGCTGCAGTCATTGGTGGCGGTACATCCGATGTGCTGTTAGGGAGGGAGTTCCAGGATTTTGCCCCAACGACCGTGAAGAAATGGCAATATATTTCCAAGTCAGGGTGGTGAGTGATTTGGAGGGGAACCTCCAGGTGGTGGGGTCCCCATGTATCTGCTGCTCTTGTCCTTCTAGATGGTAGTGGTTGCGGGTTTGGAAGGTGCAGTCTAAGGAACCTTGGTGAATTACTGCACTACATCTTGTAGATGGTACACACGGCTGCCACTCTTCGTTAGTGGTGGACGAATTGAAGGTTTGTGGAAGGAGGAGCAATCAAGCGACTGCTTTGTCCTGGATGTTGTCAAGCTTCTTGAGTATTGTTGGGGCTGCACACATCCAGCAGACAAGTGGGAAGCATTCCATTACACTCCTAACTTGTAGATGTGGACAGGCTTCGGGGGTCAGGTGGCGAGTTACTCGCCGTAGGATCCCTAGCCTTTGACCTGGCCTGGTAGCCACAGTATTGATGTGGCTAGTCCAGTTCAGTTTCTGATCAATTGAATGTCATGGGGCATGGGTTAGATCCTCTCTTGTAGGATATGGTCACTGTCTTGGCACTTGCGTGGCGAAAATGTAACTTGCCACTTGTTAGCCCAAGGTTGATTTGACCCAGGTCTTGCTGCATTAGGACTGCTTCATTATACGAAGTGGCGCATGGTGCTGAACACTGTGCATTCATCTGCAAACATCCCCACTTCTGACCTTATGATGGGAGGTCACTGATGAAGCAGCTGAAGATGGTTGGGCCTAGGACACAACCCGAGGAACTCTTGCAGTAATGACACCAGGAATAACTTCTCTGCCCTTCTTCAAAGTGTTGTAATGGGATATTTTATATCCATTCGAGGAGACACATGGCTCCTTGGTATAATGTCTCTTCCAAAAGATGGACCATGCAGAACTCCCTCAGTACTATACTGGAATGTCAACCTAGATTGATGGGCTCAAATCCTGGACTGGGGTTTGAACTCTCAACATTATGACTCAAGAGGTAATAGTGCTACCAACTGAACTATACCTGATGCATACCTAACCACTAACCACAAGAGCTCATCATCATTCAAAAACAATTACAGCCCTGACTAATAATGACCGTTGAATACCTTGATTGCAGTCGTTATTACGCACACCCAATTGTAATTTAGTGGATTACTCGGAACAAATAATACAGTATTAACCATGCGATGCTGCATTCAAAACACATTGATCAAACATCCAAAATGCCCCATTGCAATGTATCAGGACAGATAGTGCTTAATTCCCATGATCAATTTTTAAACTATTATATAAATGTCTGCTTTTGTAATGGGTCAAAGCTACCCAATTCAACACTAAACAAAGTGCACAATATTTCCACAAACTTAAAATATTACACGATTCTCATCACCTAAATTTGCTGAACTAGCTAGAAATGTTAAATGGTTACCAGCTCCCAATGGGCTGAACAAGATTATGAATTTTATTTTAAAACAATTATGCAGAGCATCAAATTAAAGTTTTGCCTTTGTGCAATAAAAAACTTTTTCAATACCAGAATAAAACTGATTTTGTCCTTTGCAATGAGCCATTAGATTAGAAACAAAACAAGAGTTGGGGGTGGGGCAGAATATTAATGACCAAACAGCTTTTTAGTGCATTGATGACCTCTGGTTATTGGATAAACCGTTAGCAGGGATGGAAGCAGAGTGCCCCTAAAAACTAGAAAGAGAAGGTATAATTTCTGATCCCATCTGCAGGTCACAAATAGATGAAGAGTGAGGTGTAATGAGTAGTGGGGTGCATGCAGACCTTGGTGGGGGATGGGGATCCAGAACCAAATGGGGTGTAGAGGGAATCCAGTAACTCAAGTATAGAGGAAGGAAGGCCTAGGTGTGGGATGAAGCATGATCCAATAACCCAGGTATGAGGAGTGATCGTTATCAGGCTGTGGCCAGCGAAGGGGTCGAGTGACCCCAGCACCAGGTGAAGAGAAAAGATCGAGTGGTCCAGGAAAGGGATCCAGTGAGCTTGATAATGACGGAGGGATCCTGTAACCTTTGTGAGTGGAAGAGGGACCCAGTGACGTTTGTGTGGGGGATGGATCCCGTGACCTGTGGGAGAGGGCAGGATCCCGTGGCCTGTGGGAGAGTGCAGGATCCAGTGGCCTTTGTGAGAGGAGGGATCTGGTAACCTGTGTGTGGGGGGAGTGGGGGAGGGGAAGGATTCTGTTACCCACGTTTGGGAGGACAGGCATCCAGCGATCTCTGCATGGAAACCAGTCAGATCCAGTAACTGTTGGGGGAAACCAAAGGGAGCTCGGTAAACCAGGAGCCCAATGGCGTCCACCTGGAGGGGACAAGGTTATCTCGGCGGAGGATTGAGGGGGGAACAAAGTTACCTCGCCGTGGGAAGAGAGGGGGAAACAACATTACCTCGCAGTGGGAAGAGGGGGAAACAACGTTACCTCGCCGTGGGAAGAGGGGGAAACAACGTTACTTCGCCATGGGAAGAGGGGGAAACAACGTTACCTCGCCATGGGAAGAGGGGGAAACAACGTTACCTCGCCGTGGGAAGAGGGGGAAACGTTACCTCGCCGTGGGAAGAGGGGGAAACAACGTTACCTCGCCGTGGGAAGAGGGGGAAACAACGTTACCTCGCCGTGGGAAGAGGGGAAAACAACGTTACCTCGCCGTGGGAAGAGGGGTGAGATGAAGTTACCTCGGCACGGGAAGAGGGGTGAGATGAGGTTATCTCGGCACGGGAAGAGGGGTGAGATGAAGTTACCTCGGCACAGGAGATGGGGGGAGAAAGTTACCTCGGCGTGAGAGATGGGGGGAACAACGTTGTCTGGCCGTAGGGTATGGGGTGAGGGGATCTAGTGAACTCGGTACGAGGGGATACCCACCAGTGATCAGGGAGGGGGTGAGGGTGACCAGGGTGGGGGTCAGGGTAGGGGGTGAGTGGGACCGGTGATCTGGGTAGGAGCAGAGGGTAACCAGTGATAAAGGCAGGTGGTGAGGGTGACCGGTGATCAGGGTGAGGGTGACCAGTGATCAGGGTGAGGGTGACCGGTGATCAGGGTAGAGGGGAGGATGACCGGTGATCAGGGTGACCGGTGATCAGGGTGGGGTGGGGTGGAGAGGGTGACCGGTGATCAGGTTTGGGGGGGGGGGGGGTGACCGGTGATCAGGGTGGGGGGGGTGACCGGTGATCAGGGTGGGGGGGGTGGTGACCGGTGATCAGGGTGGGGGGGTGACCGGTGATCAGGGGGGGGGGGTGACCGGTGATCGGGGGGGGGGGGGGGGGGTGACCGGTGATCAGGGTGGGGGGGGTGACCGGTGAACAGGGTGGGGGGGGGGGGGGGGAGAAACCGGTGATCGGGGGGGGGGGGAGAGAACCGGTGATCGGGGGGGGGGGGGGGGGTAGAGGGACCAGTGATCAGGGTGGGTGACCGGTGATTAGGGTAGGGGGGGGTGACCAGTGATTAGGGTGGGGGGGGGGGAGAGACCGGTGATCAGGGTGGGGGGGGGGGTGATCAGTGATCAGGGTGGGTGACCAGTGATTAGGGTAGAGAGGGAGGGTGACCGGTGATTAGGGTAGAGGGGGAGGGTGATCAGGGTAGAGGGGGAGGGTGATCAGGGTAGAGTGACCGGTGATCAGGGTGGGTGACCGGTGATTAGGGTGGGGACCGGTGATCAGGGTGGGTGACCAGTGATTAGGGTAGGGGGGGTGACCGGTGATCAAGGTGGGTGACCAGTGATTTGGGGGGGGGGGGGGGCAGTGATTAGGGTTTGGGGGGGGGGGGGGTTGACCGGTGATTAGGGGGGGGTGACCAGTGATTAGGGTAGGGGGTGAGTGGATGCAGTGACCTTCTTTTTAGGGGATGGGGGAGCCAGAGACCAGAGTATAGGGCGAGGAAATCCAGTGATATGGGCGCGATGAGGAGTGATCCAGTGGGCTAGGTATGGGGATCCAGTGACCTCAGTATGGGAGGATTAATCCAGTGGCCTTGGCAAGGGGGGGGGGGGGGGGTCCAGTAGTCAGGGTGCGGGGATCCTGTGACCTCGGTATGTGGGGGGGGGGGGGGGGGGGGGCAGTGAGCAGCGGAGGACAGGGCCTCGGGGAAAGCGGTTGAAAGGCACGGCTGACTCCACCCTCCCCCCGCTTTGCCCTCAGTCGGCGCGGGGCCACTGGACTCGGTCGAGCGGCCGCTGCGGGGATCCCTCCGGCCGCTGCTTTCGCCAGCGCCACGGCGAGGAACGATGCGAGGGAAGGTATCCCGAGGGGCGGACACGGGGCGCCGGGCGATTCCGGGGGGAGGACACAGGGCGCTCTCCTTACCCCAGCACTCTCATGACTCGAGCCGCCTCCCCGGCGCTCGCGCTACTGCCGTTACCGCCGGCGCTGCCTGGGAAGGCAGGGCGCGTGCGCGGGGGATGAGGTCCTCCAGCCCCGCCCCCGGCTCCTCCAGCCCCGCCCCCGGCTCCGAGACTTAACCAATCGATCTGACCTCCTAATCCAACCATCGGCAGCGGGAGGCTTCATCTTGGTGACGGCGCTGTTTGTCTCTGACTCCCTCAGCGTTATTGGCAGGAACACTGTTTCCTGTCTGTTTAACACCGATAACAGTGTCGGGACAGGAGCAGGCCATTCAGCCCCTCGAGCCTGTCCCGCCATCATGGCTGATCGGTGACCTGACTCTACATACCTGCCTTTGGCCAAAATCCCTTTATTACCTTTGCTTAACAAGAATCTAACCATCTCATATTTAAAATGAACAATTGTTCTAGCTTCAGCGGCTCTTTGTTCCAAACCTCGACCACCCTTTGAAGGTTCGTAGAATAATAGAATCAAAGAATCCCTACAGTGCAGAAGGAGGCCATTCAGCCCATCGTGTCTGCACCGGCTCTGGCTCCGATAGAGCACCCTACCTCAGTCCACTCCCCCACTGCTAGCCCTGTAACCCCACCTAACCTTTGGGCAATTTAGCATAACCAATTCACCTAATCTGCACATCTTTGGACCGAGGGAGGGAACCGGAGCACCCGGAGGAAACCTACACAGACGTGGGGAGAATGTGCAAATTCCACAGACAGTCACCCGAGGTCAGAATCGAACCTGGGAACCTGGCGCTGTGAGGCAACAGTGCTAACCACCATGCCGCCCTAATAAGAGTTGCCTTGCATTGGCCGGGAATTGAACTGGGCCTCCCGCGTGGCAGGCGAGAATTCTACCACTGAACCACCAATGCAAACCACTTCTGAACATCTCTCCTGAACAGAACCGTCTCACCCTAATTTTTAGACTATGCCCCCGAGTTTTAGAACCTCCAATCAGCATTTTGTTTTTTAAAGGCTGTCAATGGGTATTGCATTAACTGCTTTATCGGATGTCAATTCTGCACTGTGTTTTGTTAGAGATATGAGTGTTCAATCAGTTGGTTGCGCACGGGGTCATTCCAAAATCTCACATGTGAAAAAAACACTATCTCTTTTGTTTGTGCACCCAAATTCTATGAGGAAATGTTATAATCAATCACAAGCTGGCAGCCTGCCGACAATGATGCCATCATTTCGACATTTTGCATGAAGGCACAACAAGAGTCTTGATGAAAAATTCAGTATTGTGGTGCTGTGTTTCTCCATCACCCCCCCCTGCATGCCCTTTCTCAAAGGTAATTACTGGTGGGTGACAAAAAACTGACCTGGCCAGTGATCCCCACATCCCATCAAATAATTTTAAAAATCAGTTCAGAATATTCAATCTGAAGAATTTATTTCAATTTGTAAAAAAAAATAAACACAGGATGGTTAAAAGGTCATTGAAAACTGAAGCTTGTTATGCCCATGAAATAAAATAACAGTGAACCAATGGCTGGGATAACTTGCTCATAAAGAATATTAACACACTGGGTGCGATCCAACGGCCACGCTGCGCCCGAAAAGCAGCTCGCCGTGGCGCAGTGTGGCTGATAAAAGCCAGGAGACCCCGCTCCCGGGATCTATCCAGCTCGCAACGTCTCGTAAATCCGACCCATTGTGGGTGGAATCACTTCTTAGCAAATCTGCATATTAGAGTGAGACAGCTAGTCAGATTCCTGAGGTACCCTAGGCATCTATCCCCTTTGCCTTGGAGACCTCGGGTGAGCACTGTTCAGCACTGGTGCCCACAAATGGGGACCAGATGGAATGGCATTTGTGGGAGGTCTCCCAGGGGATTGGAGGCCCCCAGATGCATGTCTTTTGGGCAGGGTGGTACTCTGGCACTGCTGGTGCCACTTGGCCAGCCTGGCAATGCCAAGGTGCCAAGCTGGTATTTTTTTGTGTGCTGGCATGGGTGTTGGAGGGATTTGGGGCCCTCCCATAGTGCATTGGGGGTTTGGGGGGATTGCATCGGGGGCCTCGGAGCTGGGACGCCATTTAAAAATGGAGCCCCGATCTCTCACTATAGTGAGGAGTTCCGGTGAGCAGACCTCCTCGGTGTTGAAAATGGGGCTATGTGCAGCTTCAGCCATGTGTTCCCCGCTGAGGCCCCTTAGTTTTTTTAAATAAATTATTTTTTTTCAAATTAAGGGACAATTTAGCGTGGCCAACCATGCACAACCTTTGGGTTGTGGGGGTGAGACCCACGGAGACAAGGTGAGAATGTGCAAACTCCACACGGACAGTGACCCAGGACCGGGATCGAACCTGGGACCTTGGCGCTGTGAGGCAGCAGTGTTAACCACTGTACCACCGTGCTGCCCTGAGGCCCCTTAGTTAACGTGAGTGGTGTTGTATAGCCACGTGTTTCTCAGTGCTGCGAGCGCTGGGAACACGTGGCTAAATGCGCCCGCTATGGGGCTTTGTTCCCATTTAGCTGAATCACCCCCAGTTTTTTGCAATGGGAAGACATGAAGGATCATTGTAACTATTTATAGAGAAAAGGAAATATTCCCCAAACATCAAATGATGCCCATGCTCTAGAGCTGAATGGATGAATTATTATGCTTATACCTTTAGAATGCTAGGATACCAAAACAGAAACATTTGCAATATCTTTATTACAAGATATTTCACAGGTTGAAGGTGGTTGGTGAATAAGCAGGATTTGTGATCTTTCCATACAAGAGAGCAAACAATATCTGTCCCTGAGTGTTTACCAATATAATGTTCACTAGGGGACCCACTGGAATAGCTTAGAATAACTTCACTTTCAGTTTCTCCTCCCGTGGGAATGTACAACCTCTCCCACGTACACTTGGCACAGTCGGGATGGGACCATACCACTATTGGCAATTATGGATGTGAATCTTTGGTGTTAATATGGCAAGCACCCAGCCCAATGTCTACATTCACGAGGACTGAGAAAATAAAATGAACATACAAACTGAATGTGTGAATGCACAGCGAGTGAATCGCTCAGTGATTTGTACCAAGGTGAAACAGGAGTGGTCCATTCAGCCCCTTGAACCCATTCTGTAAATTCCTCTGCTCAACTTTGCTCTGTTACCACCTTTCTTACCCTTACCTAACAACATTCTCGGCGCTGAGACCCAGGTTCGATCCCGAACCCGGGCCACTGTCTGTGTGGGGTTTGCACATTCTCCCCGTGTCTGCGTGGGTCTCACCCCCACAACCCAAAAAGATGTGCAGGGTATGTGAACTGGCCAAGCTAAATTGCCTCTTAATTGGAAAAAAGAATTGGCTACTCTAAATTTATATTAAAAAATCAATATTCTGTCAATCTCAGTTTTAAAAATTCAAAATGACCAACAGCCTTTTGAGGGAAGAGAGTTCTACATTTCCACTGCACTTTGTGTGAAAAAGTGTTTCCTGATTTCACACCAAAATAGTCTGACTCTAATTTAAAATTCTGTCCTCTTGTTCTGGATTTGACCACCAAAGAAAATTATTTCTCTGTGTGTACCTTATCAAATCCCTTTTATCATTTAAAAAAACCTCAAATATATCACTACTCAATCTTCCAAACTCAAGGGAATACAAGGCAAGTTTATACAACCTGTAAACTGACAATTATCCTACAGCTGTGCCTAAAGAAATTCTGGAAAGTCAAGGTCACAGTCGCAGAGGGAACAGCTTTAGAACCACATCTTCAAAAAACAACAGTAATTGGTTCATGCAGCCAGTCAAGAACTATGTCTTGCAGCAGAGGGTGAAATCTTGATGTTACAGATAACGTGCTTGGACAGTGAGATTCTGTTGCAGAAGCAGTTTGCCTTGGCCTTGCTACACACTTTCATACACTATTTCCTGCCCATTCACGTAACTCCTGCCTCTCTCATTGCAAAGTGTTTTTTCTTGAACTGCACCTGATACCAGACCCTAACTCTGAAGGCAGGGAGGTGACTTGATCCTTCAGCCTAAGCTGATGCTAAATTAATGCTACTTGTATGGAGAGGCACAAGAGCATCATATATAGTAGAAACAGAAAACCCTGGATAGCACTCAGCAAGTCAGGCAACATTTGTAGAGAGTTAATATTTCAGGTCTGGTACCTCATGAATGATCACTTCTCCTTTCCTCCCCTTCTGCCCAGTGCCTGGATATGGGAATTCAGCATGAGGGCAGATCACAAGAGCAAACTCACATCCTCCAACCGAGTGAACAAATGCAATGGCACATGGATTGGGTGGAGCAGCACATTAATGGGTTTATGTGGAGAATGTGATGACACATTGGAGGCACACCAGAATGCCATAATGGCGATGTCACAATAGAAATGCAAATAAGGATGATGGGGAGCACAAATCTGTTGTCAAAATCTGAAATCAAGATGAAATAGAATGAGATGGCAGACAATACTGTCGCCTGCTATAAGACCACAAGACGTAGGGGCAGAAGTAGGACATTCAGCCCATCAAGTCTTTTATACCATTCAATGAGATTGTGACTGATCTGATCTGCTGGGTTATTGTTTCCTCACTCACTGAGAGTCTTTAGTGCAGTCTTCACATTGAGAAGTGGATTCAGATAGGCATTACTGTTCAAGTTGTCTTAGTGGATAAGTACCTAATTTGATTCAGGAGCCTGCTAGTGTCAAACCTGACAGGATTCAATGAGTATACCCCTGCCCTAACCCTATAATCCCAAAATCCCACCTAACCTTTTGGATACTAAGGGGCAATTTTAGCATGGCCAATCCACCTAACCTGCACATCTTTGGACTGTGGGACAAAACCAGAGAACCTGGAGTAAACGCACACAGACACGGGGAGAAAGTGCAAACTCCACACCGACAGTCACTCAAGGCCGGAATTGAAGCCGGGGTCCCTGGCGCTGTGAGGCGGCAGTGCTAACCACTATGTTATCGTGCCGCCCTCTTTGCAATGACACAGAAGCTGCATTTTAAATGTGTCAAGGTGTCAGCCCTTGGGCATTTTAAAAACTCCAATATTTGCCTTGTTGGGAGAAGCCTAATTTTCCTACCACACTCTCCTAACCTGAGGGAAAACATTTGACAAGGGTATGGAAAAAATAGAGGAGTGGGATTAATTGGATAGCTCTACCAAAGAACCACAATATTCACAATGGCTTCCTTCTGTGTCATATAATTCTGTTATTCTACAAAGCCTTGCTGAGGAGAGAGCCTGTGAGCACATTTCAAGTTGTATTCATCTTGAAATCCTTGGTATCTGACTTCAGTATGACCCACATCTCTGCACCATCCAAGTACAACAGCAGTGTCAATATCAACAGGACATTCCGAAGGATCAGGGGAGTGACGAATGTTACAGGGCTGGCTGAAGATGATCTCACAACAAAAATAAAGTATTATTTTTCAGAACAAACGCTCCCTAAATCAACAGAATAGTTAAATACCTTCACACCTTGTTGCTAACAGAAATGTCATGGTGATTACAGGACAGTTTTATCAACCCAATCGAGGGCTTTAGCAAGTTTATACATAGAATATATAGAAGACAAGACCCCGCAAGACTGTGTACTTAGCTCCACAGCCCCTACTTAGTACTTAGCTCCCTACTATACTACTTATACACACATGATTGTGTGGCAAAATTCGGCTTCAACTCCATCTACAAGTTTGATGATGACACAACCGTAAAGGGTTGGATCACAAACAATGATGAGTCAGAGTACAGGAGGGAGATAGAGAATCTAGTGGAGTGGTGTAACGACAACAATCTCGCCCTCAATGTCAGCAAAACTAAAGAGCTGGTCATCGACTTCAGGAAGCGAAGTGTCGTACATGCCCCTGTCTGCATCAATGGTGCCGAGGTGAGGGGGGGGGGGCACAGTGGTTAGCACTGCTGCCTCATGGCGCTGAGGACCCTGGTTCGATCCCAGCTCTGGGTCACTGTCTGTGTGGAGTTTGCACATTCTCCCCGTGTCTGCGTGGGTCTCACCCCCACAACCCAAAGGTGTGCAGGGTAGGTGGATTGGTCATGCTAAACTGCCCCTTAATTGGAAAGAAAAAGAATTGGGTAATCTAAATTTTATTTTTTTTAAATAGTGCGGAGGTGGAGATGGTTGACAGCTTCAAATTCCGAGGTGTACAGATCAGTAGCAATCTGTCCTGGTCCACCCACGTCGACGATACAACCAAGAAAGCACAGCAACACCTATACGTCCTCAAGAAACTAAGGAAATTCAGCATGTCCACATTGACTCTTACCAATTTTTACAGATGCAAACAGTGACCCAGGACCGGGATTCTAACTGGCTGCATCTCAGTCTGGTATGGCAACTGCTCGGCCCAAGACCGTAAGAAACCTCAGAGAGTTGTGAACACTGTCTAGTCCATCATGCGAACCCGCCTCCCATCCATTGACTCTGTCTACACCTCCCACTGCCTTGGGAAAACGGGCAGCATAATCAATGGCCCCACCCATCGGTTTATTCACTCTTCCAACAAGCAGGAGATACAAAAGTCTGAGAACTCGTTCTAGCAGATTCAAAAACAGCTTCTTCCTCGCTGTTACCCACTTGTGAACTGAACTGATCTCTCCACACATGTCTCCTCTTCATCGAACCCACGCATCTTCTCTCCCGTTGTTAGCACTATACTCCATATACTTCATCCCATGTCTATGAATTTACATTGTGCATTTAGCGTGTCATATGTTTTTCATGTGTGGAATGATTTGCCTGGACTGAACGCAGAACAATACTTTTCACTGTACCTCTGTACACTTGGCAATAAATCTAAATCTAGATGGCACAGTGGTTAGCACTGCTGCGTCACGGCGCCGAAGACCCAGGTTCGGTCACGGCCTCAGGTCACTGTCCGTGTGGAGTTTCCACATTCTCCCCGTGTCTGCGTGGATCTCACCCCCACAACCAAAAATGTGCAGGGTAGATACGCTAAATTGTCTCTTAATTGGAAAAAAAAATTGGGTACTCTAAATTAAAAAAAATAATAATACATTTTAAAAATTAAAAAAAAGGTCGGCTCGTGGCACAATGGTTAGCATTGCTGCCTGTGGCGCTGAGGACTCGGGTTCGAGTCCCGGTCCTGGGTCACTGTCCATGTGGAGTTTGCACATTCTCCCCGTGTCTGCGTGGGTTTCACCCCCACAACCAAAAATGTGCAGGCTAGGTGGATTGGCCACGCTAAATTGCCCCTTAATTGGAAAAATAATTGGATACTCTAAATTTATATTTAAAAAAATAATAATAAATCTAAATATAAGAATAATAGATATCCGGTGATGAGCTATTGGAAAATTGAGGGGTTTGGATGAGGCAGAGTTGGATTTACGGTGAAAAATAGAGAGATCCTTTTCAGCCCAGCACAGGGAGTGCAGTGAGATTTGACACGTCTCAGCTGCTTCGCTGAGGAATGCATAACACAGTTCACACATCAATTCTTGTCTTTCTGCAGCAGGGCAACCTTCACCTGAGTTTTAGATCGGCCACATTCCCCATCCATTTCTCAGAAATGTCCAGCATCCCACATCCTGCATTGTTCTCATTCCCTGACTGTTTAATGTTCAGTCAGATTACCGGAGGTCACAATCCAATAAGGAACTTCCTGTGACTATTCTACTGCCAAATAACTGAGGCATGCAAAGCAAACAAACCATCAAAGGAACAAGGTGACATTCACGTTAAAATAAATTCCAGTCCTGCAAATTATGGGGAAATTGTGCATTAAAGGGATATTTGTATTTATCGAGGGAATGCCTCCATCAATTCATCTATTAAAGATTCAACTGCTGATGTAATAATCATAATCTCGAACATGGTTTCTGCCTCTCTCTGCCACTTTGACGATGGATCATTAGATGGGAGGGAGAATTTTATTGCAGTTTGTCAAATCAACCACATAGTTCAAAGGTCACTGACAGTCTTCACCTACTGATTCAGTTTCCCAGCACTGTTTGAGTTGTTATAGAATTATAGAGTCAAAGAGCAAGAAAGAGGCCCTTCTGCCGTCGTATCTGCGCTAACATAGAATTTACAGCATAGAAACATGCCATTCAACCCAACTGGTCCATGTCGGTGGTTATGGTCCACACCATCTTCCTCCCATATCGCCTCTTCATCTAACCCTATCAGCATACTCTAATACAAAGACAAAATACTGTGGTGCTGGACTGGATTTTCCCAACTCTATCTCCACGAAGCTGGATGTCTAGGAAAATAGAGCGGAACTGTGTCGGGATGGCTCTCCAATACTTTTCCCAGGGTTGGGCAGCCACTTGGGGCAGTAAGGTCCCAATTAGTACCAATTTCACAGCATCATCAGAACTTCCCCACCTGTCCCCATCCACATGCAGAGACCATTAGCTCAATGGAGGTGGCACCACTGCAACAGACTGGGGGCATGGAGCCTCTGCCTCCATCCCGGTGCCCATTCCAGCTTTGGAAGTCTTCAGCTCTTCTCTTTTGTGTTGCTGAGGGCCTCATAGTCCCTGACCCATCTCAGCAGAACCCTTGGCCTGTCGAGGTTCCAAAGCTGCCATCATCTGATTGGGCCTGCAGCATCGGTACAGGATGTCAGAGGCACCCAGTTAGGAGGTCAGCTCGCAGGGAGATTGCCGAGACAGTCTTGCTGCCAGTAAATGTGTGCTCAGGAGCCCATTTGATCCCAACATCAAATCCCAACATTAAGGTCTCAAAGCCTCTGGTCAGGTCCAGCTCCTTGTGCAAATTGGCTGCCATGTTCCCGGCATTACAACATAGACTTCCAAAGTACAACTTGGCTGTTCAGCGCTTTAGAATGTCCTGAGATTGTGAAACACGCTACATAAATACAAATCTTTATTTTGCGGGTAATTATAATCTCTCAAGGGTGGTATCATTTTTAAGGGTGGTCCCCTTCTCCCCCTGCTGGTCAGGAAAAAATAGCATCATATAATTCTCTCCTCCTGTTTCTTTTTCTATTTCCCATTTATGTTTACTTTCCCCTTTTAAAATCCGCAACCTTGACAGACCGCTGGCCTGGGTTTTCTGCACATTATTGCAGATCAGAGGCTGGTTCTTACTGTTCATCGCTCACTTGCACTCTCATTGTCTGAAATGCGAAATCCAACTCTAACCTGCATCCTGTGCAGGAATCCCACATAATGCAAATTATACTGGAGATGGAACTGCTCAGAGCTCCCCGAGATCAGTTTGGTATTTTATTCCTATCTTTCCTGTGACAAAGTGCCTGGTCAAGGAAGAATATAAGAATACAAAAAGGATGAGCGGAAGAAGGCTAGAAGCCTGCTCTGCCATCCACATGGTCATGTTGAACTTTTGACCTCAACTCAACTTTCCTGCCTTATTCACATATCCCAACTTCTTGAGTCTCCAATCCCTTATTGATTGCTCACTGCTTTTTTTTTATATATTTCCAATTAAGGGGCAATTTATTGTGGCCAATCCACCTACCCTGCATATCTTTTTGGGCTGTACTGGTGAGACCCATGCAGACTCGGGGAGAATGTGCAAACTCCGCATGGACAGTGACCCGGGGCCGGGATTGAACCCGGGTCCTCGGTACCATGAGGCAGCAGTGCTAACCACTGTGTCACCGTGCCGCCCCTTTGATCACTGCCTTGAATACACTCAACTATTGAGTATCCAGTTCTCTGAAGTAGTGAATTCCTAAGATTCACATCACTCAACTCTGAAATAGTTGATCCCTTATCCTGAGATTACCACTTTAGTTCCAGACTCTCCAGCTGGAGAACACCGTTTCTCAGCATCTCTGCCCTGTCACCCCTCTGAAAATGTTTTATGACAGCTTTACAATAGTGGGGCTGAAGCTTATGGTGTGGACAATAAAAGAGTGCAGCAGACCAGCTGAAACCATTGGGTACTCCAAAGAGGATTTCTGGCATAAAAATGTATTTTGCCCAAATGCTGAAAAGTATTCTTGGGAAAAAAATATTCTGTTGCACAAAGCAAACACTCATTTAACACTTTAAAAATCCTGTCTTATTTGTACAGAAGCTCGCAGATGTCCCCTGGCATTGCTTAGAGAGTTGGGTGATGTATTGTTTAAGATGACAAGTGCATTCCATCAATGGTTAAATTCTTCTGCTAGAGTGGAACTGTGATTTAAAATGGTCTAGCTCTTTTTCGGTCAAACCACTAAGTCTTCACAATCTATGGTCAGAATTTGATTCATTTTTGGTGAGGAAAATTTGAAGATTGGAAGATGCTTAGTAACATAGGAACAAGAGTTCTTCCAGCTCCTCCAACCCACTTTGCCATTCAATGAGATAATGGCTGATCGACACCTTTGTTCCATATGCCTTTATATCCATACCTAATTTCAATTGGCTCCCAGCATTTCCTCTGCCATTTTGTGAAAAGATGAATGAAATGAAATGAAAATCGCTTATTGTCACAAGTAGGCTTCAAATGAAGTTACTGTGAAAAGCCCCTAGTCGCCACATTCCAGCGCCTGTTCGGGGAGGCTGGTACAGGAATTGAACCGTGCTGCTGGCCTGCCTTGGTCTGCTTTCAAAGCCAGTGAATTAGCCCTGTGTTAAACAGCCCCTAGGCTGCTTCCTGATGCTTCCTGATTTCCCCAATGAATGGCCTGGCTCTAATTTACCCGTGGTTCTCGATTCCCCCTGTAGAGGTGACGGTTCCTCTGTATCGACTCTATGAAATATTTTTAATACTTTAAAGGTCTCACTGAGATCACTCACTCTCTCAATATTGCAGGCAGGCTTATAAAGTTCTAATAATAATTTTTTTAAATTGCCAGTGAGAAATACCTTCCTGTAAAAGCTTTCTGTTTTGCACGCATCAGGAAAGCTCGCAATAATTTTCCAACCGTAACAGGGGGAAGAACAATTTATACCTCATGAGAGAGTGCTGATTGGTTAGTAAATGGACTTTGATTGGTGGTGGCATTGCCATGGGGAATGCAGCACGGAATAGTTGACTGTTAAAATAACACAGTGCATTTACTATGAAGCACTCCAGGAAACTATGAACACCATGAGTATCATTCCTCCATCTTCCTCTTCACCTTCCATCGTCCCCCAGCCCCATGTGTTCAGTGCAGTTTACACAAATATTCACCATCCTCCTAGGCCACAGGATGTGCTGTATCAGGGAGAAAGCACACACACGATTCTGTAGACCAATCCTTTTTCTCTCTGTTAGGATTGTCCCAGCTCGGCCTGATCCTGTCCTCGGTTGTCTTTAACACATGCACCTCAATTGCTTGTGCACAATTCAGAGCGAGATCATTTCTGACCCGATGCCCCCTCCACCCCCAACCAGCTGAAGTGGTCTTGAGGTCTGATGCCAACTCCAGATGGATAGATTGCCAAGATTTTATCACCATAACTTTCCACCGCCCTCCACCCTGCTCAAACTGCATTTTCCAATCTTCATAGAAGTAAGTATTCAATTAAAATGAAAAGTAATCTTTAATGCCACAACAGCTGTGTCAGAAAACCAGTTGCAAGCAGGTTTTCCTGGTTACGAGAGAGGAGACAGAGGACAGGGAGGGGGAGTCCGTGGCTAATTGGTGGGAAAGATGTTCCAGCTCACTCTTCTGCACTTCCCAAATTATCTCAGCAGAGATTCTGCCCACCCACCCCCCTAGGGCTGGTGGGCAGGGGGGCAGTGGGAGGGGTGCTGGCTGATTGGTGACAGGGGATATGGGACCTTGGGAGAAGAAATTATTGATTGTAAAATGGGAATGAAAGTGAAACATTAGTAAAAGAGACATAGATACATAGAACATAGGAGCAGGAGGCCTTTTAGCCCTTCGAGCCTGCTCCGCCATTCATCACGACTATGGCTGATCATCCAGCTCAATAGCCCAATCCTGCTTTCTCCCCATAGCCTTTGATCCCATTCTCCCCAAGTGCTATATCCAACCGCCTCTTGAATATATTCAAAATATTAGCATCAACTACTTCCTGTGGTAATGAATTCCACAGGCTCACCACTCTTTGTGTGAAGAAGTGCCTCCTTATCTCTGTCCGAAATGATTTACAGGCTGTGACCCCTGGTTCTGGACACACCTATCATTGGTAACATCTTCCCTGCATCTACCCTGTCTAGTCCTGTTAGAATTTTATAAGTCTCTATGAGATCCCCCCTTATTCTTCTGAACTCCAGCGAGAACAATCCCAACCTAGTCAATCTCTCCTCATATGACAGTCCCACCATCCCTGGAATCAATCTGGTAAACCTTCGCTGCACTCCCTCGAGAGCAAGAACATCTTTCCTCAGAGAAGGAGACCAAAACTGCACACAATACTCCAAGTGTGGCCTCACCAAGGCCCTGTACAATTGCAGCAACACATCCCTGCTTCTATACTCGAAACCTCTTGCAATGAAGGCCAACATACCATTAGCCTTCTTTACCATCTGCTGCACCTGCATGCTTACCTTCAGCGAATATTGCACAAGGACACCCAGGTCCTGCTGCACACTCCCCTCTCCCAATTTACAACCATTCAGGTAGTAATCTGCCTTCCTGTTTTTGCTTCCAGAATGAATAACCGCACACTTATCCAAATTATGCTGCATCTGCCATTGGTTTGCCCACTCGCCCAACCTGTCCAGATCTTGCTGTAGGATCCCTGCATCCTCGTCACAATTCATTCTCCCACCTAATTTAGTATCATCTCCAAACTTTGAGATGTTACATTTTGTTCCCTCATCCAAATCATTAATACATATTGTGAATAGCTGGGGTCCCAGCACCGATCCCTGTGGCTCCCCACTGGTTACTGCCTTCCAATTTGAAAAGGACCCATTAATCCCTACTCTTTGTTTCCTCTCTGCCAACCAGTTTTCTATCCACCTCAATACATTTCCCCCAATCCCATGCGCTTTAATTTTACACAATAATCTCTTATGCAGGACTTTATCAAACACCTTCTGAAAGTCCAAATATACCACATCGACTGGCTCCCCCTTGTCGACTGTACTGGTTACCTCTTCAAAGAATTCCAACAGATTTGTCAAGCATGATGTTCCCTTCATAAATCCATGCTGACTCTGACTGATCCTGCCACTGCTTTCTAAATGTTCTGCTATAAAGTCCTTGGTAATGGATTCAAGCATTTTCCCCACTACCGATGACTGGTCTATAATTCCCTGCTTTCTCTCTATCACCCTTTTTGAATATCGGAGTGACGTGAGCTACCCTCCAATCTGCAGGGACAGTTCCAGATTCTATAGAATCCCAGAAGATGACCACCAATGCATCCACTATTTCCAGAGCCACCTCCTTAAGCTCTCTGGGATGCAGATTCTCAGGCCCTGGGGGGTTATCCGCCTTCAATCCCATCAGTTTTCCCAGCACTATTTCTCTACTAATGTTGATCTCCCTCAGTTCTTCCCTCTCACTAAACCTTTCATTCTCCAACATTTCTGGGATCTGATTTGTCTCCTCATTTGTGAAGACAGAACCAAAGTATGTATTTAATTGCTCAGCCATTTCTTTGTCCCTTATTATGCATTCCCCTGTTTCTGTCTGCCGTGGGCCTACATTTCACTTTACCAATCTCTTTCTCTTCATATATCTGTAGAAACTCTTAGTGTCAGTCTTTATATTCCCTGCAAGCTACCTTTCGTATTGTACTTTCCCCTTCTTAATCAATCCCTTCATCCTTCTTTGCTGAATTCTAAACTGCTCCCAATCCTCAGACCTATTATTTTTCTTGGCCAATCTGTATGCTTCTTCCTTGGATCGGATACTATTTCTAATTTCCTTTGTGGGCCATGGATTGGCCCTCTTACCCCCTTTGTTTTTGTGCCAGACAGGAATGAACAGTTGCTTTAGTTCCTCTATGCATTCCTTGAATGTTTGCCATTGTCTATCCACTGTCATCCCTTTAAGTAACTCTCCCCAATCTATCACGCCTCATATCTCAGAGTTCCCTTTATTAAGATTCAGCACCCTAGTCTCCGAATCAACTACTTCACTCTCCATCTTGATAAAAAATTCTATCATGTTATGGTCGCTCATCCCCAAGGGATCTCGTACAGCCAGATTGGCAATAATTCCCTTCTCATTACATAGTACCCAGTCTAAGATGGACTGCTCTCTAGTTGGTTCCTCCACATATTGGTCAAGAAAACCATCCCGTATACACTCCAGGAATTCCTCCTCTATGGCATTGTGGCTAATTACAAGGTACAAGGTGATGAAAGGCAAATGTTTAAAGGGTGGAAGATCCTTTAGTTTCTTCTAGGAAGGGAGATTATAAAATGCCAACAAACTACTAGTTCTCGACAGCTGTGGCAAGTAGCCTCCACTTGTTTACATAAAGTCCCACCCACATTCCTTCCACACCCACTTACTGTTTCATTACAGATGATCAAATGATAACTGGCCTGCAGGCTGTTCCAGCTTGGCTTTGGGCCACTAGGTGGGGCTAAAGTTCAAAAACTACATGATTATAGCACCAAAATATCTTTAAGAAACTGGAAAAAGCCTCTTCACCAGGCAACTGAATCAACTATAGGCAAGGACTTTGCAGCAGGAATAATGATGAGGCCTTCGGTGCTCACTGTTTTTAAAGGGCAAATCGAGCAGCGCTTTCAGCGTCCGCACACACTCCGTTAAATGTAGAATAGCATTTTGCTTATGTTACTCGACTAGCAATCTCGGGGCCTGGACTAATGATCCAAAATGATCAGGTTGAATGCAATTATTTTGGTTTTGCTTTTTTTTCCCCAATTAAGGGACAATTTAGCGTGGCCAATCCACCTACCTTGCACATCTGTGGGTTGTGGGGGCGAGACTCACGCAGACACGGGGAGAATATGCAAACTCCACAAAGACAGTGACCCGGGGCCAGGATCGAACCCGGGTCCTTGGTGTCATGAGGTAGCAGTGCTAACCACTGCTCCACATACCGCCTCAGGTTGAATGCAATCATGACGATTGGGGAATTTTGTACATCTGGAATTAAAAAGTTGGTATCAGTAATGGTGCTTACGGACCTATCAGATTATTGTAAAATAAACAACCCGGTTCATCTGCCACCTGTGCCTGTCTGTGACTCCAGCTCAACAGCAATGTGGCCGACTTTTAACTGCCCTCTGAAGCCATTCAGTTGTCCAGAAGGCAGCTCATCACCTTCGCAACTGCAATTTGAAATCGGCAAAAAAACCTTGCCAGCAGGGTGGCACGGTCCGCTGAGGACCCGGGTTCGATCCCGGCCCCGGGTCACTGTCCGTGTGGAGTTTGCATATTCTCCCCGTGGGTCTCAGCCCCGCAACCTAAAGATGTGCAGGGTAGGTGGATTGGCCACACTAAATTGCCCCCTAACTGGAAACAAAAATTAATTGGGTACTCTAAATTTATAACAACAATACGTGAATGAATTAAAACAAACCCGAGGAAATCAGGAAATTGCTGTTTAACATGCCCTTCTCCTGCACAACCTTCACTACACCGTTACCCCACTGACAACCAGCATCCAAATACACGAAAGGGATGAAGTTGCACTAGTTGCCCCCTAAGAAAAAGAGGGCTGATGCATTCAAGTGTAACTGAATTTAAAAAAAATATATATATATTTTTTAAGGCATTTGTATAAGCGGTAAATTCAAACAAACACATGACCATGAACAAGCAGGATCATAATAAATAACCAACACCCCAACCATTGCCTCCCCCTCCTTCTGCCTTGCCTTCCCATTTCAGCCACCCCCCTCTCCCTGCTGGCACCTCAATTCACGTTGAAGAAGTTGATGAACGGCTTCCACCTCTGGACAAACCCAACCACCGACCCTCTTAAATTAAACTTGATTTTCTTCAACCTGAGAAACTCCACCAGGTCGCTCACCCACAAGCGCCCCCCCCCCCTCGGTTTTGGTGGCTCCGAGTCCCTCCACTCCAGCAAAATCCGTCTCCGGTCTACCAGGGAGGCAAAGGCCAGAACATTGGCCTCTCTCACCCCCTGGACTCCCGGGTCTTCCGACACACCAAATATCGCCACTTCTGGACTCGGGACCACCTTCACCCTCAGGACCGTGGACATTACACCCGTGAACCCCTGCCAGAACTCCTTGAGTTTCGGACATGCCCAAAACATGTGATCATGGTTCCCGGGTCTCCCCACGCACTGCCCACACCTGTCCTCCACCTCCTCACATACAGGCCTAGAACAACGATGCACAATTCCTTCCCTTAAGGACATTAGTGAATTGTCTGGGTAATTACAACAATTTGACAACTTCATGGTTCTTTATTAATTCCATGTTAATATTTTTTTTTAAAAAATCAAATTTAAACACTCCCAACTACCTTTGTGGGATTTTTGACTCAGGTTCTCAGAATGACTAATCCAGTAACGTAAGCGCTACACTGTCGTCTCCAGATATTATGTTGGGATTCTTCATGTTCATTCCCTCATTTATCCTTCCTTTATTTTTGCAGGAATCATTTTTATTCCATGGATGCTTAGTGGGCATGTATCTTTCAGTCAAGCAGCAGAGAGAATGAGGGATTCAACAAGTTGCAACATAGAATAAATATGGTGCTAGTGTTCAAACAGGAGAACTCAGACTTTGTGGCACCCAAGAGATGGGGTGGGACTCGGTTCGATTGGTTGGCCAAATGGCCAACAGGCCGTACGCTGCCTGGTAACAAGTGGTGCTTGGATCTTGCCTGAGTGGAATGAGTTCCAGAGACCTCAGGAAAGCAGAGTTGTCACTGACACACCAAGAAAAGGACCTGTTCTCTCTCCCTCATGCTTTCTCCAGAAATGCTATGAGCTGTTGTATTTTTGAAACTGCAGAGATCTCAATGAATCTACAGTGGAAACCATTACAGACGAGAAAGAAGAAATCTCGACCTGAAAGCCTGGTTTAAAGGACAGTGAAACAACCATCTGAAACAAAGACTTTTTCTCTTTCATTATTATTTTTGAACCCTCTTCTCCTCTGTGTTTGTCTTGTGTGTGTGTATGTATGTATGTATATATATATGTATATATAGAGTGGGGCAAATTAAAGTGGGAAGGGATTAGGAATTGAATAATAGTTAACCATGTGTATTTGCTGCACATTTCATTACAGTTCTTGGTACAAATAAAAAGTAATTGTGTTTAAATTTACAAACCTGGTGACTGTACTGTAATTATTGGGCAACCAAGGACCAAATACTTTGGGTATTTTTCTAAGAATTATTGGTTAGATTTATTGTCACGTGTACCTAGGTACGTGAAAAGTATTGTTGTGCGTAGTCCAGGCAGATCGTTCCATTCATGAAAAACATGGGACATACAGTAAATACATAGACATTTAGTGAAGCATATGGAGTACTATTCAGTAGAGATGGGGCATAGAGAGGTCAATTGTGGTCAATTCAATAGTGTTGCCATTGCAGGTCAAGGGGTGTCTGAAACTGACCACGTCCTAGCCCAGGGTGTCGTAACAATAAAGAGACACTCTTAGATCTGACTGTAGAGGAGATACTATCATCATCTTGAGTTTAATTCTATGCTTTCAATACTTTGGTCATCATGTCTTTGGAAATTAGTTATGATTGGTGGCTGACATATTTCTGAAGGTGCTAATCCACAACACCCTGTTTCATCACTGAGAGTACAGTCAAATCGGGCAAGTCAGAGGCTGATCGCTTAAGACAAGTGGCTTGTTTTAAAGCTGATGAAATTACTGTATCTGTGGGCATTTGTTATGAACAAGCAGTGACCGTGGGTGGCAAATAGGATAAAATATAATAATTTACTTTAAAATAGGAAAGACCAAACAAAGACAAGGATATATAACATGTTTTTAAAAGTTCATAGTTTACAGCTTTGCCAAAAGAAATACATAAAATATATTACTGGAACAATAAGGAGTTCCAGAAGTTAAGATATGACACCCAGTGGAGACAGAGGCCAGCACTCAGCTTTTTTTAAATAAATTTAGTGTACCCAATTCATTTTTCCAATTAAGGGGCAATTTAGTGTGGCCAATCCACCTACTCTGCACATCTTTGGGTTGTGGGGGTGAAACACACGCAGACACGGGGAGAATGTGCAAACTCCACAAGGACAGTGACCCAGAGCCAGGATCGAACCTGGGACCTCGGCGCCGTGAGGCTACAGGGCTAACCCACTGCGCCACCGTGCTGCTCATGACCAGCGCTCATCTTGATCATTGTGAGGAGGGTGCAGTCCCTGCCTATTGACTCGGTCAATTCTGATAAATCACACCATCTAAACAGGGAGATTTGATCTGGAGACCACAATCGTTTCACACAGCTACTGTGACAGCTACCTCTTGCACCACAACTGATACAGTTTAAACAAAATAGAGTTCAAAGATTTCTGTAGCGCTCGCTACATAAACATCTTCCACAGAGTCCGACATCTTGTGGGTTCCACACAGGTAACTCATCCACTCTCAAACCAGTCATCAACTCTTCACTTGAGAAACCACAATATTGCACGAATCTCAAGATTCAGCGGCAGAGAATGCTGGAGACTGTCTGGATCAGAGTTCCCACATTTACGGGATCAGGGAGACCACCTAACTCCAGGATCATCCATCGAACCATTTGACAAGGAGGCAATGTCATCAGAGGAAGCACCTAAAAACACATGAAGGAAAACGTCAGACAGGACTGCCCCCGTTTAACATAGTTCTCTATCCATGCTCTGAGACACAAGGGCAGTCTAAGGCAAATACATAACGTGACATTTTGTGTCATTGCATACAGAGAGTGAAGCCAAGAGTAATGTTCAGGTCAGTCAGAGTTAGAGTGGGAGGTAAGTGAAATGGAAGCAGATGGAAAGGTCGTGCAAGAAAATAACTTCGAGTCCGTTTCGACTCCATTAAATGGCATGATTTTATTTATTTATTTTAATTTAGAGTACCAATTCGTTTTTTCCAATTAAGGGCAATTTAGCATGCCCAATCCACCTACCCTGCACATCTTTGGGTTGTGGGGCGAAACCCACGCAAACACGGGGAGAATGTGCAAACTCCACATGGACAGTGACCCAGGGCCGGGATCGAACCTGGGACCTCGGCGCCGTGAGACTGCAGTGCTACCACTGCGCCACCGTGCTGCCCTGAGTTTACTTATATATAAGTGAAATTTAAGTCTCTCAAATGAGCAGCAGTTTTTTTTAAAGGTCTGTCTTGTACCCTTATTATTCAAAAATGATTGAACCTCGTTAAAACAATTACTAACCAGCTAAAATAGAGGCAGCACGGTAGCACAAGTGGATAGCACTGTGGCTTCACAGCGCCAGGGTCCCAGGTTCGATTCCCCGCTGGGTCACTGTCTGTGCAGAGTCTGCACGTTCTCCCCATGTCTGCGTGGGTTTGCCCCGGGTGCTCCGGTTTCCTCCCACAGCCCAAAGACGTGCAGGTTAGGTGGATTGGCCATGATAAATTGCCCTTAGTGACCAAAAAGGTTAGATGGGATTGTTGAGGGGCAGCACAGTGGCACCGTGGTTAGCAATGCTGCCTACGGCGCTGGGGACCCGGGTTCGAATCCCGGCCCTAGGTCACTGTCCATGTGGAGTTTGCACATTCTCCCCGTGTCTGCGTGGGTTTCGCCCCAACCCAAAAGGTGTGCAGGATAGGTGGATTGGCCACACTAAATTGCCCCTTAATTGGAAAAAATAATTGGGTACTCTAAATTTATATTGGGTTGTTGGGTTACGGGGATAGGGTGGAAGTGAGGGTGCAGACTCGATGGGCCGAATGGCCTCATTCTGCACTGTATGTTCTATGTTCTAAAACCACATTATCCCAATTAAAGAAACACCACAACCAGTGTCCCCCTATTTGCTCAGGTTTCGATCGACTGCCCACCTGTTTTGATTAAGACAGTTATCAGATGGGGTTTTAGAAGTACCAAGGGCATGTTTTCACACTGGAGACAAAGCTGCTTTTATGGGCTGGTTTAGCTCAGTGGGCTAGACAACTGGTTTGTGATACAGAACAAGGCCAGCAGCGCGGGTTCAATTGCCGTACCAGCTTATCCAAACTGGTGCCGGAATGTGGCGACTAGGGGCTTTTCACAGTAACTTCATGCTTGTGACAATAGAAGATTATTATTATTAATGATCCCTGTAAGCACTAAGTGTCCTAGCTTTTGGCTGAGATAACAGTCCTCCCTTTATTCTCTCGGCATTTCAATGTGGTTATGGCTGACCTTGGTTTAAATACGTGGCACGGCTATTCCCGCTCTTTCCCAGTTTTTCGTTGATGGGTAATGCTGACATAGAATCATAGAAGTTTACAGCATGGAAACAGGCCCTTTGGCCCAACCAGTCCATGCCGCCCAGTTTTTACCATTAAGCTAGTCCCAGTTGCCCGCACTTGGCCCATAACCCTCTATACCCATCTTACCCATGTAACTATCTGAATGCTTTTTAAAAGACACAATTGTACCCGCCTCTACTACTACCTCTGGCAGCACATTCCAGACACTCACTACCCTCTGAGTGAAGAAATTGCCCCTCTGGGCCCTTCTGAATCTCTCCCCTCTCACCTTAAACCTATGCCCTCTAGTTTTAGACTCCCCTACCTTTGGGAAAAGATGTTGACTATCTACCTTATCTATGCCCCTCATTATTTTATAGACCTCTATAAGATCACCCCTAAGCCTCCTACGCTCCAGGGAAAAAAGTCCCAGTCTATCCAGCCTCTCCTTATAACTCGAACCATCAAGTCCCGGTAACATCCTAGTAAATCTTTTCTGCACTCTTTCTAGTTTAATAATATCCTTTCTATAATAGGGTGACCAGAACTGCACACAGTATTCCAAGTGTGGCCGTACCAATGTCTTGTACAACTTCAACAAGACGTCCCAACTCCTGTATTCAATGTTCTGACCAATGAAACCAAGCATGCCGAATGCCTTCTTCACCACCCTGTCCACCTGCGACTCCACCTTCAAGGAGCTATGAACCTGTACTCCTAGATCTCTTTGTTCTATAACTCTCCCCAACGCCATACCAATAACTGAGTAGGTCCTGGCCTGATTCGATCTGCCAAAATGCATCACCTCACATTTATCTAAATTAAACTCCATCTGCCATTCGTCGGCCCACTGGCCTAATTGATCCAAGATCCTGTTGCAATCCTAGATAACCTTCTTCACTATCCACTGTGCCACCAATCTTGGTGTCATCTGCAAACTTACTAACCATGCCTCCTAAATTCTCATCCAAATCATTAATATAAATCACAAATAACAGTGGACCCAGCACCGATCCCTGAGGCACACCACTGGTCACAGGCCTCCAGTTTGAAAAACAACCCTCTACAACCACCCCCGGTCTTCTGTCGTCCAGCCAATTTTGAATCCAATTGGCAACCTCACCCTGGATCCCGTGAGCTTTAACCTTCTGCAACAACCTACCATGCGGTACCTTGTCAAAGGCTTTGCTAAAGTCCATGTAGACAACGTCTACTGCACTGCCCTCATCTACCTTCTTGGTCACCCCCTCAAAAAACTCAATCAAATTTGTGAGACATGATTTTCCACGCACAAAGCCATGCTGACTGCCCCGAATCAGTCCTTGCCTCTCTAAATGCTTGTAGATCCTGTCTCTCAGAATACCTTCTAGCAACTTACCTACTACAGACGTTAGGCTCACCGGTCTGTAGTTCCCAGGCTTTTCCCTGCTGCCCTTCTTAAACAAGGGCACAACATTCACCACTCTCCAATCTTCAGGCACCTCACCTGTGGCTGCCGATGATTCAAATATCTCTGTTAGGGGACCCGCAATTTCCTCCCTAGCCTCCCACAGCATCCTGGGATACATTTCATCAGGTCCCAGGGATTTATCTACCTTGATGCGCTTTAAGACTTCCAGCACCTCCTCCTCTGTAATATGCACACTTCTCAAGACATCACTATTTATTTCCCTTAGTTTCCTAACATCCATGCCTTTCTCCACCGTGAATACCGATGAGAAATATTCATTCAGGATCTCACCCAACTCTTGTGGCTCTGCACATAGATGTCCTTGTTGATCCTTAAGAGGCCCTACTCTGTCCCTAGTTACTCTTTTTCCCTTTATGTATCTGTAGAAGCTCTTTGGATTCTCCTTTGCATTATTTGCCAAAGCAATTTCATGTCCCCTTTTTGCCCTCCTGATTTCCCTCTTAACTCTATTTCGACAATCTCTATACTCTTCAAGACATTTGACAACTTCACAGCAAACCTGACCCTCAGGAAGCTCACATAGACGCTGATGGAGAGCAGTGAGGAGGGGGAGCGCAACGGATTGGGGGGGGGGGGGGGAAGGCGGGGGGCGAGCGAGGGGGAAGGCGGGGGCGAGCGAGGGGGAAGGCGGGGGCGAGCGAGGGGGAAGGCGGGGGCGAGCGAGGGGGAAGGCGGGGCGAGCGAGGGGGAAGGCGGGGCGAGCGAGGGGGAAGGCGGGGGCGAGCGAGGGGGAAGGCGGGGCGAGCGAGGGGGAAGGCGGGGGCGAGCGAGGGGGAAGGCGGGGGGGGAAGGCGGGGGCGAAGGCGGGGGCGAAGGCGGGGGCGAAGGCGGGGGCGAAGGCGGGGGCGAAGGCGGGGGCGAAGGCGGGGGCGAAGGCGGGGGCGAAGGCGGGGGGCGAGGGGGGCGGCGGGGGGGCGGGGGCGAGGGGGGCGGCGGGGGCGAGGGGGGCGGCGGGGGCGAGGGGGGCGGCGGGGGCGAGGGGGGCGGCGGGGGCGAGGGGGGCGGCGGGGGCGAGGGGGGCGGCGGGGGCGAGGGGGACGGCGGGGGCGAGGGGGACGGCGGGGGCGAGGGGGACGGCGGGGGCGAGGGGGACGGCGGGGGCGAGGGGGACGGCGGGGGCGAGGGGGACGGCGGGGGCGAGGGGGACGGCGGGGGCGAGGGGGACGGCGGGGGCGAGGGGGACGGCGGGGGCGAGGGGGACGGCGGGGGCGAGGGGGACGGCGGGGGCGAGGGGGACGGCGGGGGCGAGGGGGACGGCGGGGGCGAGGGGGACGGCGGGGGCGAGGGGGACGGCGGGGGCGAGGGGGACGGCGGGGGCGAGGGGGACGGCGGGGGCGAGGGGGACGGCGGGGGCGAGGGGGACGGCGGGGGCGAGGGGGACGGCGGGGGCGAGGGGGACGGCGGGGGCGAGGGGGACGGCGGGGGCGAGGGGGACGGCGGGGGCGAGGGGGACGGCGGGGCGAGGGGGACGGCGGGGGCGAGGGGACGGCGGGGGCGAGGGGGACGGCGGGGGCGAGGGGGACGGCGGGGGCGAGGGGGACGGCGGGGGCGAGGGGGACGGCGGGGGCGAGGGGGACGGCGGGGGCGAGGGGGACGGCGGGGGCGAGGGGGACGGCGGGGGCGAGGGGGACGGCGGGGGCGAGGGGGACGGCGGGGGCGAGGGGGACGGCGGGGGCGAGGGGGACGGCGGGGGCGAGGGGGACGGCGGGGGCGAGGGGGACGGCGGGGGCGAGGGGGACGGCGGGGGCGAGGGGGACGGCGGGGGCGAGGGGGACGGCGGGGGCGAGGGGGACGGCGGGGGCGAGGGGGGACGGCGGGGGCGAGGGGGACGGCGGGGGCGAGGGGGACGGCGGGGGCGAGGGGGACGGCGGGGCGAGGGGGACGGCGGGGGCGAGGGGACGGCGGGGGCGAGGGGGACGGCGGGGGCGAGGGGGACGGCGGGGGCGAGGGGGGACGGCGGGGGCGAGGGGGACGGCGGGGGCGAGGGGGACGGCGGGGGGCGAGGGGGACGGCGGGGGCGAGGGGGACGGCGGGGCGAGGGGGACGGCGGGGGCGAGGGGGACGGCGGGGGCGAGGGGGACGGCGGGGGCGAGGGGGACGGCGGGGGCGAGGGGGACGGCGGGGGCGAGGGGGACGGCGGGGGCGAGGGGGACGGCGGGGGCGAGGGGGACGGCGGGGGCGAGGGGGACGGCGGGGCGAGGGGGACGGCGGGGGCGAGGGGACGGCGGGGGCGAGGGGGACGGCGGGGGCGAGGGGGACGGCGGGGGCGAGGGGGACGGCGGGGGCGAGGGGGACGGCGGGGGGCGAGGGGGACGGCGGGGGCGAGGGGGACGGCGGGGGCGAGGGGGACGGCGGGGGGCGAGGGGGACGGCGGGGGCGAGGGGGACGGCGGCGGGGCGAGGGGGACGGCGGGGGCGAGGGGGACGGCGGGGGCGAGGGGGACGGCGGGGGCGAGGGGGACGGCGGGGGCGAGGGGGACGGCGGGGGCGAGGGGACGGCGGGGGCGAGGGGGACGGCGGGGGCGAGGGGGACGGCGGGGGGCGAGGGGGACGGCGGGGGCGAGGGGGACGGCGGGGGCGAGGGGGACGGCGGGGGCGAGGGGGACGGCGGGGGCGAGGGGGACGGCGGGGGCGGAGGGGGACGGCGGGGGGCGAGGGGGACGGCGGGGGCGAGGGGGACGGCGGGGGGCGAGGGGGACGGCGGGGGCGAGGGGGACGGCGGGGGGCGAGGGGGACGGCGGGGGCGAGGGGGGACGGCGGGGGCGAGGGGGACGGCGGGGGCGAGGGGGACGGCGGGGGCGAGGGGGACGGCGGGGGCGAGGGGGACGGCGGGGGGCGAGGGGGACGGCGGGGGCGAGGGGGACGGCGGGGGCGAGGGGGGACGGCGGGGGCGAGGGGGACGGCGGGGGCGAGGGGGACGGCGGGGGGCGAGGGGGACGGCGGGGCGAGGGGGACGGCGGGGCGAGGGGGACGGCGGGGGCGAGGGGGACGGCGGGGGCGAGGGGGGACGGCGGGGGGCGAGGGGGACGGCGGGGGCGAGGGGGACGGCGGGGGCGAGGGGGACGGCGGGGGCGAGGGGGACGGCGGGGGCGAGGGGGGACGGCGGGGGCGAGGGGGACGGCGGGGCGAGGGGGACGGCGGGGGCGAGGGGGGACGGCGGGGGCGAGAGGGGGACGGCGGGGGGCGAGGGGGACGGCGGGGGGCGAGGGGGACGGCGGGGGCGAGGGGGACGGCGGGGGCGAGGGGGACGGCGGCGGGGGCGAGGGGGGACGGCGGGGGCGAGGGGGACGGCGGGGGCGAGGGGGACGGCGGGGGCGAGGGGGACGGCGGGGGCGAGGGGGACGGCGGGGGGCGAGGGGGACGGCGGGGCGAGGGGGACGGCGGGGGGCGAGGGGACGGCGGGGGCGAGGGGGGACGGCGGGCGGGGGCGAGGGGGACGGCGGGGCGAGGGGGGCGGCGGGGGCGAGGGGGACGGCGGGGGCGAGGGGACGGCGGGGGCGAGGGGGACGGCGGGGGCGAGGGGGACGGCGGGGGGCGAGGGGGACGGCGGGGGGCGAGGGGGACGGCGGGGGCGAGGGGACGGCGGGGGCGAGGGGGACGGCGGGGGCGAGGGGGACGGCGGGGGCGAGGGGGACGGCGGGGGCGAGGGGGGACGGCGGGGGCGAGGGGGACGGCGGGGGCGAGGGGGACGGCGGGGGGCGAGGGGGACGGCGGGGGCGAGGGGGACGGCGGGGGCGAGGGGGACGGCGGGGGCGAGGGGGACGGCGGGGGCGAGGGGGACGGCGGGGGCGAGGGGGACGGCGGGGGGCGAGGGGGACGGCGGGGGGCGAGGGGGGACGGCGGGGCGAGGGGACGGCGGGGGCGAGGGGGACGGCGGGGGGCGAGGGGGACGGGCGGGGCGAGGGGGACGGCGGGGGCGAGGGGGACGGCGGGGGGCGCGAGGGGGACGGCGGGGGCGAGGGGGACGGGCGGGGGGCGAGGGGGGACGGCGGGGGCGAGGGGGACGGCGGGGGGCGAGGGGACGGCGGGGGCGAGGGGGACGGCGGGGAGCGAGGGGACGGCGGGGGCGAGGGGACGGCGGGGGCGAGGGGGACGGCGGGGGGCGGACGGGGCGGACGGCGGGGGCGAGGGGGGACGGCGGGGGGCGAGGGGGACGGCGGGGGCGAGGGGGACGGCGGGGGCGAGGGGGACGGCGGGGGCGAGGGGGACGGCGGGGGCGAGGGGGACGGCGGGGGCGAGGGGGACGGCGGGGGCGAGGGGGACGGCGGGGCAGGGGGGCGAGGGGGACGGCGGGGGCGAGGGGGACGGCCGGGGGCGAGGGGGACGGCGGGGGCGAGGGGGACGGCGGGGGCGAGGGGGACGGCGGGGGCGAGGGGGACGGCGGGGGCGAGGGGGGACGGCGGGGGGCGAGGGGGACGGCGGGGGCGAGGGGGACGGCGGGGGCGAGGGGGACGGCGGGGGCGAGGGGGACGGGGACGAGGGGGCGAGGCGGGGAGGGCGAGGGGGGACGGCAGGGGGGCGAGGGGGGACGGCGGGGGCGAGGGGGACGGCGGGGGCGAGGGGGACGGCGGGGGCGAGGGGGACGGCGGGGGGCGAGGGGGACGGCGGGGGCGAGGGGGACGGCGGGGCGAGGGGGACGGCGGGGCGAGGGGGACGGCGGGGGCGAGGGGGACGGCGGGGGCGAGGGGGACGGCGGGGGCGAGGGGGACGGCGGGGGCGAGGGGGACGCGGCGGGCGAGGGGGACGGCGGGGGCGAGGGGACGGCGGGGGCGAGGGGGACGGCGGGGGCGAGGGGGGACGGCGGGGGCGAGGGGGACGGCGGGGGCGAGGGGGACGGCGGGGGCGAGGGGGACGGCGGGGGCGAGGGGGGACGGCGGGGGCGAGGGGGACGGCGGGGGGCGAGGGGGACGGCGGGGGCGAGGGGGACGGCGGGGGCGAGGGGGACGGCGGGGGGCGAGGGGGACGGCGGGGGCGAGGGGGACGGCGGGGGCGAGGGGGACGGCGGGGGGCGAGGGGGACGGCGGGGGCGAGGGGGACGGCGGGGGCGAGGGGGACGGCGGGGGCGAGGGGGACGGCGGGGGCGAGGGGGGACGGCGGGGGCGAGGGGGGACGGCGGGGGGCGAGAGGGGGACGGCGGGGGCGAGGGGGACGGCGGGGGCGAGGGGACGGCGGGGCGAGGGGACGGCGGGGGCGAGGGGGACGGCGGGGGCGAGGGGGACGGCGGGGGCGAGGGGGACGGCGGGGGCGAGGGGGACGGCGGGGGCGAGGGGGGACGGCGGGGCGAGGGGGACGGCGGGGGCGAGGGGGACGGCGGGGCGGGCGCGGAGGGGGACGGCGGGGGGCGAGGGGGACGGCGGGGCGAGGGGGACGGCGGGGGCGAGGGGGACGGCGGGGGGCGAGGGGGGACGGCGGGGGCGAGGGGGACGGCGGGGGCGAGGGGGACGGCGGGGCGAGGGGACGGCGGGGGCGAGGGGGACGGCGGGGGCGAGGGGGACGGCGGGGGGCGAGGGGGACGGCGGGGGGCGAGGGGGACGGCGGGGGCGAGGGGGGACGGCGGGGGCGAGGGGGACGGCGGGGGCGAGGGGGACGGCGGGGCGAGGGGGACGCGGGGGCGAGGGGGACGGCGGGGGCGAGGGGGACGGCGGGGCGGGCGAGGGGGACGGCGGGGGCGAGGGGGACGGCGGGGGCGAGGGGGACGGCGGGGCGAGGGGCGAGGGGGACGGCGGGGGCGAGGGGGACGGCGGGGGCGAGGGGGGACGGCGGGGGCGAGGGGGACGGCGGGGGCGAGGGGGACGGCGGGGGCGAGGGGGACGGCGGGGGCGAGGGGGACGGCGGGGGCGAGGGGGACGGCGGGGGCGAGGGGGACGGCGGGGGGCGAGGGGGACGGCGGGGGGCGAGGGGGACGGCGGGGGCGAGGGGGACGGCGGGGGCGAGGGGGACGGCGGGGGCGAGGGGGACGGCGGGGGCGAGGGGGACGGCGGGGGCGAGGGGGACGGCGGGGGCGAGGGGGACGGCGGGGGCGAGGGGGACGGCTGGGGGCGAGGGGGACGGCGGGGGCGAGGGGGACGGCGGGGGCGAGGGGGACGGCGGGGGCGAGGGGGACGGCGGGGGCGAGGGGGACGGCGGGGGCGAGGGGGACGGCGGGCGAGGGCGGAGGGGGACGGCGGGGGCGAGGGGGGACGGCGGGGGCGAGGGGGACGGCGGGGGCGAGGGGGACGGCGGGGGCGAGGGGGACGGCGGGGGCGAGGGGGACGGCGGGGGCGAGGGGGACGGCGGGGCGAGGGGGACGGCGGGGGCGAGGGGGACGGCGGGGGGCGAGGGGGGACGGCGGGGGCGAGGGGGACGGCGGGGGCGAGGGGGACGGCGGGGGCGAGGGGGACGCGCGGGGGCGCGGGGAGTGGACGCGGGGGCGAGGGGGGACGGGCGGGGGCGAGGGGGACGGCGGGGGCGAGGGGGACGGCGGGGGGCGAGGGGGACGGCGGGGGCGAGGGGGACGGCGGGGGGCGAGGGGACGGCG
This sequence comes from Scyliorhinus torazame, assembly GCF_047496885.1. Taxonomy (NCBI): domain Eukaryota; kingdom Metazoa; phylum Chordata; class Chondrichthyes; order Carcharhiniformes; family Scyliorhinidae; genus Scyliorhinus; species Scyliorhinus torazame. Next base: position 159,771,695 of record NC_092724.1, on the reverse strand, counting down.
GGGCGAGGGGGACGGCGGGGGCGAGGGGGACGGCGGGGGGCGAGGGGGACGGCGGGGGGCGAGGGGGACGGCGGGGGCGAGGGGGACGGCGGGGGGCGAGGGGGACGGCGGGGGCGAGGGGGACGGCGGGGCGAGGGGGACGGCGGGGGCGAGGGGCGGGGGACGGCGGGGGCGAGGGGACGGCGGGGGCGAGGGGGACGGCGGGGGCGAGGGGGACGGCGGGGGGCGAGGGGGACGGCGGGGGCGAGGGGGACGGCGGGGCGAGGGGGAGGCGGCGGGGACGGCGGCGGGACGGCGGGGGCGAGGGACGGCGGGGGCGAGGGGGACGGCGGGGGCGAGGGGGACGGCGGGGGCGAGGGGGACGGCGGGGGCGAGGGGGACGGCGGGGGCGAGGGGGACGGCGGGGGGCGAGGGGGACGGCGGGGGGCGAGGGGGACGGCGGGGGCGAGGGGGGACGGCGGGGGCGAGGGGGACGGCGGGGCGAGGGGGACGGCGGGGGCGAGGGGGACGGCGGGGGCGAGGGGACGGCGGGGGGCGAGGGGGGACGGCGGGGCGGGGACGCGGGAGGGGACGGCGGGGGGCGAGGGGGGACGGCGGGGGGCGAGGGGGACGGCGGGGGCGAGGGGGACGGCGGGGGCGAGGGGGACGGCGGGGGCGAGGGGGACGGCGGGGGCGAGGGGGACGGCGGGGGGCGAGGGGGGACGGCGGGGGCGAGGGGGACGGCGGGGGCGAGGGGGACGGCGGGGCGAGGGGGACGGCGGGGCGAGGGGGACGGCGGGGGCGAGGGGGACGGCGGGGGCGAGGGGGACGGCGGGGGCGAGGGGGACGGCGGGGGCGAGGGGGACGGCGGGGGCGAGGGGGACGGCGGGGGCGAGGGGGGACGGCGGGGGCGAGGGGGACGGCGGGGGACGGCGAGGGGGACGGCGGGGGCGAGGGGGACGGGGCGGACGGCGGGGGCGAGGGGGACGGCGGGGGGCGAGGGGGGACGGCGGGGGCGAGGGGGACGGCGCGAGGGGACGCGGGGGCGAGGGGGACGGCGGGGCGAGGGGGACGCGGGCGAGGGGGACGGCGGGGGCGAGGGGGACGGCGGGGGGCGAGGGGGACGGCGGGGGCGAGGGGGACGGCGGGGGCGAGGGGGACGGCGGGGGCGAGGGGGACGGCGGGGGGCGAGGGGGACGGCGGGGGCGAGGGGGACGGCGGGGGCGAGGGGGGACGGCGGGGGCGAGGGGGACGGCGGGGGCGAGGGGGACGGCGGGGGCGAGGGGGGACGGCGGGGGGCGAGGGGGGACGGCGGGGGCGAGGGGGACGGCGGGGGCGAGGGGGACGGCGGGGGCGAGGGGGACGGCGGGGGCGAGGGGGGACGGCGGGGGCGAGGGGGACGGCAGGGGGCGAGGGGGGACGGCGGGGGCGAGGGGGACGGCGGGGGCGAGGGGGACGGCGGGGGGCGAGGGGGACGGCGGGGGGCGAGGGGGGGACGGCGGGGGCGAGGGGGACGGCGGGGGCGAGGGGGACGGCGGGGGCGAGGGGGACGGCGGGGGCGAGGGGGACGGCGGGGGCGAGGGGGGACGGCGGGGGCGAGGGGGACGGCGGGGGGCGAGGGGGACGGCGGGGGGCGAGGGGGACGGCGGGGGCGAGGGGGACGGCGGGGGGCGAGGGGGACGGCGGGGGCGAGGGGGACGGCGGGGGCGAGGGGGACGGCGGGGGCGAGGGGGGACGGCGGGGGCGAGGGGGACGGCGGGGGCGAGGGGGACGGCGGGGGCGAGGGGGACGGCGGGGCGAGGGGGACGCGGGGCGAGGGGGACGGCGGGGGGCGAGAGGGGGACGGCGGGGGCGAGGGGGACGGCGGCGGGGGGCGAGGGGGACGGCGGGGGCGAGGGGGACGGCGGGGGCGAGGGGACGGCGGGGGCGAGGGGGACGGCGGGGCGACGGCGGGGCGAGGGGGACGGCGGGGTGCGAGGCGGGACGGCGGGGGCGAGGGGGACGGCGGGGGGCGAGGGGGACGGCGGGGGGCGAGGGGGACGGCGGGGGCGAGGGGGGACGGCGGGGGGCGAGGGGGACGGCGGGGGCGAGGGGGACGGCGGGGGCGAGGGGGACGGCGGGGGCGAGGGGGACGGCGGGGGCGAGGGGGACGGCGGGGGCGAGGGGGACGGCGGGGGGCGAGGGGACGGCGGGGGGCGAGGGGGACGGCGGGGGCGAGGGGACGGCGGGGGCGAGGGGGACGGCGGGGGCGAGGGGGACGGCGGGGGCGAGGGGGACGGCGGGGGCGAGGGGGACGGCGGGGGGCGAGGGGGACGGCGGGGGCAGAGGGGGACGGCGGGGGCGAGGGGGACGGCGGGGGCGAGGGGGACGGCGGGGGCGAGGGGGACGGCGGGGGCGAGGGGGACGGCGGGGGGGCGAGGGGGGACGGCGGGGGCGAGGGGGACGGCGGGGGCGAGGGGGACGGCGGGGCGAGGGGGACGGCGGGGGCGAGGGGGACGGCGGGGGCGAGGGGGACGGCGGGGGGCGAGGGGGACGGCGGGGGCGAGGGGGACGGCGGGGGCGAGGGGGACGGCGGGGGCGAGGGGGACGGCGGGGGCGAGGGGGACGGCGGGGGCGAGGGGGACGGCGGGGGCGAGGGGGGTCGGCGGGGGCGAGGGGGACGGCGGGGGCGAGGGGGACGGCGGGGGCGCGCGGGGGACGGCGGGGGGCGAGGGGGACGGCGGGGGGCCGAGGGGGACGGCTGGGGGCGAGGGGGACGGCGGGGGCGAGGGGGACGGCGGGGGCGAGGGGGACGGCGGGGCGAGGGGACGGCGGGGGCGAGGGGACGCGGGGGCGAGGGGGACGGCGGGGGCGAGGGGGACGGCGGGGGCGAGGGGGACGGCGGGGGGCGAGGGGGGACGGCGGGGGCGAGGGGGACGGCGGGGGCGAGGGGGACGGCGGAGGGGCGAGGGGGACGGCGGGGGCGAGGGGGACGGCGGGGGCGCGAGGGGGACGGCGGGGGCGCAGGACGGGGACGGCACGGCGGGGCGAGGGGGACGGCGGGGGCGAGGGGGGGACCGGCGGGGGGCGAGGGGGACGGCGAGGGGCGGCGAGGCGGGGGACGGCGGGGGCGAGGGGGACGGCGGGGGCAGGAGGGGGACGGCGGGGGCGTCG